>NC_056479.1:27500244-27854213 GCF_008729295.1 Plectropomus leopardus | reverse complement strand
TTTTTTTTTTTTCTTTTTTCTTCTTACTTTTTTTTTACAAATTTCGTACTAATTTTTGGGTCATTACTTCTTTTGTATCTCACTGCCTTCCTTTCATGTTTTGAACGAAATCAAGTCAAAATTGTGCAGGTTTTAAAGCATTAAGGAGGTATTTATTGATGTTTGAAGCAAATCAAACCACATGCAAAGATGAAAGAAGAAACAAGTTTGTATCCTAAACTTTCACTTGGATTTTTGCATATATGAATACTAAATGTTACATAGAAAAATCTGTTTTGAAACCAAGTTTTCAGAGGCTTTAAGCAAGACTTTGAAGTGAACGTGAAATCTGGTTTAATCGAATTTCCACAGACAAAATAAAAAATAAAAAAACATTACAAGATGTAGATCTTTTAGCCTTTACATCAAAATCAGCCAGGTGTTTAAAATCTTTTGCTCAAAGTTTGCACAGAATAGTTCAAACATCTGACAAAATTATAATTCTGGCTAAAAAATACAAATCATAAGTAAACAGTTAATGTTATTTTGGCAGGATTAACTTCCACCCACCTGATTAAAACACTTCTTGCTTCTGTCGCGCTCCTCTGATCAGCCCTCAGCCGCTTTACAGAAACTCTCAGTCCGGCGCTGTCTGGTTCTGCTGTGAAAAACTCCTGAAACTTACAACAAACTCCTCCTCGGCTGGACGACACACAGCTTTTCACCGGTTGCCATGGCAGCGGAGGATGTGTGGCTGAAAAATCTGATTCAGCACTAGAGGCCCGCTCGGGACCCAGCGAGGGATTCCTTCAGCCCTTAAAGGTCCAGTGTGTTGGATTTCGGGGGACATATTGGCGGAAACGGAACATCAGATATTATTATTAACCCTTTGAAACCTGAGCAAAATGGCTTGATTTCTTAAAAAAAAAAAGGCTGACAAATTAGCAAGAAATTAATAAAAAGTTCTTTAAAAAGCCTGAAAATTACATGTATAATTATATATGTACAAAAAAATAATAATAATAATAATAAACATAAAGACAAAAAAGATGATGACCCAAAAAGTGCTAAAAAACAAAACAAAACTCCATTAATATAGTTTTTCTTTATCTTTTTCTTTTTTCTGCCTGGAATATTTTTCCCGAGCATTTTAAAAATATTTTCCCAAACATAATAATTTCTTGCAGTTTGTGAACATTTCTTGTTTCATTTTTTTTTAAAGAAACCAAACCAATTTGAACAGGGTTTTAATTTCAAATACTTGTGAAAGGTATCTGAAAGCAGCACAAGCATGGTGAAGACAATGCGGGTTTCAAAAGCTGAATAACTATGTTTTCATTAGTTCTGTATCTGGTCTATAGGAAAAAGTTTTTTTTGACCCCACTGCATCACAAGATGGACCTGGATGTTATAAGTTCATGTTTGGCAGCTACAAAAATATGCTTCAAAGCCTGACCAATCAAGACTTGGAAAAGTTGCCTTAAAATTATAATAATCGTGTCACATAACTTAAAATATGTAATTACAATAGTAGTTTTTCCTTGGCGTTTTCTTTTTTCCCCTAGACATTTCAAATAATTTTCTAAATATGCCAATTTCTTGCAATTTGTGGAACATTTCTCACTAATGCCTTTTTCATCATGTTTCTGAAAGAAATCGCAGCAATTTGCTCATTGTCCCGAAGCAAATATACACTCGATGATATTTAGCTGAACTTGTCGGATAATTTGTTAATTTATCTTAAAGATAAACTTCTGTCAGTTACTTTAATAAACTGTGATGACATTAATTCAAAAATGAATATAACTATTGCTCTGACTTCTATTTAAGTGAGAGTTGCATCCCATGGAGAGAAGATTTGTGCAGCATTAACCAGCAGGGGCTGCTGCGGTCTCTGTGAGACAAACAGTGTTTGACTCCTCAGCTGTGAACCAGCTGATGTTTCAGCTCTCAGCGTCCCAGCATGCTCACTTGTTTAAGGATGGACGTGTGCTTCTGCAGAGGAACGAGGTTTATTCCCTTAAAGATTAAACGTTACAGAAGTCTGATGTTCAAGGAAAGTTACTGAAGTTCTCATTGTGTGTGTGTATGTGTGTGTGTAAAAACTCATGGGAGGGTCATACATGGAGCTCTGTGTGTGGTTTTCTTTGTATTTGGGCCAAGAAGAATCTGGAGCAAAGACTCAAACTGACAATGAACCACAACGTGATCTACTCCACACAGCTGGTGTGTGCATTTTTGTCGGTGTCTACACTGTGCATCTGTGAAAAAGAGAGTACGTGTGTGTGTGTGTGTGTGTGTGTGTGTGTGTGTGTGTGTGTGTGTGTGTGTGTGTGTGGTAGTACGGGGTCTTGGGGCAAACAAAGAATAGTGTTGCAGTGTTGTGGTAGTTGCAGCAGTGGTGTTAGTCAGTATGTGTGAGTGAGACTGTCATTTTCTGTTTCATATACAAAGCCAAACCAAACCCACTACACCGTATTCTGCTCCAGCTCATCATCCGCACTGAAACTTTGAGGATCTTGACAACTCTAAGTAAACGTGTGGTTAGGCTAAGGTGCAAAAATCACTTGGTTATGGTTAGAAAAAGATCGTTTTGTTTTTAAGTGTCACAAAAGTTGATGTAAAACCGGGGACAAGTCAGCAGAAAACATCCAGGTTCGGTGGGTCAAACACTGCAAGGAAACGCCGCAGTGAAAAACAGCCAGATTCGGTGTCTTGAGGCTGATACACACCAGAAGATTTTCAGACATAATGACAGATTTAAACAATTTCTAATGTTTCGATCGTCAGAACGCACTCACTAGATGATGCGGCCGGATCATGAGACCACACATGTGCCGTTTGTAGTTAACATCTCAAAGTGTCGATCCCACAGACTTGGGATCTCACCGAATCTCGCGTGACTTCACAGGAAAAACAAATACGGAGGAGGATTGCCATCGTCAGCTGGCTGCACTTGTGTGTGCCTTGTTTTGCAGCAAAAAAAAAAAACATTAAAAAAAGTTATGGATCAAGTCATGGCTGAGAAGACAGAGTGAACGGAGGTGGAGTTGTTTTTGAGCTGCACATGTACGCAGTATCCGTTGGTGATGCTTCACGGTCTCCTCGCTCTATCGGCTATTGTGGATTTCGGCTCAGTAGTCTGTCGGAGCCGACAATCGTAAATATCAAAAATGCTCGATATTTACGATTCAAGATCGCAGAGGCTCCGACACAGTCGCTTGCATTAAGATTACTTAGTTAACCCCTCACACTTAATGATTATTTGGGCAGATAATCAGTTCTGACCGGCCCTGAATTGGGAACGCCCCTCAAGATAAGATGCCAAATGCCTGATTCGCTCTGTACTGCCCCCTTCAGGGCTGACGTTTGTTTCCCCCATTAATGCACATGAGCGCACATGCTCAAAACGTTTTATGCTCAACTAAGCAAATCGCCTCCTGGCTCTATTATCAGAGACAGATCGGTTTACTTTCGTCAGAATTTTGCAAGAATATGAATAAATATAGGCCTAAAAATGTGTAAACATAGCTAACAAGGTAATATTTACCTAAAGTTATTTTAATCTGTTGTTGTGCACTGATGTTCGACCTTCTCACGAAAAAGTAACTGGAGTTGTTTTGTATCTCTTTCAGGGAAATATGGCCTTAAATTAGACAGCAGGGCTGCAGTGGGGCAGGCTCAGCATTACCAGAGGACGATATCCTATCAACACCCTCGCTGTCAGATATGCGCTGCAGAAAAGGCCTGCGGCTTCACACCTCTTCATTTGCAACACACACAAACCCACTGAGGGCCGTGCCCGTATGCAGGGATGTGCTGGGTGGGGTTGTGCTATGTGAAAGGACTCACACGTCCATGATGTAAAAAAAAAACAGAAAACATCAGAAGCCACAAACCTCACTGCACATCAAATGGCTACTATCAGCGCACACTTTGTGTCACTAAAACTGGTTTATGCAACACAATCTGTAAGATTTAGTGGAAATGTTAACTAAAACCTTAACTGAAAAGATGAAAATTGGTCAGGAACTGGTTAAGAAATTGATCTGAAGATGATTTTTTAAAAAAAAAAAAAAATTAAAATCAACAGCAAACATAAAACATAATGATATGATGATGATAACATGATGACGATCAGACATAAAATGTCAGAACATGTTACAGGATGAGGTCAGTAATCCTCCACTACATTTGGTCCTATTGTTTACCATTAAGCTGCATATTAACCCTTTAACACCCGGATCGATATCAGTTTTCTTGTGCTGCATTCACACACCTTTCACTAGCATTTAAATCTCCAAAACTCCAAAAAGAAAAAATGGTTTGATTTCTTTCAAAAAAAACAGGAAAAAACATAATGCAACTAGACTATACGTGTTCTGCAAACTGCCTAAAAAGTAGGTAAAAGGTGATCAGGAAATGATCTGAAAATTCACCGCAGGGAATTGTTAGATATTATCAAAACACAAGGGAAAATGTAAAAATGTGTGTGTGTGTGTGTGTGTGTGTTTTTTTTTTACTAATTTCTTGCATTTTTTTCCCCCCATATATTTTCAGATCATTTTCTTCTGGCTTTTTACTTATTTATTGCTAATGTTTTTTGCTTATTTTTCAAATAAATTTCTTGTAACTATTAACTAATTTGTTGCAAGTGTTTTTATTTATTTTCAGAGAATTTTCCCGTAACTTTTTTTTTTTTTTTTTTTTTTAATTCTTGCGATTAGTTTTTGCTTATTTTCAGATAATTTTCTTCTTTTCTTGCTTTTTTTTGCGATTTCTTGTTAAATTGCTTGTTGCCTTCATCCTATGTTTGGTTAGGTTTCAAAGGGTTAAACAAATGAACATGACATGTTAATTTGTAAGCTTTAGAGGTGGATTTTCTTACCTTTGGACAGAATCAGATAAGCTGTTCCCCTGTTTTCCAGTTTTCAGTCTTCTCTAAGCTAAGGTAAGCTAAGATAGGCTAAACTACGATAAGATAAGATAAAATAAGATAAGCTAGGCTAAGCTAAAATAAGATAAGATAAGCTAGGCTAAGCTAGATAAGATAAGCTAAGCTAAGGTAAGCTAAAACTAGGTTAGCTAAGCTAAGCTAAGATAAGATAAGATAAGCTAGATAAGATAAGAAGCTAAGGTTAGATAAGATAAGATAAGATAAGATAAGATAAGATTGATTTACATTGATAGAAACGTTAGTTTATAACATGAATTGCTGATTTGACATCATAAATGCATAAACATTGCAGGCAAAAGTCAATGTTTGGTTAACTCTCGTATTAAATATACATTTTTGATATTATATTAATGTTAACTGCTGGCTGTGTAGAGGGACCTAGATTAAATATATAATATTTTAAAATATAATGTATAATGTCAAATGTCAAATCAACCTTTTGTTTAAACGCTTCTAGTTTTAAAAAGCAGCCCATCTTCTTTGTAGCTTCCATGTTGTTCCCACTTTACGACCTCAAAGCTGAACACAACAAAGTCGCAAGAACGACTTCCCAACTCGGAAACTGCGGTCCTTCAGACATCACATGGATGCAGGTTCATTTATGCTAAAATAACTTTAAAACTACCTACAAAGCATCAGTTTTTTTGTCATTGCTGGGGCAGATTCTGACACATACAGTCGGTGATGATAAGTGCAAAAAAAAACAAAAAAAAAAAAAAAAACTGAACAAATCGAAAACAAAAAAAAAAAAAAAATAAAAATAAATAAATAAATACAATTTTATATATATATATATATATATATATATATATGTGTGTGTGTGGGTTGAGACGGTAGTGTGTGTGTGTATTTATATTTATATATAAAACACAATAAATAAAGGACAAATAATAAAAATATTAATAAAAAAACAAACTTAAACATCTGTTGCCTGTATTCACCAAGGTGAATATGACAGTACAGTATGCAAATCATGTAATGTATAGTCATATTAACTGTTTAGGCTTGTGGTTACACATTTGTCTTTCAGCGCTGCAGATGTGGGCAGCGGCTGCCTTGGGTACCGTGTCACCTTGGCGTTCTCACACCCCCTTACCTCTCTCTAACCCTGCGTTATGATACCAGTCTCAGAGAGGTGGCTGTGTGTGTCAGAGCGGGGATGCCCATCGTTTGACTGAATTTAACAAGATGACATCACTATCATTACCACCATCAATATCACTGTCATTCTCGGTGTTGTGGCTGTCACTGGAACATATTTATGCAACGCCACTGGGAAACTTTTCCTTATTTTGATGGAAAACACACCAGTGGGTTTTTAATCTGAATCTGTGAATCTGGCAGCTATTGATTGAAAAGAGTAGGAGGGTGCGATAAGACGTAACATTGAAAGAAAAAATACTTCAGAAAAACATGTATTTCCTGTTCAGTGGGAGGAACAGTGTCACTTTTGTGGCTTCACTCTTGAGCGTGACCCTGTGATATAGTGTGATATTGAGAGTGGGTGCAGTCCACAGTTCCCATGGCTCTAATAAATATAGATTTGTAGTTTATGCATCATGTACTGCAAACCAATTCCTCTTTTTTCTGTTACCACAGCCTCTCCCTTTTATATCATATAATCTACTTCTTTAAATTCTTACTCAATACATTAAGCACGATTACGAACATCAAACTCAAGACTTTTTAGATTTTCCAACAAGGAAACAAAAAAGTCCTGCACTGTCCGTAACCTTTGCTCCATCGCCAACCAAAGTGAGAGAAAGTTAAAAAGTCTGTGAGGAAATGAGTGTAAAACGGGTGGGTGGGGGCAAACTGGAGACAGCAAGATAGAGAAGCTGCTGGCCGTGAGAAAGTGGCACCAAGTGGCATCAAGTCCTCTGACTGAAACCACCGTGAGAGATAAACACCAAAGAGCCGGGACGGCGGCATGACCCCGAGGCTGCCTCGCAATCTGATGCTCCTCTTTCTCTGATCTTCTGGCGGCATTGATGATGTCATATAATGTACTACAAAACACCTACACTCTTCTCACAAGTGGTATTTTCAGAAAGTACATGAATGGGTACACAAATGGGTCTACCAATAATATCTGACACAAATACATTTCTGTTCTAATTACACAGTTGCATGCTTGTGTGTGTCGTCACTGCAATATTACTGTTACGTGTTTTATATCTAATACTTTTTAATGTTTGGACTATCAGTTATCTGCAAATCAGACTGAAAGTCAATATGCGATACAACTATTTGTCATTTTACAATGATGCAATGCTCTCTAAGAAGCATGTATGTTTGCATGCAGATGTGCATCCTCATCTGTTTTGGTTCCTTGACGTCTGAATGTAGAGATAAGTATGTATGGAGAGATATTTTAGATAATATTACACAAAAATAAATCAAATCATGCTTTATTCTGCTATTATGGATTTCAGTAGTTTAACTTCTTGCATCTTAGAGGCGCACTCCATGAATTCTTTATTTCACTTGATTTAGGGAGCTCTCTCCAGAGCCACAGAAGCATATCTGGATTTCTAAATGGGCCTATAGGGTGTCAGGGGGCCCCTGGGCCTTCCCTTAAAAAATCTCCAATGTCAAATTAACATTTAACGACCAGAAAGGGACACAAAATTATCACAAAGAGACATAATAAAACACAAGGAGACACAAAATGACCACAAAGAGACACATAACCACTTAAAGATGCATATCGATCATCTTCCGTGACTATCTTGTGCCTGTGCAGGAGAGATGCCGGGCCCTTTGGGGGCCTAAAGCCTCATAATCCAGCCATACACACAAGACATAATACATTTGTTTTCACGTACTTGGTAGAAATACTCATGATCATGACTCTCCATAGCTGCCCCCTCACTCCCCGCACATATTCACGCCTGCACCGACACATCCATATTTCAATCCCTCCTAAAAACGTTTTAAACAGGCTTTTAATGCGTGATTGTTCTTTTTTTTCTCTTTGTTGTCGGTTTGTTGCTGTTTATTCTGTGTGCGTATGTAATTCTGTTTATATTGCTTTTTACTTTTGTACAGCGTCTTTGAGTTCTTTTTAAAAGCGCTTTATAAATAAAATGTAATATTATTATGATTATTATGATGATGTGTAAACTCATTTTAAAGATAGATTATGTAATGGGCCAACAGGAACTATGGGAATTTTTCCTTTTTTTTAACATCTTTTGAAAACCGGATGTAATCACACGTTTATCCTTCTGCTACCTTTACCATAAGTTTCAGTATATAGGGGCACCACAGCACCACCACGTAGGCTTTGTTACATAAAAGAGTGTATCATCTGCATATTGATTGTTTTTATATATTTTTTTGCTTTTTGTTAAACGAGATATATCTAACTGTAGATTAAAGGCTCTGCAAGTGGTACACTGTAAGGAATACAGTGGAGCTTGTGAAGATTATATTAATCCATAACTCGTCAATCAGAATAGGAGGATAGGTTTAGCCTGCAAACAGAAATTTAAAATAAAATACAATTCTGCAGGGAGCACCACAGCTGTAGTAGATTTAAGCACGTAGATGATAGTAACAGTTGCTTTGACTGCAGTTTTTTTTAGAATATACCCTGCAGGCGACTCGTTTGTTACTTGTGGACGACAAGGTGCTCGGGGGTCTCCGGGTTTTTACTCACGTCTGGAGACATCCTCTAGTGGCCCATAGAGGAACTGCAGTTTGTGACTTCATTTTTTTTCTTTTCTTTTCTTTTCTTTTCTTTTCTTTTCATGTTGGAAACTCTTGTGAAGGGAGATGTTTGATGGAAGATTGACAGCTGACAGCTTTAATGCTTCTTGGCTGCAATGTTAAACATTTGTTGCGGTTTGGTCTTTCTTTCACATGACAACGGCGTTTACGGGGCCTGAAAATGCAAACTTTTAAAACCCAGTTTCCTTCTGTCGCTGTGTAAACTGGCGTGATCCTGTGAGAGCAGTGACGTCACGCCTGTACAGTGTTATCTCTTGTTTTTGTGGATCTGTGTACAAGAGGATCATTCTCACAATGTTATCATATAAATGCAGATTTTTTTTAAACACAAAAGAAAGACTTTTGCATCTTTAGCAGGGCCATTCTCATCTAAACATGGCCTTACTCTATGCTTAAAAAAGGACTTTTTAAATGTTACATTTTAAAACAAAAAGGAAATAAAGTAAATCATAAGAAGCATTTATTCTTAAATATTCAAAACATGAGGTTTGTCTTATCACACATATCCCACATTCCTCCCACATAATTACCATACAAAGTCAGGTGTAAAAACTCAGCACAGTAAGTGAACATCAGCAACAAAGCGATACGAAAATGAACTTTTGACAAAATTCGCAGTCCCTTCTTCCCCTCCTCCTACCAGAGTTTCAGGTTCCTAGAAAGGCAGCCATCAGGGGAACAAGAAGCCCCCGAACCCCCAAACACAAATGAGCCAGAAACCCACCGAACCCACCAGCCCGTCTCAGCTCTCTGCTCGACTCTCGCCTGCTCTCCCATCAGCCCCTGGGAGAAGGTTACGAGCCCCCCGCCACATCGACCACAGAGCTCTGACATGCCTCTCTTCATGCACATCAAAGCGAACTCAGCTCCATCTGACGCTGCCGACACCAGGAGTCAAATGAGGCGTTTGCAGAAATACATCCACATTGAGAAAGGCTTGGTTTCAGCTCATAAGCAGCCCGCGATGATTTGATTTCAATCTGAGGTCAGATTCGGCCTCTTTACTTACGATACGCATTTACAACACAAATTTTTATGAAAAAAAAGAAAGAAAACAGCTGTCTTTTAGTGGCTGCTGAAGCAAGGGCGTTTGTTTTTGTCTCGTAGGGAAATGGTGGCATTATTAGTCAGAACTCTTTTTTAGTAATTTGTATATTTGATGATTGTATTGAAATTCCCTCAAAGAAGTGTATTTTTCAGTGTTTATTAGATTTATTCACTCATGCACTCAAACGCTGACATGACCAGTTTCATATTATTAAAGCCGATCTATTTTCATGGCTGCCATTTGTCCAATCAGAAAACGTTTTGCGTTGTCCTGTATGACTTTCAGCGAGAGAAACGAGAAATGTGGAATCAGTGGGACTTTCTCTGTGTGACTTTGAAAGATGTATTTTTCCTAACAGGGTCCATATGATAATAAACTTCTTTTTCAGATTTTGAACGACTGAGGAAACAAAAAGAAACAGCTACAGCTGCATACTGTGCCATAACATGGTTATGTTACATTAAAGAGTGTGTCATCTGCATATTGACTGATTTTATGTTTTTTTGCTTTTTGTAAAACGAGATGTATTTAATTGTTGATGAAAGGCTCTGCAAGTGGTACAATGTATGGAATAAAGTGAAGATTGTGAAAATTGTATTAATCCATAATTTGAGGATCGGTTTAGCCTGCAAACACACATTTAAAATAAAATAAAATTCTGCAGTCAGTCGATCTGGCCTCACATCTGCTCGTTTTATACGAAGAGTAGAGATTTTCATTTCCATTGTGATTTTTGCATCATTTTCAGGTAACTCAGAGCAAGGTAAGATGTTTGTTAGTTTCTGATCTGCCTTAAACTATATCTCTGCCTGTGTCTTCAGTATGACGAGTTATTGTTTTTACAGCTCTATTTTCAACAATCATCCATTTTTCTCTTCCAATGAAGCTCCACTCAGATTGGTGCAGATTGTGGTGGGAGTAATCAATTTAAATAAAGTAACTTTTTATGGCTGGTTGATTTCCAGCGGTTTCTGAGGTTATGGTGCAGCGAAACTCAATTTCTGCCTACATTATTTCTACTTTTTTTCTGTTTGGGAGGATAAAGGTTCATAATTCTTCCACTCAATATCATCTTCCATTCTGATTTTGGTATTGAGACTGTTTTCAAAACCATGATTAAATACTGAAACTGTTTATTTGGGTGTGTAAAAAGTATTATTATTAATTAATACAATTACTAAATAATTCATTTGTACTTTTCTTGACAATGGATCCTCCTCACAAGCTCAGTTTTTGGACTTCTGTCTCACTAAAACCTGTGAAAAGCCCTGAACACAGCTTGTTGTCTGTTGTGGTAAACGTGTTCAGAGGTGATGCTTCATATCTTGTTAAGATGAAGGAGGAACTTTGCAAATGTTATTGACAAGCCACACGCAGCACGATGAAGGTCCACGTGTTCACACGAGAACGATGAGATATTCAAACTTTCCAAAGGATGCAGCTCTGTGTGTTTGTGAGTCCACCTACACAATCAGACATTATAGTGTAAAATCCAGCAGTGACACAGGGGAATGGTAAATAAAGTTTCATCTTGACTTTGGTGTCACGACACTTTTATTCACTCTGCGTCCTTAATGTAAAGCCAACAGTCGACCAGAACGTTAGACAAGCCAGATGTCTTTTTTTTTCAGAATAAAAGAGGTAAAAATGCAAAAGTAACTAAATAAAAAGGATATTTTGAAAAATTTTAAATTTGATTTCAATTTTCAACTTTTGGTGCATTTTTTCCTCCTCCAGTGCCTTCAGTCCCACAATCCTCAGCTGCCCTTTGAAATCAAATCAAATATCACAGTGTCATGTCATCAGTTGATGGGTGTGAGAAAAGAAAAGGGGACGTTGCCTCCAACGAAGACACAAGAAACACTCTCAACATTCAGCTGCGCAACACAGAGGTAAGATCTGCAATTCAGCTGGAATCTCACTGCGATAGCGTCAATGTTTTTTCCATTCATTCATTCTTTAGGAATTTTCTTATGCACATTTCACAGAGAAAAATCAATCGACTGTCACTTTGCAACTTCTTCTGTGCAACTTCAAGGTTGTTACTTTACAGAATTACACGATTAGGTTACTAAACAAATCCATTTTTAGTACAGAGGCTCAGACAAAAATCTCCATTAAGTTTTTCGGTAAAAAGGTTTGTAAAAATGACTTTACTCGTGTCTTTGGTTGTCTGTTTTATTTTTTCTTTCAGGCGTTCCTCTTTACCGTGTGATCTGACATCTTGTTGAAATCTATGAATACTTAAAAGCAGTTTTAAGAAGAAGTTTGCCACATGTCTTTTCATAAATTACCACATTTATTACTTGGCGAATGCACTTTGTTGACTTGTTTAATTATTTTGCAAATGTGATGAGAAAATTCCCAAATTCAAAATTATTCTGCTGTTGTTCCAAATATATAAATAGGCTACATTCAGCTTAAATATAAATACAAAAAGTGCACGACAGTGTCAGTTAGGTGACAACACCACAGCCGGGTTATCCTCAGCGAAAACCTTTGTGCAGGTGTCGGGCTGTTTTTGCTGAGGAAACCTCAAACTTTGGCATTGTAACTGAACAGCAGCAGGTGTGCGACATCTAAGTTTGTGTGAGGCGCTAAAAGTGGCATCGAGGAGCTGATTTTTCTGCAGGATTTTCATTTTACCTCGTTGTCTCCCTCAGACACAAATATGCCGCGCTCGTTCCTCGTCAGGAGTAAAAGGACTCATCTGCTGGGCCCATCTAAGGATTCATATCGGCAACATTTCCTGGACCAGTCAGACACCCAGCAGCCTGTGCAGCATGTGACGGGACAGAACAGGAGGGGTCCTAAAGACACTGTGAAGCCTTTGTCCCCCGTGTTCGGGGTCAAAGACCTGCTGACTGAAGTCTGCTCACCGTGGGGTGGGGTGGCAGTCCGGACTCACAGGGGCCCTACTGATGATCCTTGGCCCTCAGGTACCTAACACTTTCTATTTTTTGCAAAAATTTGTTTTTTTGCTCAAATTACAGTGCAACTGCAGCTCCAAAAAATGTGTCAGTTTTACATTTGTGCGTTTGAAAATATTATTTTCAATAGAAAAGGTACAAAGATACTTATCCAAAATCAAGAGAAGAAGCAAAAAAAAAAAAAAAAAAAAAAAAACCCCACCAACTATAAGGATACTATTCCTTAAATATATATACAGAAAGATGTAATAATACTAAACCTAAGTTACATTTGGAGGTACTAACATATGTGTATAAACTCAAAAATGGATCAGAAATGATCAGAGAGATTAGAAAGACAAGAAGAAGTTGTAAATCCTAAAAATAAAATAAGCCCTGTTCAAGGCACAAATATCATGCCATTATGCCGCTTTACCGATGTCAAATGTACGTTTGCAGATAACAAGATAACAATGTGATGTTTTGAAGGCGTGTTATGTGTGTGACACACTGTGGGGAAACTAAAATCAGTCAGCAGCAGTTAGCAGCTAACTCAAAGAAGAACAACAGCCGTAAAAGTCCGCAAATTGAGAAAATAGTGAGATCCAGAGAAAAATACAAGATCAGCCGGCATATTTTAGGGACGATAACTGAGTATTACTGACATGTTAGGCCTTTGTTATTGTTTAGAAAGTGCTTCCGACTTGCATGTAACGTGTCACATAAGAGGCTGTTATGTTAAATGTCGCACAAGCCACGCCTTTTTACTTCCACGATGCCGGCATGCTGTCTGAAATCACACACCGGAGCAGCTTTAAAGCACGGTTGTTTGGTTCTGTGTAAAAATGCAAAGGAGGCGCAAAGAAGAGATTATAACGTGATCTCTGTGTAAAAAGGGCTACAGATAGAAAATATGACCATTTAAAGTTCAATATCCCTCCCTTAGGCCAAATTTAAAAACATAACACCCTCCACAGTGATTAAAAAATTATTCTCCTGTAAAATAAACACTTTCCCATCATCATCTTTTTATTTTCTAAAAAAAAGCTCCTGTGGAGACCAGAAACGCTCCGATGCTGGTTTCACCTTGGACGGCAGACAGACACCAAATATCTGAGAGAGAGAGACAACTGGAGGGACTGGTCTTCTTGTTACTCAACCACACATCACACACTGACCTCAAATCCCCCGTCAGCGAGTGTCCGCTCTGTGACAAGGTAGGAGGCCTCTTATCTTCGTCCTCATCAGCTGTTATAACGAAGAGAGGAACCCAGAGTGAATAACATCAAAGTAACCATCATGACACAGAAGCTGGCTGCGTATCAGAGGGTGACAATGTATATTTTGACTTCATGTCAAAACATAGCTGGAGGACGTCAGACTTATTGATAAGATAACCGGCGACAGACCTGACAGTGGTGTCATTTTTCTCTTTTTTTTCACTTTTTTTCTCCCTCAGTCTCTTTCAGAAGTCTTAATGTCGGGAGGCGGCCTGCAGGCTCATCCATACAACTCTCTCTACGTCCCTTTGACACGATCACCCACCGCCACAGACATGTCCCACCTGCCCTTTGGCTTCAGAGCGATAAGCAGCTACAGAGGAAAGGTACAGCAAACACTAGCCGGCTTTCCATTAACCCTCAAACTGCGCAAACTAAAATTGTGAATATGACACATTAAATTTGAAAAAAACTCCCATTTAGCACAAAAAAAGTTTTTATGCTCACATGAGGTGGTATTTCAGGCGATTTGAAAAAGCCATATTTCGCAAAACTGTGATGTAAACACTTCTTTTGGCTTTTCTTGGTCACATGATGCTGTGTCTATGTGTTTGTCATTAGGAACTGGCTCCCTCATGATGCAGCAGGAGCTACAGGAGCTGTTATTGCATCACATTACTCTGAGAAAGTTGAGCAGATAATCAGGAAGTTTTGAATCACAATTCCTCTGTGAAATCGTGGACTATCAGCTTCCAGAAATCCCTCATACATGGTCACTCCCATGTATAAGGGGCTCTTCTTTCTATTATCGCGCACATAACACGCCTACAAGGCCTTTAGATTGGAAATAATGACGGCTCCGACTGCAATATATATAAACCTGCTAATGCCATCACCATGGTTACTGGGACGTTATTACCAGAGAAAAAGTCAAACATCATCACTCAGTGGAAACACAGTCATCTCACAATTGTGTTTTGTTGACATCTCGAAAACATATGTTCTGCACAAATCTGTAATGGAAACCGCCCAAAGAGACTTCTAAGTAAGTTCTATAGGAAACACTGATGCGTCTTCATGTCGTCATGAACATTTGTGTTTCCAGGAGCGTAGCTTTGGCTGCAAGGTGTGTGGGAAGGTGTTCAAGCGCTCATCCACTCTGTCCACACACCTCCTGATCCACTCGGACACGCGGCCGTACCCGTGCCAGTACTGCGGCAAAAGGTTCCACCAGAAGTCAGACATGAAGAAACACACCTTCATACACACAGGTGAGTGGACACAACCACGTGCCTCAACCGGGGGAAGAGTCTTTAAAAAACCTGGAGACTGCTTATGCACAGGGCCAAAATTTGATGTAACACCCCGGCTGCACACAACCAAAAATAAACTGCTCTGTGAGATGCTCTGCTGTGCACTTCCCCCCTCAGGTGAGAAACCACACGTGTGCAAAGTGTGCGGTAAAGGATTCAGCCAAAGCTCCAACCTCATCACGCACAGCCGAAAGCACAGCAGCTACCGGCCGTTCAGCTGCCCGCACTGTCAGCTCAGCTTCCAGCGCAGGGTGGACCTGCAGCGCCACCGACAGACGCAGTGCGGCTATGGAGACATGTTCACTCAAAACTGACACCACGAGGTGACGAAGGCACGGTGAACCTTGGTGACATTTGTGAATAATGCTTTTCTTAACTGTAAAAAAATGCATCAAGTAAATGCTTAAAAAATACAAAGTGAAAATTAATAAAACTTGATTGATTTTGTAAGAATGTTTTTTCATCCCGTCTTTGTGTTTTGGAATTTAACCCTTTGAAACGTGAGTAAATTGGCTTGATTTTGTTTAAAAACATGGTGACAAGGAACTTAACAAGAAATGGCCCCAAAATTAGCAAAGATTAGAAGAAAATTACCTGAAATTACCCCCCCCCCCCAAAAAAAAAGAGAAAATTAACAAGAAATGACTAATGAGTACCAGGAAAATTACCTAAAATAAGTTTAAAAGAAATTATTAATAAAAGTAATTTAAAAAATGATCTAATACCTCATTATATGATTGATAGTTTTTTGGACATTTTTTGATTATTTTTTTGATAGTATCCGATTATATTTTTAGGTCATTCTTTGTTACCTTTAACAGATTTTTTTTTAATTTTATGGTATATTTTGTGCAAAGTTGCTGATGATGTTTTACCTCTTGTTTGCAAAAATGATCAAACCAAATTTTTCCAGGTTTCAGAGGTTTTAAATGCTCATGAAAGGCGTCTAAATGCAGCACAAGAAAACTGATTTATTCAGGTGTTAAAGGTATAAAAAGTCCATTGTTTGTTTGTGTGATGAGCAGGAATCTAAGAAGCATCTTGACAAAAACAGTGTCGTTCACAAAATATAATTTGGTCTATTTTCCCAGGAGTTGCCAGGCAGCAGCATACTTAGAGGACCATCATCCAATCACTGTTTTCAGGAACTACTTTCCTCAGACAGTCCTGTGAATGTGACTGCGGTTTAAGTGTGTGATTTTCCCATTAGGCATCCTTAATACGCTGCAGCTGAGCTCACGACAGAGACGATGATGATGCTGCATTCACAGGATGTACTCCAACATGGACAAGAGGTCCGATCGGAAATTACTTTCTAAAAGTGAAAGTTAGAAAAAAAACATCCAAGTGATTTCTCAGCACCAACTCTGCAGCACATCCAGAGCTTGTTATGTCAAATACTCACATCTAAAGATGCATTTATTTACATTTTCATGTTAAAAATCGATTGAAAGTCTACAGAAAGGGTTATTCATGGTGATGAACCAAAAAGAACGAGCTCCCAATTCAACTGCAGCTCTGCAGAACATTTCGCCGTCTTTCAGGTGTAATAGTTGTGATTATTGTGGATGCAGCGTAACTCTCACAGCTCTCATTAGCTTTTTTTTCCTGTAAAAACAGCCAAACATTGTTTTGCATGAAAGCTCAAAACAAAAGAAGCAGGTTCACAACCTGCTCAGCACCAAACAGCAAACAGATACAAGGCGGGTTTCCATTACATTTTTGCACAAAAATGAAGCAATATTTTTTAAAAATGTCAATAAAACACAATTGCCAGATGACTGCATTTGAGCGATGTCATACATCTTTGTTCATTTGTTGCCTAAACTTAAGGAAACAAACCTAAAAACAGTTATTTTTGTTTTGCTTTTTAAAGCCTGTATGCACGTAACGCACAGAAACTGCACACTTCCTGTGACAACAGACGTTTATTTTCAAAAGACACAATGCATGCAACAGACTTAAATTGAGTCGCGATCACCGAACATCCAAAACTGATGCAGGAAGGCACCTAGAGCGTCACGTTTTGACATGTAGGGCCACTGACCGAGCTTCGGTATCGATGTTTTGGGAGTGAGAATGTGTTCACACTTTATATAACTTACTATACATTGTACGTTTAATTTGAAAATCACTGTATGCACCCAATGTGCAGAAACTGTGCATTTTCTATGAAAACTTAACACTTTGAAAAGGCACGATGCACGAAACAGCCATAAACTGAGATGACGTCTCTGAACGTCCAAAACTGACGCAGGAGGGAGGGGAGCCTACACTGTGACAAAGTTTCTTGCAAAATGAAGGCAAACTTCTGGCAGCTGTAGTTGTCAGCATCCTACCATTATTTTATTGTACCGTAACTTATTTGAACAGTATTGAATTAATTACAGCAGAATATGAGGTTTACAGTTAATAAGATTTACAGTGTTTTACTGTATTTTGAAAAAACAAAACTAAAAAACAGTACTTTTAGAATTTGGCTGTATTATTTTTACAGCGGTAATATTGTTTTCAAAAAGCAAAAAAAAAAAAAAACCTAACTTTTAAAAAAAAAAATTACATTGTTTTACTGTATTTTTTAAGTACATCACTGTTAGCATTTGGTCATATTTTTACAGCAGTAATTTTGCCTCTCAAAGGCATCGAGATTTACAGCGCTTTATTGTTTTTTGGAAAAAAAAGGTACATTGCTGTTCGAATTTGGCTGTATTTTTACAGCAGTTTTTCAGTGTGTCATGTTTTCATGTTTTCATGTGCAGGGCCACTGACAGTGCGTCAGTTTTGACACGTTGAGGGTGATAATATGTTGCTGTACATTTATATGTTTCACAGCACTGTACGCTGATTCACAACACAGTCCCTTTATTTGTTACATGTGATTTAAGAGGAAAACAGCAAGTCACCATGGATCTGAGCTTGTTTATTACATCTTATTTGACACATAAACACAAAAGAATTCACATCTGGATAAAGTTTCCAGCTGATTCACAGTTACAACACAAAGAGTGAAAATGACTGAAAAACAGACTCTTCAGTCAGGCGCAAAGTCACCTCTGAATCCATCTTTGACCTCGTGTTTTGTCTTTGAAGGTGCTGCTGCTGCTGCTGATGATGATGATGATGATGAGGTTTCTGTCTGAGTCACTCCGATCAGCTCTGGGTCCTGTTGAATCCAGATAAACATCTCTCCATGTGGCCGCACTCGCTGCCACTCGAGATGACTCGGTGCAGAACGGTTCGCGGCATCAGACAAACAAACGGTTCGCTTTGAATCAAACTTCTGACAACGCGGCGATGAGTAAGTGCTACTGAATTCACACGGTTTCAGCGCTCTGCTGCGCGGAGATGAACGCCGGAGGAGAAGTGCACGCGGCAGCTGTGCTCGCTCACACACACACACACACACGCGAGCTGTTAGAAACCTCTGTCCCAGTTCTTTCTTTCTCAGATTTGCAGGAAATCCTGAGAAACAGATAAAAGAATAAAACTGACAGACCCAGCTGGTATATCAGAGTTTGAATCTGCAGGTGCTCGACTAATGCTGATATATTTTCTAGAACTGGCGGTTCTTCAAACCACCGGGGTTTATTTTAAATACTCTGCTTTGACATTAGGAACACTGTGTGCCGCCCAGCTGGAGAAACGTACAGTTTTCACTCTGTGAGCTTGAAAATGTGTTTAATTGGAGCAACAGGGATTGTGGTGGATGAACTTCTGACTGGCTGATACGTTGATAAAAGGATGCATTTGTTTATGTAATGTGACTCAATGTGTGCTGTCATTTCAGTTTAACCATTAAGACTTTGAAGCAGCTGGACACAAACGCAGGAGACTTTTCGGCTGCAGAAAATTGAATAAATAACTTCTGATTCAAAGTTTGTGCAAAGCAAAGCTGATCACAGCAGAGCAATAAGCAAAGATTCAACAAAGAGCAAAACGAAAACCAGGACTCAATACAAACTCATCTGACGAGGAGATGAGGTGCAGGTGGAGAGCTGAGCAGAGACGCTCGGGTGCAGGTAATGAGGCGGGAGGACCGGCAGAGAGCTGATTGGCTGAGGAAAAACTCTGATACAGAGCAGGTGTGCGGGTGGGCAAAGGATTGAGGCAACACAGAAACCAAGGATTTTTAAAAATATAGCAAATAGAAACAAAATATAGAAATAAGAAACAAAAAATATATGCTCCCTAAAAATATTTATGATCAATTTGTTTTTTCATTCCTTCTAAAGGAATTAAAAACAATGTGATTTCCCCTGAGGGCCGTGTTCGTGCATATGGCATTCATGTTGGCAGGATTCTGGTATTTTTGTTTAATCTTGGAGTTTTCAGCTGAGCTCCTACATTAAGTCCAAAATAAATTGTTGAAATGAAATTACATTCATAATGTTAAGTGCAAAAAATGCTCCGCTGAATGCCATTCAAACTGCACTTTTTGATCCCACAGCCATCAAAGCATAAAACCACGCATAGTGTTATTTCTGGGTCTCATTCTGGGCTTTTGACCTGGAATTTGTCGTTTATTTTAATCAGTGTTGCTGCAAGTCATTGACGTATTCTTGGCTGTCATTAAAATAAATGTTCTTTGCATGTAGTACATTGAAATTATTCTTTTTTGTTTTCCATATAAAAACATTGAGGCATCATTACAAAAACCTGGCATTTAAAGGATTAAAATTCTGAAAATGTATATTTATGATTAGGACTGATTGATGTCCGTTTAAAACATTAAATCAGTGGAAGCAGAAAATAATATAAATGTATAATATTTGTTAAAGCTTGATTTTGAAAAGCGCGTTTTTTGTGTGCAGAGCGGTACAAGCGTGTGTAATATTAAAGTGAGCGATAACGGTGAAAACCTGAATATCATCTGCATATTATACGTCTTAATCTGCAAGTGCTCCATGAAGAAAAAGGCCAAATATCCGTAATATATAATGTAATATATTATCATTATAATATATCGTGTTAAATGCGTGTTGTCGTCAGATCTTACCTACACGGAGCTGGAGGACTGATCCGACAGCAGCGGTGGATTCCAGATGACGCCGCCTTCATGAGTTTGGTCCGTTAAACGACTTTCTCCTCTGAGTGACGCTGCACGAACCCCTTCAAAACACACAATCACAAAGTCCCTTTATAATGTCTCCACACGACCACGTTTTTAAAAACATACTTCAGCACCACAACGTTTCAGTGGTTGCAGGAAGCTGACGTCATTACCGGTGTGATAATAGATGCACCACAGCCCGCCCATCAGACTGACGCCCATCACGAACGCAGCGAAGACGATCCCCATCACGGGTCCCATCTGCACCACAGAGCCTACAGACGCAGCGTTCGTAAAGGAGTGTGATCGTACGTTAAAAACTCGCTCAGTGACATACAGATGAAGGATACTCACTGCTGGACTCTGGGTCTGGACCTGCCACTGGGGGGACACTCAGTCTCTTGGTTCTCTGGCCGGCGGGGGGCCTCGGCAGTTTGGATGCCAGCGAGCTGATCGGCTGGGTGACGACCATCGGCCTGGAGAGGTTTCTGATCTCACACTGACACGAAGACAAACGGCTGTATTAGTGATGAGCAAAGGAGTTTTTGAAGTACTCTATTATGTACTGCACGTGTATTTTCACAACACCTGATTTTCCAATAAAATATTGAATACTTAGAAATTTATTATGACATTAGCTACTTCAATTAACTCTATTGTAACTGCAGTTTATTCAATAAATAAAATAAAGGACGTTTGAAATATCGAGATCTATATCATGTATCGCGATATAACCTTAAATAATATACTAGTTCCAGTGTGTGAGTCTTTTGCGTACCTGATGTCTGGCTGATTTGGATACAAGTGGAGGGATACGTAGCCCGTCCTCACAGTCAGTCTTTACTTTTCCATTCGTGGGTTTCGCTCTTTCCGTGTCAGAGACACACAGGCGAAGGCTGCAGTGCAGAAACTGCATGGAGTCATTATAAACTGGTCGCAGGATGAAATGAAATCTCAGGGGTCGTATCTCCTTTTCCATCCTTTCTGCTGCTTCTCTCCCTCCTCTGCCGACTTTGTGTCGCAGTGGGACATATTCACCTCTTTCTTTTTCTGGTCCATCGGTGTCTTCCTTTTCCTCTTCCAGTTCACCATCACCTCCAGCCTCTTCTTCTTCTTCATCTTCATCTTTTGTGTTTGCGCTGAGGGTCAGTGAGGGGTCCGAGGAACAGCCGTCGCTGATGACGGTCCAGAAACGAGACTTTTTTGGGTCTGACAGAGGAGAGACCACACATGACGTCACCTCAGCGACATCTATGAAGGAGCCTTTAGCTGAAATCTGCAGCAGGAGGGACGACAACAAAAAAACAAAACGGCATATTTTAGTTGAATGTTTGGACGAGATGTTTGATATAAACAGGGTCAAGTGAATGTTAAGGATGCACCTTAAAGTTTATCAGTTTTTACTGTTTCACTGGTTACAGGGAGTGTTTGAAGTATTTAACAAGGCCAGTTTCACAAAGAACGGACTATTATTATTATCATTATAGATTATTATTATTATTATTATATAGAGATGTTTTTAATTATAGATTATTATTATTATTAATATTATATTATTATATATTATTTTTTAAATTATAGATTATTATTATTATATAGATTGTTTTTAAATATAGATTATTATTATTATTATTATTATATTTTTGTCTTTTTTGTGTGCTTTTTTTACTTTCTATTTATCTATTTATTTTATTGTACTTTTTTCCAATTTACAGTAATTTTATTGTACTTTTGGGGTAATTTCTGTTTTGGTTGCTCCTTGCTTTCCTTACCATATATTACACACACACACACACACACACACACACACACACACACACACACACACACACACACACACACAGACCTCGACATAGACACGGTGGTCTGCAGTGATGACACAGGGGCCAATCCTCCTCTCCTCGTAGCTCTCAGTGACAAAGAGCTTCAGAGTAAGAACAGGACCCGGTCTGTGTCTGGGTGTCGGCAGGTGGCTCAGTCCTGGATCAGGACCCTCGGGTACCCAGTGGACCGGCCCCGTCTGAGTGTTTACATCATCATCGTCAGCAGCTCTGGGGACGGTTGGGGCTGCAGCCAGACAGCTGAACTGAGAGGAAAAACAGGAGATCAAAGCCTTAAAATATTTAAAAAGGATCTTTTATGCTATTTTTTTAGGCTCATACTTGTATTTTGGGTTTCTACTAGAACTAGAACGCACAAATATGATCCGAAATTGGGGATAACTTAACAACATCTGCAACCATGATAACATGTTTCCCTGATGTTAGCATGTAGCTAAATGTAGCAGTGTATTTAACACATGCAGTATGTGCCTGGACCAGATGAGCATAGAAAGAAACCTGTTGGGAGCCAAAGTCTCAAAAGTAGAAAAATGTAAACAAAATATTCAGAAAAGGTTTTTGCTTACAGAGATTACTTTTACATACATTTATGTCATTACATGAAACATTTAATATGAACTTTCCTCATTTATATGTATGATTATAATATTATAAAAGGTCCTTTTTAATTAAAAATGGAGATTTACTGTACGAAAAAATAAAGGTATGTAGGTGTACATAGATAACTCACATGTATGCCAAGAGGATTTTTGGACTTAATTTCTGTCTCATTGAGTGCCAGAATGGTCCGAGGCTCGTCTCTCCACAGTAACACCTGGTCAGAGCGGAGGGACAAGAGGAGACAGAGTGATATATTTTACAGAATAACTCATTGCAGCTACGTAAACCCAGTATTCTCTGCTCGCTAAACAGCACAAGGTATACTCGTAAAGACAACAAGAGATTAGAGGCTAAAAAATTTCGGTCTGCAGCTGTTTACTGATCACAAATAATATTAATGTTCATTTCTATGCAGATGACACCCAGCTGTTTGTATCAGAACCATCTAAAGATGATACCAATCTTGACTTGCAGCGACTATCTTGACCTACTTATTAGCCGCTCAGTTGGCTGCAGAGGAGACGTGTTTGTGACGCACTTCAATGAGATGCTCAGGCAGCATTCACACACGGGTGAGGTTTCCCTTAAATCAACGATGCACATTCACAGAAGAGATACAGAGACATTTTGGGGGCGCAATTAGAACTCTAGTGTGGTGTCTTCAGTTCCCCGTAGGAGAGGGTATGTAATACACTGACTATGAGTAAGGGACGATTCACACATACCACGCGTGGTGTTCACACAGACAGCATCGTGGCTGTGACGCTTCTGCAGAGCTGCCTGCTGCTATGAGTTTTGTATTTCCACATTCATAAGCACAAATTCCACTCATTCATGAAGTCTTGCAGCTCCTGCATTGTAACAACACGGTCCTGCAAATATTTCAAAATAAAATGCCTTGTGTCAGCAACTGATGGGATTTTGTCCACGGAGACATTGTCAGAGGGCTTTTAGTTTGAAAGGGAAGCAGGGAAGTTTGAGTAAAACAGACTTCTTTGTATTTCCTCATCTCTGCGGCAGAAAGAGAGTTTTAAACTGAAGTAAAAGGTGGTATAAAGTTAAAATAATTATCAAAAATGCCATTTTCACTGTCTATTTATGCTGAAAACCGCGTTAACCCGAACCTGTACAGAAAAATCGAGATGTGCCGCGGCTGACACGCAACTGAGACGCACCAGACCAGCTGAGGTGGGCAGTGTGGATGCTCTAACTTGTTAACACAGCCCAAAAAAAAAAGAAAAAACAGGATCGACGATGCTCATGCACTGCTTTAGCATGCTATGTGAATTGGGCCTTAGTACCTCATACAACCTCACTTTAGGCCTGGAAAAACTTATCTTTGCTTTTATTTTCTCCCATTTGGACAACTGCAACGCCAGTTATTCATGTTTGAGCCAGAGTTAGTTTGTGTAAAACGCAAAAAAAATATTTAAATATTGCATAAATTATTATTATTACAGCCAACAAGACATATTACAGACACATTTATCCAGAATGTTACATTACAGACACCATCCTCCTCTGCTGTTTACCGTTTTTACTTTTCTCTAAATCACTCTGTATCTTCCCTCCTTCCTGTTTCCTTCGACCTGAGATTTTCTGTCACTCAGTGTCCCTCTGTGCAGCATCCTGTAGTCAGGCTTTGACCCAGCGCTGCTCTGGTCATGGTGACCCGGGTCAACGAGGGACAACTTCCACTTACCACAGTGTGAAGTGTGTGTTATGCACCTCGTGTTTATGTTTTAAACACTGTCGGATTAACTTTGACCTTATTTTGAATTAAGGTGTTTTTCCATCTGTGCTCTAAAAGCTTCACTCATCCTGTTTCTGCTTTTTCCTTCACAGAGAGAAAAAAGATAATGTGGACTATTTTAAGGAATACAAAAAAAAAAAAAAACAATTGGTAAAATATACCTAAATCATTTTCTACAAATCGTTTTTGTCCAAATGTCTTGTCTCACCATGTTTTTGTACTGCAGCCCTCGAGGCTGTCCCAGGAGAAGACCCTCAGTCCCACAGGAAATGACTGGGAACACCAACAGGAAATGACTCCCATTGGACTGAGCCTGGCATGTCGAGTCTCGCAGAGTCACGGCAGCCAGCGGGACAGACAAGCTCTGAAGGAGAGACAACTGATGTGAGACGACACATCTTTTAAATCTAACAATGTGTCTGTACACACAGCTGATCCAACAGTCGTCACTTCATCGTGATAATACGTAAACTGTATGTGTGGCATTTTGAGGATTTCAGGACAGTTCTAGGATTTCAGGACATTTAGGATTTTAGGACGGTTTTAGGATTTCATGAGGTTTTTAGGATTTTAAGACACTTCTACGATTTTAGGGAAGTATCTAGGATTTTGGGACATTTCTAATAAATTAGGACATTTCTAGGATTTTAGGATGTTCTGAGAATTCTTGGAAGTTTCTAGGATTACAGGACATGTCTGGGATTTTAGGACATTTCTAGGATTAAAGGCTGTTTTGTGGATTTTAGGAAGTTTTGAGGATTTCAGGACATTTTAGGATTTTAGGATGTTCGAAGATTTCAGGACATTTCTAGGATTTTCAGTCATTTCTTGGATCTCAGGACATTTCCTGAATTTTAGGACATTTCCAGGATTTTAGGACATTAGGGTCTTAGCTAGGACCTATGTCGGGGCTGTGGGGGATCCTCCACTGGTACTGTCTTTGAAAAACAAGCTCTGTTTTAATGCCGTTTTATGAACTTTGGCACCTTATGTATACTAAAAGTAAAAAAATTAGTGAATTAAAAAATGCTTTGGGGGCCACCCAGCACCCTCTCGGGGGTCAGATTTGGCCTGACCTCACTGGTCTGGTGTTTAGGATTGCCTTATACTGCGTGAGTTGTGTGAGAGTCTGTAAATCGATGTTATAATCCAGTTTTGCTGTTGTTAAAGACGGTATCGTTTACTTTAACACGTGCTGAATGTTTGGACTTTTTTTGGATTCTTTGTTCATCGTGGAGGCATGTGAGAAAAACAAAGATGTCTTCATGAATTCATCGTAACAGACGGTGAGTAACTGATACACAAACGGTAAATTTGAAATTTCCCTTGAAGTTGTGCCAGCTAGCTTCTGTCTTTATGATTTGTTTACATGTAATACTGAGGTACGAAGACCTGCAGGATGTGTCGGTCTACGGTCACGCTGAGGCGTCCGTCCTCACACTGCACCGTGAAACTCTCCTGTCTTCCTCCTGCTCTGCCTCCACCGCTCAGCCACTGCCTCAGCCGCCGCTCCTCGGCCCAGGGAGGCCTCACAACCAGAGGATTCATCACTGCGACCGCGTCTGTGGCACAGACAGAGAGGAGACGCAGAGACAGCCACGCGGAGACATTGAATACTCGCACGTACACTTCAACAGCCTTCATTCAATGTATATGATGGAAATATTCTGCTTTCATTTCTCATCCTCTGAGCACACACAACACCGAGCAAATATTTACATCAAGGAAGCTACAAAATAACTGGGATGGATTTCAAAGTAAAACCGAGACGTTCAGGTCACTCACACAGTGATGGAAACAAGAGACACACAGGGGTCCTGACCTGTCCCGCCCCCGGCCAGCTGGATCACAAAGCGATTGGCCAGGTCAGCCTCGGTGTATGAGGTCACCGTGGTGTAGCCGCTCTCACTGGCCCACAGGAGGAGGTCAGGTATGGTGGACAGGTCAGGGTTCAGAGTGCTGGACAGGGTCAGGCCGGGCTCGGGGGGGTAGGGTGGGGACACACTGTTGGACGACTTCAGAGAGAAAGAGGACAGATACACCAGGCGGGTTTCCATTACAGATTTGCTCAAAACTTAAGCAATATTTTTGAAACGTTGATAAAACTCATTTGTGGGATGACTGCATTTCCACTGAGTGAGTTTATGAGACTTCTCCTCTGATAACATCCCAGTAACCATGGCGATGGATGGTCAAAACATTAGCAGGTTTACTTATATTGCAGCCACCGCACTAGCTATTTCTAATCGAAGGTGACGTAGGCGTGTTATGTGACCGATAATGGAAAGAAGAGACCCTAATACGTGGGAGCGGCCACATATGAGGGATTTCTGCGAACCGTGATTTCACCGAGGAATTGTGAATTCAAAACTTCCGGATGATCCGCTCAACTTTTGAAGAGTTATGTGATGCGATAACAGCTCTTGTAGCTCCTGCTGCATCATGAGAGCCAGTTCCTACTGACAAGCTCATAGACACAGCATCATGTGACCTAGAAAAGCCAAAAAAGTGTTTCCATTGCAGTTTTGCGAAATATGGCTTTTTCGAATTGCCTGAAATACCACCTAAGGTGAGCGTAAAAACTTTTTTGCTATAAATGTGTTTTTTCAAAATTGGTGTTTGCATTAGGCGTATTTTATGTTCACAATTTCAATTTGCGTGGTTTGAGTTAACGGAAACCCACCGGAGGATTAAATAATTTTACGCTAAAATAATTAAATGCTAAAATAATTAAATGCTAAAATAATTAAATGCTAAAATGGAAGTCAGCTGCTCGGTCGCGCTCAGCGGTGTTCAATGACCGTAAGTCTCTAATGTGCTTACTCTATCGAACCAATGATGCCAAAACAGCACTGATCATCTGAACAGGACCCTGCATTCATGGCTGTATCCATGTCTCTTCATACATCCATGGTGCAAACCCAGAGTCCTGTTGCTGTGAAGCAGCAGTGCTGATCACAGCACCACCAAACACATCAGTTTACTGCATCTTTAAAAACAACTCTCCAACAGTTGTTAAACATATAAACTAGATGAGAAATTCATATAAAAAAAGAGATGGGGCCCTTACATGAATTGAGACATGTCCCCGGACACCACGAGCAACAATGGCCCAGTTTACCGGCACAGAGCTGCTGAGAATCAACACCACCACCTGAGTCTTTGAGTTCGCTTTCAGCGGCACCAGAGAGACGATCACCTCCACCTGGAGAGAGCTGGAGGACACAGAGACACGAGGTTTAACTCTGCACGGCCAAAAAGCCTCATATCTTCTTCCCAAGATTCTCTGAGGCAGCTTGTTCTCACCCGCAGAGCCCCGAGCCCGCTGAATGGAGTTTGATCACGTGAACTTCAGGGCTGATCCCACCTGCTGGAGCGTCAGCGCAGCCCTGCACCTCCTGTGGCTGCAGGTCAGAGGTCATGTAGTTGTGAGAGAGGAACATGGACTGCAGCTGGCACACAGCGGGCAGGCTGGGATCTGCAGTACGGAGACAAAACAAGACGTTTCCCCTTCTGCTCCTGAGATATGATGCTGAGCAACGTCCAGAAAAGGGTTTTTGTATTACATGATGATGTCACATTTGACCTTTGACCTCTTGGATATTAAATGTCAGAACTTCATCATTAAATCCTATGAGACATTTGTGTGAAGTTTTGTCATAATTAGTGGATGAATTCTTGAGTTATGGCCAAAAATGTGTTGTGTGACGACACCGTGACCTTGATCATCACCAAAGTCCAGTCGGTTTGTTCTTGAGTCCAAGTGGACGTTTGTGCCAAATTCGAAAAATTTCCCTTAAGGTGTTCATAAGATATCACATTCATGAGAATGAGACGGATGGAGGGACTGAAACAGCATGATGCCACTGGTGCAGAGGCATAAAAAGTGTGTTAAAATATGTCAGCTTTTCTATGAACAAACAAATATATGATCTTTATTTTCAGTTTTATTAACATTGTTATTTTTCTACAAATATGCTGTAAACTAAAGACGCAGTAGCTCTTAAACTGTCCCTTGAAATGATTCACATCATCTCTTTAATATTGTGAATAAACAAATAAAACCAACATGGACAACACGATGGTTAATTATAAATGATCATATTTATGGTATTTGGTTTTTCGGTGGCTCACCTTCTCCCAGCAGGACGTAGACTCGGTTGCCGTGCGTCGTGTGTGTCAGAGAGGACAGGTTGCCGTGGTGTTTCAGAGCCCAGCGGTGCAGCGCGTGTGGACGAAAAGGCAGCGAATGCACCGTTTGGACGTTCAGACGCAGATTGTGGGACTGCACGCTGGAGTTTGAGGACACCTAGGAGATAACAGCAAAGAAGGACATTCAGGGAAGAGACACTGATGGACACATTATGCAGCATAAAATTTAAACGTGCACTCAGGATGTGATATGACACAAATGTGACTGACCTGCACCAGCACCGGGAGGTCGGGGGGAAGTCTCTCGGCCTGCAGCCACCAGGTGACGGGGAGTTTGGAGCTGAGCAGCAGGTGGAGGGCTCTGAGAGGCGAGGAGGACGGAGACAAAGGCCTCAGCAGCACCGTCACCTAGAGACAGACGAGGAAACGGCTGTGATGTGTATAAATTATAAAGCCAGTTATTATGGAGTTTCGACTCCATGCATGTTCAGTGTGAAAGTGGCGCTCTAAAACTGATAAAATAGTAGTAGTAACTGTAAATTTTGATTTTATTTTTTCTTCACTTACAATAAAATGTTGTATTTATCTTTTTCAGCTCATTATTTATGTATGAAAGAAGTCAAAGTTGCTGACGGGATCTCATTCACTGCTTTATGAACTCCCATTGTGAAGCCTGGAAATTGACATTTTTATTGTTGCCATCTTTTCTTTCTTTTTTTTGGAGGAGGAATGACCATATTTAGACAGGGGTTGAAGCTGGGCAAGATCGAGAGGTGGATCTGAAGAACCTGAGGACAACATGCGCTCCCACCTTAGCCAACAATACAATGTCTATAGAGAACCCCAGCAATGAATCCTAAAACCTCAAAATCGGGTTTCAGGACCTCTGGTTCCCTTGTCTCAAATTCAATGTTTTTTTTTAATGGATTTTTGTTTAGAAGCCTGAAATAAGGTTTGTGGTTAACACAAGACTTTTACTCTACAACATAAAATACATCAGTTAATACTCCATTGTGAACCTCAAAGCTTTTTGTGCCTTAAAAAAAGTGGCTGCTAACAAGCGACTTAACGAGCGTCATCATGCCGAACACGGCTTTGCTGATTTGTAGTGGCGACATGAAGTCATGTGACCACGGTGTAGTTTATTTATAGCCTTAACATTAGCTTTTTACTGCTGGTTATTACATTTAGACTTCAAAATCCTGAAAGTGGAGTTTATTTTTGAAGATTTTCTGGCATTTGTTTATCATAGAGCTTATTTTCTGCAATAATGCAAAATCCAATGAAAAAATCCCATAGGTTTTATTTTTTTTTTTTTTTTACAAACGGTGGAGTCGCCCCCTGCTGGCAATTAGAACGAATGCATGTTGAAAAAGACAGTTTTTCAGATTGGCTTCATTTTTCAGACACGGAGGCTACGTTCACTTCATACCATGGCTTTAACTTCATTTTACTCTCCACTGTGATTAAATAACAATAATGTTCATTGATTTTTTACTTCTAATGTCATAAAATAACATTTTACTGCGTTTTGGGATTCCACGCTCAGTTTAAGCTCATTACCTTGTTTTCGGGGCTGTGTGTCACTCTGCCCACTGCGATGACGTGAGTTTCTTTGACCCCGCGCTCTCTGGCAGCGCAGCCGGGACCGGCCTCAAACCGCTCCAGCAGACCCTGAACCGGGTGTAGCGCCCCCACTGGTGCCACCGAGCAGCGCAGCTCCACACTGTGAGCTGAGGACGAACAGCAGAAACATGAAGTGTGATAAACATTAACCTGCAGCGGGGTGCACACTAATATTCCTCTTTGAAAAACAAATAACATGATTTAGGAGTGACGTCAGTGCTCTGCTTCCTCTACATGCAGGAACACTGGACCAAAACCTGCAGAACAGCACTTTTCTGAGCCAGCTCTCGTAACGTGTCTTCTCCCCATGTGAGCATGCTGAGTTTAAATCCCTGCCGGCGGGGACGGGAGCATTTCCCAGAAGTCACTCCACAACAATTTTCACTTTCATTCTGACCCTTAAAATAAAGACCTTTGTGGCTGCAATGAGCCAAAAATGTCACATTTGATACTTTTAATGTCTTAAGACAAATTGGACACTTTTGACAGTCAAGGACAAAGAATAAAGATAAATGGGTGCACCAATGAAAAGTCCAGCTGATGTTCTCACCTGTCGTTCTCTTCCAAAGCAGGAGGCCGAAAACAATCCATCGGACTCCTGACAGTGACGGCATCGTGAACATTTCACATCCGACACTGACTTAATGTGATGACTCCTCTTGCGACATCCTGGTGAACAAAAACATGCAAAAAGTCATACAGTGCAGAACATATTATGCAACACAGACAAACAGCAACAATTTTGTAACTGATTGATAAGTTTAGTAACTTCAGGCTCGATTTTTTCTAAAATCTGGGATTTTAATGCCCTCTTTCTCACACACGATTAAAAACTGAATATATTCAAGTTTTAGAGTGACAATGTAATGAGCATTTTCAATACTTTCACTATTTTAATAGACAAACTAATTAGTCAATAATTGCGAAAATAACTTGAAAGTAACTGATACTTAATTTAATTGTTAGTTGGAGCTTCATGCATCATGTTTTCTTTAGTGAACCACTGGGATTTTTTGGAAGTCTATTTACACCAAGAAGAAGAAAAAAAATGTAGCTACTGATGATAGAAAGTTGCAATTGTGACATAGCAAGTCAAAATGATTAGACAAAAAGTCTATTTTTTTATTTTCAAAATGATGACATAAATAAATATTTTAACTTAACTTAGTCAAGATTATGAGGCAGTGAGTAAAATTTGAACAATTAAATTCTGAAATTTAATTGTGAAGGGGAATTATTACATTAAAAAGTAAAAAATAATAAGATGGTAAATTAGGAGAAAATGCAACCTTCAATTTACTCTCATCATTTCTATGTGGTAATAATCTTTTTTTTTTTTTTTTAATTTAACACTTTTTTATCCTTTTTTAAAAAGTATTTTACCAGTTTTTCCAAAAACAAGGTCAGAATCTTACAATTGTGAAAAAAAAGGTTGAGAGATTTTTTTTTCCTTTATTGGCAAGTATCATTTCAGATTTGAGAAATGTCATAAATAAATAAATAGTCATAAATAAATACTTTTTTTTTTCTAAATTGAGAATTCTGCACCAAATAATCTTTTAGACTTTTTTTTCCCCTTAACTGACACAATGGACTTCCATAGTTGGCAAGAAATGTGCATGCAATGTTTTGTTTTTACCTAATCTTCAAAAAATACATTAATATGCGCAATATTAAGAGTTTTCTGAGAATCCAGGAGAGCAACATATAAAATTAGAGATCAGCAAAGATTTAATGTTATTTTATGACTGAATTCCTAAATAATTAATATATATATAAATTAAACTTGCACAAAAATCAAGTAATGCATTCCACTAAAACAAATTTTACAACTTTTAAAATAAGATCCATAAGGTGAGAAAATATAATTTTGCAACAAATAAAAAAATCAACAAATATCGTTTCTAAGCTCTTTCAGATTCTGTGCTGATTTTATTATTGTGATCACATGTGTGCATTATTCCCAAAACAATGTAAAGTGTTAGCTTTTATTTAAAACACTAAAAAGTTCATCTCAGTTCATCAAACTTTTTTTTTCCATGAGCGAGCACGTGCAGCAGTAAACAAGAGGAGAAAACTCACCTGCGGCGCTGCGGAGGGACGGACGGACAGACAGACGGATCCAGCTGTTGCTCCAGACTTCACTGTGAGGGCTGGACTCCCAAAAAAACTCAACACACGCCCCCCTCATTTCCTCAGCACACACCCACGCACTCACACACTCCCTCCACATCATGCAGAAATACTCGACTGTCAGCTGCGCGTCGCGTCGGGCAGCTTCCTGCAGCTGAGGTGAAACATTTCTCAGTGGAAATTCATTTCAGTCACCGAGTGGGAGCCAGCGGGGGGAGTTTAAAAGACACAATTAAAGGGGCGATGGGAGGGACCGAGGGATGGTGTGACAGAGTGGAGAGAGAGATGGCGAGACGGAGAGGAATAAAAGGCTTTGGAAGCGTCTCCAAACGTACAAGGCAACAGGAAGGAGGCCTGGAGGGAGAGGAGGAGGAGAGAGGAGGAAGGAGGGAGGGATGGAGGAGGAGCAGGGTGGAGCTCAGGAGTTTGACTGGCAGGTGAAATGTTTTGGAGGGAAGTAAACACACATGGGAAAAAAAATGTTATGTCTCCTTCGGCCCCCTGAGACTTTAACCATTAGGGGACCGTTTGGCGCATTTTACGCGCTATTTTGTCTTCATTTTTTAGAATTTTGTCTGTTTTCATGCATATGGCATACATTTGTTTACGTATTGTGTGTTTTTGTTTAATCTGTGAATTTCCAGCTTAGCTCCTACAATAAGTCTAAAATACACCGTTGAAACTAAATAGTTACATTCAGACTGTTGATGCAAAAATACCATTGAAACCCATTCAAACTGACATTTTTGATCCCACAGCCATCACAGCATAAAAACATGCATTGTATTATTTCTGGGTGTCATTCTGGGCTTTTGCCTTGGAATTTGTGATATTTACTATTTTTCCACCGTGTCATTTTACCGTCTCTGGCATATGGAGAAAAATTAAATGTTATTTCCACTCAGAGCACTGTCACAATCATTGTCGCTGCAAACCCCAGGCAGTGTTTAAAATAAAATTAAAAAAAAAAAATCTATATAAAAAAATTAAATTTTGTTTTTTTTTCATCTAAAAACATAGTGGCATCATAACAAAAGCCTGGCATTTAAAGGGTTAAAATTTCAAAAATAATGAATATTTGATTAGGACTGATGCTGGTAAAAAAAATAACTCAATGAAAGTAGAAAATAATATTAATGTACACTCTTCTTTAAAGTTTGATTCTGGAAGCACATTTTGTGTGTAATATTAAAGTGGACCCTAAAGGGTTAATGACAGGGATAATAATTTTTTTTTCATGTTTCACACATTGTCACGGACAAAATTTCAAAATTCCATGACTTTGTAAGGACCCCAAATAAAAAAATCTTATTTTATTTTTAAAAGTTACCTTTAAAAAATCTCACAAAAATCAAAACTGCTAAAAAAGAAAGAAAATATTGTCTTTTTTTCATGCCTTCCTAACTTGCAGGCCTACAGTTTGGACACACATACAATCTTAAGCAGTTTCCAATAGTGGATTTTGACTTTTTAGGGAACACGTCGTTGTGGTTCACACGTGAAACACAAGTGCAGTTATTGTGAATAAGGGCTCTGCTGAGATGATGTTTGGTTTGTGTTTTTAAGAGGCATTTCCGGCGGTCTAAAAAAAAAAAACCCAAAACAACCACTTGTTCCATTAAAAAATGACCACTAAGGTAATTTGTGTCCAATTCAGCTTCCTTAACTGCTTTTTGAGACTTGTTTTAGTGTATTTGTGTTGCACTGTTTATCTACATGTCTACATCTCGTTTCATTCCCGTCTCGTCTCGTTTCATTCTCGTTTCAATTTAATTCCAAAAATGTTTTTAATAATGACGGTTTTAGGACCCCCATTAATGCTAACAGCTGGGACCGGCCCCACTTTGGATCAGTCTCTATTCAAAACCAGTTGCTGCTCGAACATCCTCAGCGCTCTCAGAGATGGAAAATATTTTGCCAAACTGCTGCGGAGCTGCCCAGATATTGTCAGCACTCAGATTACATTTTACCCATTTGTCTGACCTGAAACATCCATCCGAGCATTTCGGAGAACTGATGTGGACATCAGCTGCGGCGGTTTAAAGCTGCGTTCAGCTGCTGGGGTCAGCGTGACCCTCTGATCAGGCAGCTGCACATGTAACTCTGTCTCTTCAGTTCTTAAATTTGAAGAAACCTGAAACATTTTTCAGTCTGTCATCAGCCCAAACATGTTTTTCTATGTTGGTGTCTACAGTCTGTAATATGTCTAGATTACTGTATCTGAACTAAATGTCAGTAAACAGAAAAAAAAAAACAACTGTTATCTGAAACCCATAATGCAACCTGTCAGAAAGTTTTTGGGCCGCCTAAACAAAACAAAGCCCAAATGTTGGCAATAAACGTGTCTGCAAACCACAGATATGTTACATTTGTACGTCATTTGGAAGCAGATATACTGAATATTCACATTTCTAAATGCTGTGGTTGACGTGTGGGTTCACACACAAAAACCACTTGATTATAGCTGGGAAAAGGTCATGTTTGGCTTAATAAACCCATGTTTGGTGGCACAAAAGCTCCTGGAACAGCAGGAGCAGGTTGGAGAAATACACCCAGGTTCGGTGCCACAAACGCTGCTGGAAGACGCTGGGATGTGTTGGTAAAAACGCCTGAGCTCTGTAGCTGAAGTGGCGCTGAAAAACACGATTATATGCTGCTAAAAACAGTCGGGTTTGGTGCCACAAACACGGATGGAAACACTGTGAAGGTTGGCCAAAAAACAACCGGTGTTACACGTGTTATTCCTTTTGTCAGTAAGTTTTTTCTGAACTTTCAGTCTATTTTATTTTATAGTTTATTTACTTATTTTTTAATTTATCTGTTCCACAGGTTTAATCTTTTTAAATTATTCATACAGAATTTGATTGTTTTTAACATATTTACTTATTTTACTTTGTGCTGTTATCTTGTCATTTGCCTCTTATCTACAGCTTTTAGTAGTATTTTAGTTCTTTATCTTTTATTATTACTATTATCATTTTATCTGTATCTTTACTTGTTTATTCTTTATTTACCTGTTTATTTTATATTATTTTATTTTTTTTCGTCATAGGTTTATTCTGCCTCTGGTGTTTCCTCAGGTTTAGGGTGAACAAATGGACGTTGCTTTCACTGTGTGAAGCACTTTGTGTTACAGTCTGTTTGTATGAAAAGTGCTTCAGTAATAAAGTCTGATTGATTGATTGAGACGTTACGCCCATTTATTAAAGCTGAAATTTGTCCTGACTCTAAAATTAGTCGTGCGGCTCAAAAATTGTGTCAAAAACGGTTTAAAAACGTACAGTGTATACTTCGCTTTTTAAGATAATACAAATGTTGAAAAACTTTTCATTTGGGGACACAAAAAGGTAATAAAGTGCAATATATCGCAATATGTGTTGTACTGTCCTTGACTGTAGGACAGTACTGTAATACTGTGTCGTGACCAAAGTATTGTGATAATATCATATTGTGCGGCCTTACTCGTGGTGATGCAAGAAGAAATGTCAGGTGACTAAATGTTGTCCTCTGAGGACGGGGCGCACCGTGTTCAAAGACTTTGTCCTCGCCGCCTCAGCTGCTGGTTCGACTCTACCCTGCTGCATGTCATCCCCTCTCTCTCCCTGTCTCCCCTCGCTTTCATGCTTCAGCTATCCTGTAGAAATAAAGGCATAAAAGCCAAAAATAACCTTTATCTTCTGAAAATCATGAAACATGTGGGCACAAGATTTCCTTACAATCCACCGTGTGGTTACTGAGGATTTAGAGTTAAAGTGAGCTCAAAATGAAAAGCATTATGACTTTCCCTTTTCCTCAAAAAGTACCGATCGACTGAAATCAAACACTGCCGGCGAAAACAAACCGATCGATGCTTCTGTGTTGGGTTCACATCTTTACTGAGTCACAGTTCCAACACGTTTCACCAGCAAATGACAGAGGAGGAAACACAGATGGGAAAAACAACAAATCACAAAAAGAAAAATTGTAAAACTTTTTGTCATTGAAAAATGATTGTAGTTAAAAATCCGTGATGTGCTGAGAGACGGCGTGGAGAGAAGCTCGAGCACAGACACAAAACCACCACGTGACTCCTGTTCCCCTGTGTGAGACACCAACCTCGCTCTGCTTCTTTGTGACCCGATCAGCCGGCGGCAGCTCGGTGCTTTCTCCCTCCTCTGGCTCCCCCGTGTGTTCACGTCCAGGTGGCGCAGCTGATGTGGATACATTCACGACTGAGGCAGGGACGCCAAAACACAACGAAACACACATTTAGCAGCGACAAACAGCAGAGATAAAGGGACAAGAGAGCGAGTGCAGCGGGGGAGAGTCAAACTGCGTCCTGTCAGAATCACGATCACGTTTGACTCGTGATTTAAAGGCTCTCTGAGCGTTTCGGTCCTGACGACAGACAGCAGAGTCCATCATCTCATTTTCCGTTTGTTACATAATCTGGATTATCTTCACCACCACTTCCTCCTCCTCTAAAAGCCACGCAGTGTCACGGATCAGCAGACCTGCGCAGGTCAGGAGATGCGTGACACTGTGTCCGACACGCGATCAAACACGCTCGGCCCCACCAGTTCTGCATCCCATCACAGACAGAGAGAAAGAGCTCCTCGCTTCTCATCGCCATCGAGTTCCTCTCTGCCTGTGCAGCGCAGAGTCCGCCTTCACCTCTCAGCCTCCTGCAAGAGTCCGTGGCTGGCAGTGGGCAGCTAATAACCCGTGACCTCTGACCCTAGCAGAGGTCGGAGACGTAGTCAAAATCTTTGAAGTGGTCCTGTTCCTTGCGGGAGAGGGTGCGGCGCTCGCGGGGCGGCGTCAGGGTGGGAGCCTCGGCTGTGAACTCCACGTCGAAGTTGCTGACGTCTTCTTTTCCTACGATGGTCGGGACGAACGGCGGCGGGACTTTCCTCTGAAGGAGAGCCTCCCAGTCGACACCCTAAAAACAAAAATGTACATTTAAGATGCAGTTTCTGAAAGGTTAAAGGGAAAGTTTGGATCTTTTTAAGTGCGGCTGTAAGAGGAACATGCATCGTGATTCTGTCTTGTCTTGATGCAGAAAAGTCTAAAATTGGAACATTTAAAACCAAATTCTCGACATTAATATCGCCTGTACGCATCGACAGTAAACAGGGGGCGTGTTTATGTCACGTAACCTCTTTCGTTTTGTTACTATTATTGTATTAATAAAAGATAGCGGCCATGTTATTCGGGGTTCATACACATTTTTATCAATAAATTTACAAGGTAAATCGATTCTCCTTTACGGTTCTTTTTCATTAATATATAATAGCTTTCTTAAATATATATTATTAAAAAAAATGAATTCAGGATATTTAAATCTAACTTTGGGGCTGTTTGTTATTTATGAGAGGGGGGGGGGGGTGCAGAAGGGGGGAGGTATGCCAAAAAAAAAAATGAAGGCACTGAAGAGAGACTTTTGTTTTTTATTTTGGTTTTAGGGGAGGGGCGTACAACTTTGAAAGGTTTTAAAAAAGGTGAAAAAAATCCAAAACAAATAAAGTATTAAAAAAACAAATAAGAAATCCCCCCAAATATATAAATATATAGACTAAATACTTAAGAATTATTACAATAATAACAATAATATACTTACATATATAGTTTTCTGAAAGCTTTTCCAGATTTTTTTTTAAAGAAATTATCATGATTAACCACTAATAATTCCTCAATCTCTCTCTCTCTTTTATAGCTAATCTTAAAGTCAATTCCTAGTCACCTTTTCCTAAATTCTTGCAGTAAAAGTGACATCTCTCCAAGTTGTTCATTGTCTTTTGGGCCATGTTTTAAAAACAAATCAAACACATATGCTCAGGTTTCAAAGGTTTAAAATGTATACGTTGTCTGAAGGCAACACTGATGTCAGTCCAGGTTTTGAAGGGTTAAGATAAAGAAGTAGACACTCACCCTGAAGAACGGTTGTTTTTTGACATCTTCAGCGTCCTTTTCTCCAGAGCCCAGACGTCTTTCAGGATTCCTCCTCAACAACTACAAACCGAGAAACAACAAGAAGTAACAGATGTTCATTTACTTTGTCCAGTATTCTCTGTTGTCTGTTTCATAAGTTTATCGTCGCACGCAGAGCTCAACAACACACGTTTTCAGCTTTACAAGCAAAAAAGGAAAAAGGTAAACTAAAACAGAGTTTAAACCAGTCAAGAACAGGAAGTGACAGAAGAATTAGTGAACGGCGTCTGACCCGTCTCATGATGCCGATGGCTTCGGTGGAGAGGAACCGAGGGTAGCGCACTTCATCGTTCACTATGCTGTCAAAAACCTCCTCCTCATCGTCACCTGGGAACGGAGACTGAAAGAAAACCACGCACATATGTTTGCAGTGCAACAATTTTATGGAGTCAAATTTGTTTGAAGATTATTTATGTGAAAATGCAAATCCAAAAGTGTAGAATTGAAATCAATAAATGTCTTTTCGATTCACAAACTGGATTCACAAATGCCCGAAAGTCAACATCAGAAAGATATTCACAAATGCTTTTCATATGTTTATTAATTAATTTATTGTATTTTAATTTTTTTTTTTCATTTTTAGAATTTGTTTATGTACTTAAGAAATATGTTTGTGGGTTTACTTTCTTATTTTATTTATTTTTTAATATTTGTGGATGGCGTTGGTCATGTTTTGATGCTGGTAGAATTACTGTACACTGATGTGTGTTTCTGTAATAAAGACGATATTTCCCATAAAGCCCATTGCATCCAAGTGCAAAGAGGATGCTGTCCAACTTCTTTATAAAATAATTAAACGTGTTCAGAAGATTTTCCATTTATCAGCAGTTAACTCCACTTTTCACTTTGAAGACTTTCAGCCAAATGTTCCCGAATCTCTGACTGAAGATCAATAGTTCAGTTCCTGTTTGGAGCCAGAAAGCAACTTCATTTTCTGCCTTGAAGGAACAGTGTGACATTTTGGGAAGTGTACACTTATTTACTTTCTTGCAGTAAGTCTGAAGCGTAGATCAATACCACTCTAATCTCTGTCCAGTAAATATAAAGCTGTCAACCCTTAAGCAAGAAAAAAAAAAGTTGGCTTTGTTCTTTGTTCTACAAACTACAGATTCGTTACATTTGTCGGTTTTTATGTCGGGGATAATTTAAAACTTAACATTATGTTACTTTACAACACTGTGGTTAACGTGGTTAGATTGAAGCACAAAAATCACTAAGTTATGGTTTGGAAAGATCATGCTTTCATGCTACTGTCCCCCGAGGAAATGCAGAGATGTCTCCGTAAAAAAACAACTGCTTTTTGTGCCTAAAAGGCCTCCGGAAATGCATTTATGGATTGCGACATAACACCCTCATTTTGTGCTGAAAAAGCTGTTGGAAACACAGCAATGATTCGCTAAATCACAACCAGCTTTGTTGTTTTTTTACCCTTTGAAACTTTGGACCTTTGAAAGATTTGCAAAGAAATTATAAAAAAAAAGTTACCAGAAAATTACCTGAAAATAAGCTAAAAGAAAAGTAAAAACAAAAACAAACAAGTAAATGACCTAAAAGTGCTGAATATATGTTTGCATTTATTGTATATAATTTTTTTATTACATAACTAAAATAAAATAAATAAAAATATCACAATTATAAATATAGTATTCTGGATGTTTCCTAGTTTTTTGGATAATTTTCTAATAATCCTGCCTTTTTAAAAACAATTTTTGAGTAATTTTCTTGCCTCCTGTTACTAATTTCTTGCAATTGCTGGTACATTTCTTGCCAAGTTAGTCATTGCCTTTTTTCCCATATTTTCCAAAGTAATCGAATTTAAATCTGCTCAGTTTTCAAAGAAGAAAGTGAATAAGCATATTCCCCAAAATGGCAAACCATTTTTTTCAATGAACACAGGCGATCCGAGCGTGCAGAGATGTCTTGACAGTGATCTTGTTTGTTTACAATAATTACACACAGATTTAGATGCATTTTAGCATGTTTGATACACACAGTAATGGACATTTTAAAAACTGCTCTGTATTCTTACCTCACCGACCAACATCTCATAGACGAGCACCCCGAGCCCCCACCAGTCCACTGCTCTGGTGTACGACGTGTCTGTCAGGACCTCCGGGGCCAGAAACTCAGGAGTCCCACAGAACGTACTGGTCCTGTCCCCGTAGCCCATACCTCAAGAGACACGAGTTCAGAGGAAATAAATTGTGAGGGTAGAGCAGATTTTAGGGATGGAGACAGAGAAACGCTGACTGTGTAAGTTATAAGAGATGCATCACGGCTTAAAATAAATCAGGGAAAGTAACAATTTCAGTTTTCTCCTAATGTATAGAAGTTTTCCTCATCCGGTAGAGGGCCGGTATGATAAACAAAAATTAGACACTCACCTTCTTTGCAGAGCCCAAAGTCTGCTATCTTCACAAAACCCTCTGTGTCGAGCAGCAGGTTGTCCAATTTAAGATCCCTGACAAAGAACAGGAAATGATTTAGAACAGAAATTGAGGAAGAGTTTATCCCTTTTGTCGTGTTAGAAGACGAGAAGTGTGCGTAGGTGTGGTGCGATATTAGTTTTTGACCGTGATATATCGGGTAGGACTGTGTTGTATCGTTTCATGTGAGACAGTGTTAAGACATCAAGTCGGTCGTGGACCAGACGAGATGTGATGATTGAAGGACTTTGCTTGCTGTATTTTTTGACTTCTAAAATAAACATTGTTAAAGTTTTTTCCTGCCTCACACGAGTATTTGGATTTTACAAATTAGCGCTGGAACTTCAGTCTAAACCGGGACACTTTGCAGACCGACCGGCCTGGGAACTAAGGTCAGATGAAACAGCCATCATAAGCACTGTGTGTTGAAAATGAATGAAAAGAAACAGATCCTCGTGCATTTAGGTTTTCTTCCCGCTGTACTGAACCGTGACTCCAAAACCGTGGTATTAACCAAACTGTGACTTTTGTGTATTACTGCATGTACTAGTATCCAAGTACTCACCGATACACAATCTTATGATCATGAAGGAACTGCAGACCCAAGACCACACAAGCTGAGTAGAACCTGTCGGATAAAAAAACGGAAAGAGCTGAGCACATAAACGGCCACACACTGATATTCATACATTAATGGTTGCATAGACGCAGACGCACAGAGCATGAAGACTTCCAAGAAGACACACTCTTCCCGTTTCTTTTCTTTAACACACACACAGCAGAACTCACACAGCACGTGGCTCAGAAAAGACGTCGGCATGTATGTGCATCATGAGGTCTCCTCCTGCCGTGTACTCCATGACAAAACACACATGTTCTGGCGTCTGGAAACATGCAAACAGGTTGACCAGGAAGGGGTGGTGGGAGCCGTTGACGGTCTCAAAGATCCGCTTCTCACACATCAGACTGGAGACAGACAGAGCGGGGGCGAGGGGGGGTGTATGAGACAGTAATTACTGTACCAGGTGTAATTATGAGGCGAATGAGCTCCTCGGTGTAGCTGAGACTTTGATTCAGGTCGCAGAGCACCGTGTTACAAAATATAATTACCTTTCCACTTCATCGCGTGCAACGATGTCTCCCTTCTTCAGGGCTTTGATGGCGTACAGGCTGCCTGTCCGTTTGTACTCTGACAGCAACACCTGGAGAGATTTACATTTTCGTCTTTGTCAACAAATCTCATTAAGGGACCAAAAATGTATCCATCAAAACTGTCTGACTACCTTTCTGTAGCACTCCAGGCCTATGTGCTGCTACTGAAGATATGAATCTTAAAAACACCCACAAATACACAGAGAATGAAGTCACGCTCCCTCTGTGTGTGTGTGTGTGTGTGTGTGTGTGTGTGTGTGTGTGTGTGTGTGTTGTAATCTAAGCTTCTCTGCTGTTTGTTGTGGTAAACCAGTCCGTCTGTGCATTTGTGCTGAGCGACTGCGAATGAGAAATGTGGTGTAAGGCTGTGTGAGACTGAGGTAAAGCAGTGAAAATACTCTCAATATAGTGTCCACGTACACTGATACTGATTTTTTAGGTAGGCCTAAAATACATTTTGATATCAACCCCTGTGGGGAGCTCTCCACCTGCCAGCTACTGCTTGTAATACACTGACTAAACATTAATCCCTACTCTCTAAAAAATCCCTAACTATCCCTTCCTTTAGGTTTTAGGCTCATCACATGAGGAAAAGTAAAGTTTGAGTACCTTCCCAAAGTGGCCCCTGCCGAGCACAGCTATCAGTTTGAAGTCCTGAAGGCAGAGAGGGCCTCTGCTCGGTCTAAGAGAGGGATTATAGGCAGATTATAGGCAGTGACAAATATAACAAAACATGGAAACACTGGAAACACACTGTCAAACATCCATAGCATCGATGCTGTTTGCTATGAAAACGGATAATAGCTTGTTTGCAGTCACGTGATCCAAATGATACACAAAAGTCAGATGGGAGGCAGGAAGTGAAGAACACCGGTTGGAAATTGTTGGGAAAACAGGAAAATAAATACGCTAAAGCCTTAGATGGACCTGCACACAGCAGGTATCATCAGAAAATTTCTACACACGTTGGATACGATCCCTGCACTTTACAGAGAAGTGATTTTTCTCAAAAGCTGATCAATTTTCCTGGCGTGGAGGCGATCAATATTACAACTGACTTAATCCTGCAGACCTCCTACTGTACAGCGAGCCAAATGAAGGTGTATAAGATTCTTGAGGTTAATAATTATTCTGTGTCAAAAACATCGGATCAAAAGCAGCACTGAATGACTGCCGTCTTGTTTTTGCCCAGGTGAGTGTGTTTGTTTTGTCTGTTTGTATTGCTATTCCAACTTTAAAGTAACTTTACACAGATCGTTGTCTGACTCCTCTCCTCCAGACTTCAGATGAAGGTTTTTTAGTCCATGTCTGCTGCCATTTCTCCCTGACTTTTTTTAACTTCTTGCTGTTATGTGTCACTACTTTCAGGACTTGAAACCAGCTTTTGTATTTGTTATTTGTTTTCTTCTGATTTGACTGATTGTCACAGCCGTTAAAAACACAAAACTTTGGCTTTTTTGTAACACTTCTCCATGCAGATATTACTTCCTGCCCCCCATCCGCAGTTCTTCGCGGTGACGTGACGTCATGTGCAAACAACCTATACTGTTTAGCATGTGACTCTTAAAGTGTTAATTTTGTGTTTCGGCATTCAGGGCAGCCAAGTATTTCTCATTTGGGGAGACATATGCTGTAATCCACATTAATGATGACTTGGCTTTACTACCACATGCTAAAAAAAAATTATATCACAGCACCATATTGTGTGTGTGGGTGTTTCTGGTGTCAAGCTGTGTTGGCCATAATGCAAAAAGATATTCTCAGGTGTGGTGTCTATGTGTGTGTGTGTGTGTGTGTGTGTGTGTGTGTGTGTGTCTTTTGTGTTAGCACCTGCGTAAAGAGTTCTGGGACAGCGATCTGGTTGGCTGCTCATGAACAGGGACATCCGGTGTGGACGGGGGCTCGATGACGGGTGTCTGTTCCTGTGAAACACCACAGAGACGGAGGAGGAGAGGGGAGGGGACCAATGAGAGCACCAGTAAATGAGTGTATGTAAATGGAAAACAGCAAAATGGGAGTTCACAGAAAATGAGAGATAAACGAGGACAAAACATTTGCCAACATCTGTAACGACCTTCAGTCTCAGCAGACACACAGACCGTTGTGACCGGTTGCCAGATCCCCTGCTGGCTGACAGCCTCACTCCTCCCCTCTTCCTGTCCACTCCACTCCTTCCTCACTACTAATTAGTTCTCCAAAAAACATCAGAGTAATTAATCCCATAATACTTCAACCCCATTGAACACACCATCTGCCACAGGCCCTCCACTGCGGACTCTGTGCTCCTCTAACGCTGTCTGTGTGCCGCTCCGCTCACTAAAACTCTGATTTGTTTTGGTGTCGTGACCATAACTAAGCACTGAACTGCAGACCATGCTGCACAGGCTGAGAGTCTGGATGCAAGGAAAAAAAAAATCATTAATTAAAAAAAAAAAAATTCAAAATTGATTTAATCTTTCTCTCTGTAAGTTATTATAATATCATTCTAAAAAAAAAATCACACACTAATTTTTTATGTATTTTTTAATGTATTTATTTATTAGTATTATTTTAAATTATTAATGTTATAATAATAATAATAATTATTATTAAGTTATTGTTGTTTGTTGTGATACATTAAGTATCAAGAACCATTTAACAGTCTATTAAAGGATCTAAAATGGTGACGTATGTATCAAAAAATGTGATTTAAATGAGAGAAAATCAACATAATTTGAAAAGGAAAATGCATGTGCAAGAAGCAAAGGGTCAAGAGCCAGGACTAACTGAAGAAATTGATCATTAGAGTGAGGAACTAAACTTTTAAACTTTTGTAAGTCTGAAAAATGTTTTAAAACAATCTAAAAGATAAACAGAAAAAGTATGTTTAGAATTGCATTTTGGCATTAGTGTGGTGCAGTACAGTGTAAAACAGTGTAAAACATGTTAAAATGTTATTACTTTTGATTAAAATAGGTTGTGTTTTTTGTAAAAAGGTTAAGGCGTCTATCCAAAGCATTTTAAGGTTGGTACAGTAAGAAAATATCTCACATAAGTTGCATTGTTTTCCACTGCGCTGCTTTGCTGGAAGTTATTTTTTGTCGTCTTTTTTTCTCTAAATTTAGATTTCAATTGCAACACCAGTCTCAAGATTTCCCTCGATTCTTTCTCCCTCATTTTCTGACATATTTCTTTTTTAATGATTCTCTTCATGCTACCGCTCCTGTCCTCTCCCCCACATTATCGCCCTCTGCAGTTTGTTTCCTTCACACTGGGAAACTAACGCAGATTTGGCCTCAATCAAATTAAAGCTCCCCTCCATCCAATTATGTCTCATTAAAGCTGTCTCCCTGAGTTTTCAGTTCTCCATTTCTCTAATTATTCATCCTCCCCCTGCTGCCCCGGTCTTAGATTTCACTGCAGCGCACAGAGCAGCGGCCTGTGACTACAGCACTGTTTCCGAGCCAAAGTTTGCAGGTAGGAAGTGAGCAAAATAGTAACATGATAGTGTAAAGATGCCCATCTTTTTCCCCGTCTGAAAATCCTCTGTCTGCTTCCCTTCCTCTTTGGCCTCCATCCCTCTCTCCCTCTCACTCACCAAAGGAGCGGGCGAGTCCACCACGTCTCTCCTGATTTCAGCTTTGGGTGGAGAGTCGCTGCCCAGATTCAGCTTCTCCACTGAGATTTCTCTGCACACAAAAAGAAAACAAATCTGATTTTCTGTTGCAGAGGCAAAAATAAAAGCCCTCTGCTGAAACTGTAACTCAACACTGTGGAGGAGGAAGACCGATGTGTGAAAAACGGAAATGAATCCATTTTGAACAATAAGCTCAATTGCATAAATACTTTGCCCAGATGTTGAGGCTTTAAATACTGGTTAAACTGGTTAAATTAAGGCCATGTTTAGGTGAGAATGGCACAACTAAAAAGATTTTCCTTTGCATTAAAAAAAACCCTGCATTCATATGATAACACTGTGAAACGATCCTTGTGCACACGGATCTGCAAAAAAAAAAACGAAAATGCAGTAACACGCATGCCAGGCCTTTAGTTGGCGGTGTAACTTTGTAATGACACACCATAGAAGAAGTTTCAAAAATTTGCATTTTCAGGCCCCAAAAAAACACTGTTGTTGTGTGAACAAAAGACCAACAAGAACTGTTGCTGTGTAAACAGCCCTTAAATTTCAAAAAAAAAAAAAAAAAAAGAAGCATTAAAAGATGACAACTTTTAGCCCCAAACGTGCAGCTGCAGTTCATTTATCTGTAAAATCTTACATGCAAGAAAAAAAAAGATTGCCTTGAAAAAGGTTAGTAAATATAACTATCAGACTTAAGTTATTCTTTACTTAATATCTGTCACGTTTACTTTAAATTAAAATTAAATTGTTGAAACCTCAAAATGAAAAAGTTGATATTAACTTGTTCTTATTATTCTAAGAACAAAGTAAACATAACTTAAAGTATATTTTAGATATATTTCCTTAAAATTCTTAAGGCTAAAGTTTCCTAGAAATTTTTTAGGTGAGATCAACTTGACAGATTTTACCGTACTGTGCCTGTGATGAGACTTACTGACCAAACTAATGCCTCATTTCTCACTAAACAGTTACCCCTAAATGTATCATTTAAAAATCATTTTAAGCAAGTTTGTTTCTGGGGGAGTAGCAGGGCTGATGGTTACGTACCCTGTGCTGTGTGTGAGTGTGTTGCTTGAGAAACTGGGAGTGTAGGCAGGCGTGTTGCTCCCACTGGGATGGCGTTCCTCAGCAGGCGGACCCAGGTAGCGATGTCCACATTCATCTGACGAGCACGCAGGAAGGCTTTACCTGAAACACACAAAGTAAAATAAAACTCAACACAGGAATGGTAAAGCGACATCTCAATACTGTATTTATGAAAAGGAAGTAAAAAGTCTCATGCTAACGTCAGCATCTGATGGAGTATGGTCTCCTGCAGCTTTATGATGTGAAACAGCTGAGCTGTTAAATTCCTTTAAAGGTTTCTAATCCCAGTTCCAGAAAATACCACAAGCCATTAACACTTTATCTGCCGCCTCTAAACAAGACAGGCACCACACGAGTTGAATGGGTAAACCACTCTGTGTCATGCTGGAAATAACTCTCATGCAAAACTTAGAGAAAAAATTGAATTTAGGGTTGTAACAGTTTGCGTATTCGTACCGAACCGTCATGGTACTGAGGTCAGGATCCAGTGAACACAGAATACACTGGATGTAGTCTGATGCACATAATGTGGAACCAAAGTAAACAATGGAAAGGAAAATAGTAGGCGAGCCAAAAAGGACGATGAAAAAAGCGGGGAGTATCTCAGCAGACGGCTCCCATCCTCTCTTCAGCCAGTTTAAGCTCCTGAGGTCTGGACCACAGAGTCCTTCTGGCAACCAAAATGTATTCAAGAAGTGCTTCATCCCAAATAAAATCAATATTCTTCACTCAACAAAGTGACTGATGAGCTTTAAACCACAGACAGGCAGTGATATGAGCTGATTTAATGTGTTAAATGTTCCTAATTACCTTTAAAAAAAATATACATTTTATTTTGTTTAGTTAATAAATTGTGTTTGTTTGATTTTTTGTTAAAATGTACTAATGTAAGCATAGTACATATAAGTAGATTTTTTTTTCTTTATTATTATTATTATCTTTTACTGTTATTATTATTATGTTTTTATTGATCTAGTATCTATTATAATTCAATATTTATAATTATTATTTACTATTATCTGTTATTTATTATTAGCGTTTTTGTTGTGAGGGGTGGGAGGGCTTGTGGGTACCGATCTGTTCATTTTAAATGATTAAAAACCCAATAAACATAATTTGAAAAAACAAAAGTGTTCCTATTGACCTGTTTACATGTCTGTTTTACTATCTGCTTGTCTGCTTTTTATTGTGNTACTATTATCTCTGTTATTATTTTAGCGTTTTTGTTGTGAGGGGTGGGAGGGCTTGTGGGTACCGATCTGTTCATTTTAAATGATTAAAAACCCAATAAACATAATTTGAAAAAACAAAAGTGTTCCTATTGACCTGTTTACATGTCTGTTTTACTATCTGCTTGTCTGCTTTTTATTGTGTTGTCTTCTGCGTTTGGGGGGCTGAAGACAAATTTCCGCCCCGGTGGACAATAAAGTTATATTCTATTCTAACAAGCACAAGTTTCGCCATGTGTATTTCTATTTCTGAACCTTCAACCAGTGTGAAGTCAAAATTTTGTATTTAAAGTTTGCAAAATTGTTAACAGATACTTCAGTTGTTGAACATACCGTGCTGTTTAGAGAAGACTTTCTTCTGCCTCTGGAGTCTTCGGCCTCTCTCTATCACTGGGTTGAAGAAAGTCACCTGAAACAAAAACAATGTTACATGAGAATTACTTCCTCATGGTTTGGTTCTTTCCCACGAGTCAAGTTGCAGTTTACATCCATGTCTGTCAAGAGCCATACTAGGCGGGTTTCCATTAACCCTCAAATTGCACAAATTGAAACTGTGAATATAAAATATGCCTATTGAAAAACATGCCAATTTTTTAAAACACCTCATATTTATCTTTAAAAAATAGTTTCTGCGTGTGATTCAAAAAAGCCATATTTGGCAAAACTGCCATGTAAACACTTTTTTGGCTTTTTAGGTAGTTGTGTTAACGAGCAGCTGGACAGGTGCACCTAATGAAGTGGCGGTTGAGTGTATTTTTTTAATTGATTTGTTGTTGCAGCTTTGGTGTGTTTGCAGTTTCTGTGTGTGTCCTGTACCTCGGCCAGCAGCAGCCCCTGCGGCTCCAGTTCCAGCTGGACTCGGTGTCTCTGGTTGTCCAGGAACTCTTCCAGCTTCAGGTACTTCAGAGCGCACAGGGAGCGGTAATCTCTCCAGTACACGGCAATCTCCATCTCCCTGGACTAATTGCACAGAAAACACCAGCATGAATGCTTGATCACAGATGCAGCATCAAATTTAAATGTTTGAATCACACAGTGAAAGATGTGCAATGTGTCTTACTCTCTCCAGCTCCACAGTGAAGGTCTGGTCCCAGGCCTGCTCCCCAACTGTTCTCCAAACCGTCTGACCCACCACGGTGTTCTCCAGCTTCAGCACTGCACTCACCTCCGCTGGAAACACACACAGGAGGGGTTTAACAGCACGCATATAAAGTCCACATCATGAGATACGTCCTCGCAACTACATGCAGACTTCAGGAGATGTGAGCGCCACGACCTTGTGCAGACCACATACTTATATACTGGTGCAGGCTTTGACAAAAAATGTAACAGGCAAAAAAATTCTGCTTTGTAACCACAGATATTTTTAAAACTTTAAAACCTGAGCAAGACATGGCCCAAAAATTAGCAGAAAAAAAGAAAGAAAATTTACCTGAAAATGAGCAAAAATAAGAATTGCATAAATAAAAAAAAAATGTAAACAAACAAACAAACAAACAAGAAAATTACCTTAAAAAAGCTGAAAATGTTCTTATTTTATATATTTCATAATATTTTTTTTCTGAAGCATTACTTTAAATATACAATTGTTGTAATTATGAATATAGTTTTGTGGACATTCCTTTGTTTTTCTGGATAATTTAATTAATTTAATTTTAGGTAATTTTCTTGTTTCTCGTCACATGTTACTAATTTCTTGCAGTTTGTGGGACAATTTGCTCACTGCCTTTCGTTCCAAAGTTTTCAAAATAAATCACACTAACTCACATTTCAAAGAGTCAAATAACTTGTGAAAGGTTTCTGAACACAGCACAAGAAATCTGAACTTTACAGGTTTCAAAGGGTTAACCGCTGTAAAATAATGAAAAAATAGCGCTTTATTTCTGTAATTCAAGCTGCAGCTCCACCTTTGACCAAAGTGTTGGTTGCAATCGCAGAGTGGCGCTGGCTCATTGACACCACAGGCAGAAGAAGCAGCAAAACAATGTTATTTTGGCGTATTTTTTTTTACAGAAAACAGGCAGGGGCAGTGGGTGATTGAGACAAATGTCTTCAGCAGTCTCTACTGATGACAATTCTCAATGGTCATGTGCATTTTCTGACTGATTGGGCGAACCGTCGAGGAGAAAAATGGATGCAGACAGACAGACGGAGCTTTCTTCATTTTATAGCAGGATATAAGAATATATATACTGTGAATATTTAAAGACATTTGTTCTAAAAAAGAGATAAAACACTTACAGGAGAGCTCCTCGGTCTTGCCGGGGATCTTGAGGCTCATGCTGCTGGTGCTGCGGCTGTAGAGGCCGCTCAGTTTGAATGACGAGCGTCCGTCTGACTGAGAGTAAGAGGGAAGAACCACCGGGGTCCCTCTGCTCCGCCCTGGGACGACCTCCAGCAGTCCAACACAGCCCAGAAGGTGCACCTGAAGAGTTCCTGGAAGGAAAAAAGTCCTTGATTTATAAAGTGCTTGAACACCACTGCCTCATGCATCCATATATACAAATCCTCCAACAAAATTGGGGGGTAAGAAAGAGAAATATCATTAAAACAGATTAAAGAAACACATTAAAAAAACACAAAGCACCCCACATAACTGACTGACCTTGCCATATTGATTCTCTTTTTTCTATATTATTTTATATATTTTTCCCTCATTTCCTTTTATGTTGCTCTTATGTCGTGTACAAACATGTCATGTCACGCAAAGCTTCAGCTCTGTCCTGTCTTGCCTCTTCTCACCTGTTGTGTTTTGTGTCTAAATAAATAAATAAATAAATCGAAAAGTGCTTGAAAAAGAGCCATCCCTGCAGGTAAGAAAATGCATAATGCAACTTCTTCCCCTTGAAGATAAATTAAAAATGAAAGATTAATATGTAATTCAATATTCCCACAGTATAATCTGTGTCTACCTGTGAGCGGTGATGGTTTGCTCAGGGTGCTGTACTGGTTGTGGACATAGGGGGTGCTGTGACGGGTGCTGAAAGCCGAGGAGGAGGCCAGCACTAACTCCTCCTTGATGAGGCAGGCCTTAGGGTGATCCTCAGGGAGCTCCTGCAGCCGCTGCTCCAGAGAGCACCTGAGCAGGTCGAGGCGCTGGGACGACTCGCTCAGACCACACTGGGCCTGCAGACATCATAATAACAAGCATTTATCAGTGATATTACAAATTATGTATTTTTGGTGTTTTTCCAGTAAATTGTTAAGTGTGCAAGGCAGATAAGAAAATTAATATCTACTGTTTACTGCAAGCAAAACACACCATCACCAAATCCCGGAAATCTCATACTAGACATAACCGACAAGCCTGGCTTGCAGATCTGTCACACTTTGTTGCCCTTCAAAAACTTACATTTATAATTAGGAGTAAATATTCTACCCTTGTAAAGATCAGTAATGCATGATAATGATATTTCTACTGATACTGATAATTTCCAGCTTCTCGTGGCCGATAAGACTGCGATAACCGTTCATTTCTTTTTGTTAGTTTGTTTTGTTACCCTCATACCTGAGGGTATGAAAGGCTGAGATATGGTGATTACAGATGAAAGTAATTTGTGCATTTTCATAAAAAAAACGACATTTCAGAGAAAAAGCTGAAAAAAATCGCATTTTTGTAAAAGAAAGTCATTTTCAAGAGCAAAATCAATTTCATTTTTGTCCCCAGAACAGAACCGTCCCTAAGTAACGGCTTTGTTGTGATCTCTGCATATTTACATGTTGTTCTGCTTGTTGTTGGAAGGAATCAAACATCAGATATCAGTTTATTCTTTCAGCAAAACCAAGCTGAAAACTCACTACACCTCAACATCGTCACACACACACATGCACGCACACACACACAGACAGAGAAGAAGGAGGGAGGGGGGACGGAGTGGACATTCAGAGACACCTGCGGGGACACCGGCGGAGAATGAGAGTGGAGCGGACATTTCCAGTACACCTTACTTGATTTCTGTTTTTGTTTTTGCTGTAAAAGATGCTGTATTAAAAAAATCTAATAAAAATACTTGTGTCGGCTCTCTGACCTCAGCCATGGCCTTCTTGTCTTGGACCTTTCCTGCACCCAGCAGTCGCAACATGTTCTTGGCTCCCTCGGCCATGGCGTGCTCCACCCTGTAGTGATGCCACAGCTCCTCCACGCGAAGCTCCACGCCACACATGTCCGGCTTACCTGGGACACAGAGTCAGGTTTAGTAAACAACAAATGAACAACAGCGTACAGCAGAATGCACAGATGATGCATGCTGACCACTGGCATGGAAAGAGACTTACCAGTAACTTTAAATCAGATTTTGAAATTGTTTAGCAACAGGTGTCAACACTGTGTGCACCTTACTGTTATCTAATTTTATATTTTGCACCTACTGTTATGTTCTTTAGGTCTTTTTGTGTATCTGCACCCATCTCACATTACACTGCAACTGGTGCATAGCAGATTTCCTCAGGATAAATTAAGTGCTGTCTTATCTGATGGTGTAAATATTTGTCTAAAATGTCTTTTTACCGGAAGGAGAACTTAGTGGATAGAATAGAAAGAAGGTGGTTACAGATCTGGTCACAGTGATTCATAGTGAGGTGTGTTTTAGAGGGTTTGTATCTTATTTTGTAACCTTTTACATGAATGGGTGTGTCCTGTTTATGGTAATGCTTCATATGCTCAGATATTTACCTTAAAAACTGTAAAAATGTTGGCCACTTGGAGGCAGGAAAAAAACAAGCCCAACACTAACATGTATCTTGTTATTAAACAGCTGCCTATTTACACATCTCTCTCTTATAGATAAACTTTTGGTCTTATTTCTGGCCACCCAATGAATGTATTAATGTATTGTATTGTATGGAGAGAAAACAGGCTCGCTGTTCTTTCCAGAATCACCTTTGCTCTTTCTGCTGCTTTGTTTTTCCCTCCCTGCTTATTCTCTCTTTCATCTCGGACTCGTTCCTTCCCTCCATTTCACTCTGTCGTCATCTCTGACTCAGTCAATTCAGTCTCCCTCCCGTCCTGGCTCCCTGCATCTGTCCTGCCTCGTCTCTAACCTCTGTTAAATGAGGCATGGCTTTTAGTTGTTGGGCAACATCAAGGGGATGCAGGAACATCAATAAGGCTCTAACCTGGGAGAGAGCGAGGGCTGTAATGGACTGTGTGTGTGTGTGTGTGTGTGTGTGTGTGTGTGTGTGTGTGTGTGTGTGTGTGTGTGTGACTGGAAGACTGTGCACGGTGAAGTTCTGAAGCAAAGAATTGATCCATTACCACCCGCATCATAAAATATGCAGTGTTTATAAGTTGAAAGAGTGACAGGTGGGATGAAAGAGGTATTGAAAGATGAGAGCAGGGATAAAAACAAAGAGCATGATAGGTACTTTGGCTGTCCTCAGATTGCTCCGTGGCCTGCATGGCCTTTCGGATCTGCATGCGGATGATGTCGATCTTCGTCTTGCTGTCCTGCAGCATCTGCTGAGCCGTCTGGAGGAGCTTCTTGTCCTGCAGAGGGACAGAAAACACAGATCAGGAAGAGTGAAGGAGCACAGACGGTGGATGATAAAGTAAAAACAGTGACTGTTGAGCCAGATTAATACCTTGGTCCCTCCGTTGGCATAGATTGGAATCATGTTCTCTGCTCCCTGTTTGACCTTCAGCTCGATGTTTAGCTGCCGCTCCAAAGCTGCGATGCGGTGCTGGTTGGCCGCCGTCTGATTGAGCGACCCCGGAGACTTTGGGGTATCTGTGAAAGAAGTGGTAAGAGGTCATGTTGGTGCAGTTGTCAAAAAAACATCTTCTGGTGGCAAATACAGTTGATGAATCAGATTTCAAAGGCTTAAAGGTTGATGACCAGTAGTTTTACATGTTTTAGCCCATAAACTATTACGTGCATCAACTACCAAAGCATACAGGTTTCCGAATAGATTTCCTGTCTTTGAAGGAGCCACTGGTTTCACTTAGTGACATTTTGATGTGAAAACCCTTCACTTAAAAAGGATAACTGTCGTATTAAACATTTTATCTCTTTTTTTTGTTGTGTATTGGTTTATTTTTCAGGTCGATGACGAGGTGGAGGTGTTACTGTAAGAAGCACGAGTTGAAGGTGGTCAAGGTGGTGGAAAAGATATTGGGAGTCGTTAAACAGAAAATATTACCAGGAAGCCACAGCGATAGGAAAGGAGTAACGCTGCCCACACAAGAAGAATAAAAACATATGTAAGGCTAACTACAAAGTTAGACTCCATTTCTGCCCGTCCAGACAAAATCACAACCCCAGAGTTTTAAATCATGAACTGGGTCAGCAGCTTTTTCAAAGGTTGCTATTTGAAGGGTTCAAAAACACCAGAGTAATGTGGATGCATAAATGTAGCAATAGTTAGTGAGTGAACTTTAAAAGAAGGTGTGCTGGTGTTGTTGTAGCTTCAGTTGCAAATAAGTTAGTAGTAGTTATTGGGTACAGTTTTGAAAATCAAAGTTTGTTGGTACATTATGGAGCGTAAAATCAAATATCAAAGACAAACTAGCGTCTCCACTGAGCAGTGTGGGAGGTCTAGCACAGCTTTGCCTACTTCCAAAGTGCAGCAAGAAGGGAAAGAAGCCTCAAGAGGTTGTAACTTGGTAGACAGAATATAGTCCTGATGAAGGCCACAAATCAAAATGTGTTGGTCTTGCGATAAAGTTGTTCTGTATAATGCAAGCGTTGCTGGAGTTTCAACATCTATAAAATTTTACCCAGACATCCGTGGTCCCCAGAGGATGAATGCTTTTAAGTAGAATTTAACTGGGGCACCCAGTAGCTCAGTGGGTAGAGCGAGCGCCCCATGTACAAAGGCAATGTCCTTGCTGCAGCAACTGGGGGTTTGCTTCCAACTCGTGACATCCCCTCTCTCTTCTTCTTTCATACTTACAAATTGTCCCGTTAATTAAAAGTATTTTCTAACTGCGTCACACCCCACAGTGTCACAGAAGCTTATAAAAACCCTTTCTCTGTGGTGGATACTGTACCTTTGTTGTCATCAGGGCCCTTAACCACAATGTGTGCGTCCAGCTCCTGCAGCTGAGCGTGGAGAAACTCCAGCTTGCGTTTGGAGCTGCGGAGCTGCGAGTCCACCTGCTGGGCATTCCTCTTGTCTGTGGTGGCCCTGCGCAGATTCTCCGCACCCTCCTTGATCTTCAGCTCCTTGCGGATCTCCCTGCGGATCCTCTCGCGGTGCTCGTCCAGGCGCTGCTGCACGCTGGAGTCTGAGAAGTCCGAGTTTTGGTCGAGACCGAGCTGCTGGAGCACCGACAGCCCGCCTGGATCACACTGAGGAGGAGGAGGAGGAGGGTAAGATGGTTATGGAGACGGCACAAAAGGAGAAGGAGGAAGTGGCAGAATATACATGTGCAGAAAATACAGCAAATATGAAACAGAAAGTTTAACTATATTTAACCCACTGCGTACGAGGGGGATTATTCAATTTGAGTTGAAAGCGAAACAATTTCAAAAGGTGACACCTCCAGCTGAGTGCTGCTGAGCCGAGACCACAACAGACAAAGCTGGTAACAGTCGCCCCGCACAGTTCTGTCGAAGCGAGGCTCTGTGGGATGAAAGGAGAGGAAAAAAAACTGCAGCTCCCGAGTGAATCCTCAACATGTGAGACCTGCCGAGCTCAGACGGTGAGGCAGCATCAAAGCAGAGGCAGCACTAAAGTGTGTAAAAAGCTGAGTGCTCACATCAGCTCTCCTACTGATCAACACTAACCAGATTACTGCAGATAAGAACAGCATTAATACGGACTAAAATCAATCAGCGTCTTGTCTGCTTCTGGATGGGTCACAAATAAACATACACACAAGATGGATATGTGTAAAAACATGTAACACAGATGTGTGAGGACTATCACACAAACCTGTGTATGCACACCAAAACATCCTGATTTTTCAAAAGGAGAAGTTTGGTTTTCATTTGATTTTCATCCAGATTTCACATCTTAAACATTGATGTGATTTTTATGGCAAGAAGATAATTTATAGTTAGTAAACAACAAATGCAACTAAGAAATTATCACAAAAAAAGTAAAATATGTTCAAAAGCTGCAGTACCATTATTGTTTACAATTTGTTCATAATACATTGCACAAATAGTACGGGGAATTCAAATTTATTTTAGACTTTAAAATAAAAAAAAGGCAGCATCAGGTGGAATATAGTAAAAAAAAATCCAAGGCAAAAGCCCAGAATGACATCCATAAATAATAATATGATGCATGTTTTATGCTTTGATGACTGTGGAATCAAAAATTGCCGTTTGAATGGGTTTCAATGGCACTTTTTTGCCCTTAACATTATGAATGTAACTATTTTTTTAGCTGGAAATTCACAGATTAAACAAAAATACACAATCTTGTCAAAATTTATGCCATATGCATGAACACAGCTAAAATGATCAAAAAATGAAGAAAAGCACGTAAAAAGCCAGTCCCTAAGGTTTAATATTGTGACATTAGATCTCATCTGATCAAACAGACACACACACATGCACACACTCGGACACTGAGGACTGTCCCCTCCCCTCTGCCAGAGTATAATGACGGGCCGCTCGGGGCCTTTCACCGCACCATGCAGCCAGCCATCCAGCTTAGCAGATCTGATTACAACTTCTTAGGTCTCTGTGTCCATCCAGCTACATGCAGGCCGGGGCTACAGCTCTGCTCTCATTAAAGCCATAATCCATCTGCAGCACAATACACTACAACAGTCAGGCACGGCCCGAGCAGCCAACTAAACCACATGGCACAGGCTGAGGGATTGCAGGATTTTAACTGCCGCTTAAATGCAATGTTATGTCATTGCACAACTCTGAGGCGATGTAATTGAGCATGTTCACCAAACATGGCTGTGGGACAAAGTCATGAAGACTCACAACACTGGAAAAATGTGTTATTTTGTAAAAGTCTGAGATTAACACCTGGCAAGAGCCAAATGCAGGCAGATTTTTCATTTGACGAGTAAAAATCAGGAGGCTATCTATCATAGTTATCTCTGAAATAACTATGTTGATAGTCTGCCACATTTTGGTGTCATTTATGGGTACTGCTCTACTGCTCCTCTGCTGTTTGTGTCCCACACACACACACACACACACACATACACACACACACACACACACACACACACACACACACACACACACACACACCTGCACTGGTTTAGGGAAAACTGACCATCTCAAGTGCTACTAGTTCTGTGGCACCGTTTACTGTGCAGGACATCAGCTGATCTGGTGCTGATCTTAAATTATCACTTGCCACCTGTCAATTGCTCACTATTGTTGCACACATACTTATAAAGGTTATGAGATATTAACCCTTTGAACCCTTAGCAAATTGGCTTGATTTCTCTCAGAAATGTGGGAGAAATGCAAAGAGCAGCCTCAGAAGAAATGGCCCAAAAATTAGCGAGGCAGCAGAAAATCACTTTACGTTTTTAAAGATGTAAACAGACACTGACAGCACAGAGAAGCAGACATGAACGTGTACTTAATGTGGCCTGCCTGATTCTCAGTGCGAGCAGCAGCAGGGGCCACAGCTATTCAAGGCAGCAGAGAAAGCAGTGGCAGTAACACACCATGAACGACAGGAAGGGAGAGTTTGTGCCGTGACGCACTCCTGTTCAACACAATACAACTTTATCCCTGGTGTTTTACAACAAAGAACCTCTGGAGCGAGGTGTAAGACAGCTCACACAGCCGGGCAAAATCACCACAGCAGACAGGAATGAAAACTCACAAGTGATTCACTGTCAGATAGAGATGTTTTTACAGGAAGTGAACGAGGAAGCCAACAGAAAAGAGAAGGGCCATAGTAATGGTTGTAAAGAGAAAAAGGCGGCCATGCAGAGGCCTGCTGTGGCCACAGTTGCCTACCGAAGACTCTGTGTCACTCTGCTCATAGTGCACCGGAGAGTCGAGCAGTTGATCCCCTGGCAGGTCCTCCAGTGCGTCCTCACTGGCCATGTTTGGCCTCCTTCTGGCTTGGCTCCCGCGCCCCCTCCCCACCTGCTGTCGCACGCTCTGCACTGACAGCAGCGCCAATCAGGCAACACCGGGTGCTATTCCTGCCTCCTCAAAAATCCAGGATGTCCTTCCCGCCTGGAATCAAAAGCCAGTCTAAAACCGGAGCGAGTGAACGAGGCGGAGGAGAGGAAGAGAGAACAGCACAGACCGAGCCCCACCTCGCTGCTTCCTGTTCTGCTCATTGCCAGATAGAGACCGAGGCGTCATGCACTTTGTGCAGGCACACACACAAAAGCACACACACATTGGGGTGGTTTTGTAAGTGAGAGAGCTCACAGCCACTCTGCTTCCTGCTACTGGGTCTCCAAAGCTGTTGTGATAACTTGTGGTAGTGTTAGATGGACTATCAGACCATGTTTGTGCGTGTGTGTGTGTGTGTGTGCACGTGCACAGTTTGTCTGCATGTGCAGTACTATTTCTATCATTCGCATGCAGGTGAATAGATAAACTGTACTGAGAGAAGAGGTCAAAGGACGAAACATTCCCACTGTACTTTCTACTGAAATGGACCTGACATGTAAACGAGCTGTAAAGAGGTCAGGACTTCATGATATGTTGTGCTATGAGCTACCAAAACTTTCCACACATCAACACTGAAGGCTCGATCTCACACTTGGTGCAAAGCGACACACAGCGCAGCGCAAATGTCACTGCTAGGTCATTTTCACGGCCAGCTCCCCCGTTGGGTTGGTACCAAATGTTCTTGCGTCCATCTGGGCGCCCATGGGAGTGTGGGTCTTGATATGACGTGTGGTCAGGCACATTGCTTGTTGCTGTTCTGAGGCAGCAGAAAGTGACTGGACCATTGACCAACAAAAACCTGGTCTAAAGTCAGATTGGGGCAGTGTTTTCCTGCTATTTGAAGGGTGCATTATTTAGATAGGAAGATGCATCGACAGAGGCGGTTTTACAACATGTGCACACGCTGCTTGTTAAGGTCGGGACACAACAAAGCGATGGTCGTCTTCGTTGGCCATTCAGCTCAGCACACGAGAAGAGAAACAAAGTGAATAATGTAAACAAAGAGCTAGAGTCAAGAGGAAGTGAGGTTGAAGCAAACTTGCTCTATAAGGTAAGATTGTTTTACTTTAACCATTGAGCTCTTAACGTTTCCTGATGGGTTGTGTTGTTGTACACTGATGCATGGTTAATATGATTCGTTCTTTCATTATCGGGTTGTGTTGTGCCAACTAGCTAACTAGTGTCTTGGTGGTGTTCCCGTTTTGAACAACTACTACAGACAAGCGGCGCCTGCTAGTATGGAGGAGTATTTCTTCTCACGCAAGTACAGAATGTACACGCTGGTTGGGCGTCAGTTTGGTGTGTTCCTGTGCAACTTTTCGGCTGAGACACGGAAACATGAGGGCGACGCAGCAGGTGGCTTAAATCGCTGCTAGTTCTCTGATGTTGGCTTGGTGTGTCACGGCCTTTACACATACAGGGACGCTCAGTTGGTTGCGATTGTTTGAAATAATTCATAATTAATGAGGAAAATATAAATTACATTCTGTAAAATGTAAACACAGAGCTGAAGTCATGTTATGCCCAAAATACACCGAAGATTAATTAAGAGGGCAAATACAACAACTTTTCCTGGTGCATCTTATTTTGCACTCAGATTATGCAACATTAGACTAGCAAAGGCAGAATTAGACACGCCTTAAATGCAATTGCACAATGCACGTTAGACTACAGCCCGACCGATACTGGAATTTTTGAGGCCTATGCCTATAGTTGTTAAAAAAATCCAATTTTAAAATATCTGCCGATATTACACAAATATGCAGCACAAGTAAACATTATTGGGAATTTGATTATTCGAAATTACACCTGGCATGTTTTCTGCATTCTGTTCTGTTAAAAATAAACTTTTTACATCGTGCATATCACAGAACGTATAAGCCTACATCGATATATCTGTGATGGGCCAGTATAGGCCGATAAAATCAGCTGACCAATATATTGGTCGGGCTCTACTATAAATTATTTAATAAAAATAAAAATTAGCAAGAAATTTGTAAAAAGTACAAGAAAATGACATAAAAATAGTATCATAATAAAGGAATAGAATAAAAGAAGAAAGTAAAAAATTAATCAAAGAAATGATCTTGAAATAGTGTGTAAAAATATAATAATTTTGTCACATAATTTTAAATATTCAATTATGCTAATTATTAATATAGTTTTTCCCTAGCTTTTTTCTTTTTTTCTTTGATATTGCTATAACAGCGCACCATATAGCGACAATCTGCGCACATTCGCAGAAGACACAGACATTTGCCTGCTGTGTGTGTTTGTGTGTCTCAAATGGACACTGACTTTTTTTGGAAGCTCGCACAAACTCTAAATTCACAGGAAAAGCGGGACGGCGAGCTGAGTCGTCACCTCGGAGACGTGAGCGAGCAGAGATCGCACACCAGAAGCACTGAGCGATCACAGACCCCCGGCCTGTTTCTGACGGCCCCATCGCTGTCTGACTTCTGTCCTCTTCCTGTCAGTGAGAGACGCACACGGTCATGGGTTTATCTGACTCAGACACTCTGCAGTGCGAGGTCACTGACCCTCCGAGCTCTCACTGTGTGGCAGATGGCTCTTGTTGGTGCACCATCTCTATTTGTTGTACCACACACACTTACACAAGAGGGTGACACGCTCATAGACAGGGAAGGGACAAAAACACACACACACACACACACACACACACACACACACACACACACTCATACACACACACTCACACACACACCATATCTAGTTCTTCTTATTTTCCAACACTGCTGTAGGGGAATAGGAAGTGAAATAACATGAAGTTGAGCCAATATGTGCAAAACACAGGCAGCTGCTGTTGCTTAGCACCATTTTGATACAAGAAATAAACGTCCAATATTTACATTCATATATATACATATATAACTATTTATTTTCTATTTATTTTCTTACCGGGCTGCTGTGACTCTCAGAGCTTCCTCTGCGATGTGGACTGGTGGCTGCAGAGATAGCAGCCCCCATGCATCCATACTGTCTCTCACCTTTACAAATATGTCTGAGCTGTCAGTATGAACTCCTCTCTAAACGAAACTGAAAACTTCAAACTTCAAACTTAAGACCTAAAGCTGAGCTGCTGAGATGCCAGTGGGACCACACTGTCTCGCTCATGATCTCTGCGAAATAGATGCAGTTACTAAAACTGAGCAGACCACAGTATCAGGAACTAAGATCTCATCTGTTTAAACATACAGCTCTTAAAGTTACAGTCTCACCCTGTTCACCTGGTTAGGATCCACCTGGAACCAGTGATGGCACAATCCTGGAAACTCTAACTTCAATATAATACCTTGAAAATATCCATATTGGATACAATTTTCGATACCACTGGAGATAAAATGAAATTGAGGGCATAAAAGATCAATTTTTTAATAAAAAATTAACTTAGATAAGAACAAGGCTATAACATGACAACAATGACTTTCCCTTTTTTGGGTTAGAAGCAGAAATACTGCAGTAAACATGCAACCCTCTGAAACCTGTGCGCATTCGCTTATTTTTTTCAAAAACATGAGGAAGAAAGGCAATGACCAACTTGTCTGAATTATTAAGAAATTATCAAAACCTAAATTATACGTATAATCATAGAATTATATATCTAAAGTTGTGTTAAAGGAAAAAAAATAAACATATATTTTTAATTTTTTTTTTGCATATTTCTTTGGGTAATTTGCTTTTAATTTTCATTTATTTTTATGCTTATTTTTAGGTAATTTTCTTTTCAAATTTCTTGCTATGTTTTGGGTAATGTGCTGCTAAGTTGCACACTGCATTCTCCCCATGTTTCTGGAAGAAAGTTTCAAACGGTTAACAATAAGAAAGAGAAGGAAAAGACAGCCAGTGTATCGATACTGCAAGAAAATGAGTGTTGAAACTGTTTAAAATGTTAAGATTCAATATGTATTGATATGAAGATATTTTTGATAACATTACCTGGAACACATACTGTTCTGTGGTTTTGTTTGGCCGCACAGCTTCAGCTTGTAATGCTTGGCTTCCTGTCAGTTACACAATAAGAATTTTTTTTTCAGGCTTGAAACTATTTTAGAAAGTGTCAACTCAGGGGTTTTTATCAGCGGCTTCAGTAGAGTTTTAAACCCGATAACTCCTCATAGGGTGTTCTATTATTGAGCAGAAAGTTGAGAGGAATTGCAGACTCAGGTGATAAAAAGTTGATTATAGTCACTTTAATATAAAAATGTATTTAATTTTTTAATGTGGTGAACCATATTAAAATGTAAAATCAGGGCTGCATCTGTAGCTCACTGGGTAGAGTGTATACAACTAATGCAGCAGCCCGGGTTTTGAGCCTTTGCTGCATATCATCCTCTCTCTGTTACTATCAATAAAAGTAGAAATGCATAAATAAATAAATTATTTTATGGTACATGAATGTATTATTTACCTTAACGGTAAAGTTGGTCATGCTGAAACAGTGTTTTTCTGAAAATTGTTGCACAGGAGAAAAGAAACAGGTGAAGTGAATGTAACTCGAGTTGAAGACAAATTGTTGCATTTTTTGCAATAAAAACAAGTTCCCCAAAACCATAAAAGAGCAGACATCTACTGCCCCAAACATTTGACAGTCAAGCTAAAATATCTGTATTTTGTTAGCGCACTGCCTGACCAGGTCTGGTGACAGTTGCGATGGTGCCAGCAGCTCTGCTGCTGATGCGAGGGAGGCGAGTCCTGACCAGAGCACGAGCAGCTCTTCTGCTGATACGTCTGTAGCCCCCATGCACCCCCATATTCATCAAAGTATGTTTGGTGTGAATCTGTAAACAGAAAACTACAATCCTGCATGAAAGACAAATCGTTTTTTCGCAGGACTGCAGTCTGCTGTTTCAGACATAATTAAAGCAGAGCAATTTTCTGTCTGCATATTCTTACATCTCTTTTTCTCTAAAACAGCGCCCATCTCCTGCCTGTATTTTCTTCTTTTTACACCTTTTCCTGTTGCTCTCTCTGTCCTATTTTTCTTCATCTTACTGCCAACTCGTTATGCATTGTCCTCTGTCACACATCTTGGTTAGAGGACTTCTGCCCGCTGCTGCCAGTGGGTGACAGAAAGCCATCCCTTTGATTAAGTTTTAATGGCCCGTCAGCTCAACTTGGCTCGTCTGTGCCTATAAATAGAGATTAAGTCCATTTTGTTGGGGGTAGAGGCAGTGCAGGAATTCTCCGGTTGACAGCCTTTACTCACTTTATCACACATTCATTCACTCACACACCAACACCTGCATTTCACACGCAGCAGTGGCTTAGGACCGGACTTTCAGCCTAATTGTTATAGTGTAGTGTTGCCAAAAATAATAGTAATTTAATAAATGTATCCTAAGCTAGATATTGCATGGAGAGATGTTTGTGTAAGGGCAAAGGGGGGGTTGGGGCTTATCAGGAAGTTACTGTTGATGAAAATATTGTTTTTATGATTAGTAAGATGTGGATTAAAACAGTGTAACATAAGGTCACAAACCAAGCTTTAATGTGGGTTTGGGCTGATTTAGTAGAAATGTGTGGCCTTGAAGATGCTGCAAGTATCAGATGTTGGAATCTTTACGCTGTAAAATCTGACAAGTTGATCTTAATCGTGGAAACTGACTGCTTTGAAAAAGGAGAGTAAATATAACTATAAATCATAATTTATGTTTACTTTATGTCTAAGTGTTATTTGAAATGTAGCTGTCTTGACTTTATTTGTGAAGTTGTTGCAACTTAAAAATGATAAGTGAAATTATCTTGTTTTTTTCACATGCAACTCCACTGAACCAAGTTAACCTGACTTCTGGACGTTCTGTTTTCTTAACATGTTTAAAAAAATACAAATATGGGGCGCCCAGGAGACTTGGTTGGTAGAGTAGGCGCCCTGTGTATAGAGGCTGCTTCTTGGCTGCAGCGGTCGCAGGTTCATTCCTGGCCTCGGCCCCTTTGCTGCATGTCATCCCCTCTCTCTCTCTCCCCATTTCATGCTTTAGCTGTCCTATCAAATAAAGGCCAAAAAGCCCAAAAAATAATCACAATAAAAAAATAATTAAACTGGTCATTTTTAAGTTGCAACAACTTCACAAAATTAGCTACAAAAAACTAAAACAGTTAAATATAAGGTAAAATAAATTAATAGTTATATTTCCTTGCATTTTTCAAGGCAATCGGTTTCCCTGATTATTTTAAGTACGATCACCTGGTCAGATTTTACAGTGTAGGCACAAAAAGGCAGAGGGAAAGAAAACATGGTCAAAACTGAACTCCTGTTGTTATGTCAAAAGCTGAGTTAAGAGAGAGGGAGAAACAAAAAGAGAAAGAGTACAGTTAAGCTGTCAGATTTATCTTAATGGTGCCATTCATCACTTTAATGTCGGGTGTGTGTGTGTGTGTGTTAAGTCGTACACTAAAACGCTGCATGTGAAAGAAAGAGAGAGAGACGGACAGAATTTGGGCGAAACTTTAAATTCTCCTCACATCCTGATGTCTGCACACAGCCTCATTCAGCAGACAGTGGATGGGATTTGGGTTAAGAGGGGGTGGGGGATTGTTTGGAGGCTGGGGTGAAGCTGGGGTTGGAGGGGGGTGAACAGTGAATTCCAATTAATCTCTCTAAAGACACACAAACACAATCGCGTCCTCAAACCACTGCACAGCAGATAAAACAAAGCGATGGATACCAAATGAGTATCATAAATAATACACTGATAGAAGAAAAGCTTGAGCACAAAGACACGTAACACTCATATCTCTCTCTCTCACACACACACACACACACACACAGACACACACACACAGGACTAATGTACTGTAACTGTTTGGTAATGAATAAAACAGCGTACTAAGGCAATGTCAGCTGGATGCTGAGAGTACTATCAGGAGGAAAATGTTGCTCCTCATACTGTCAACACAGCAGATCAGAGGGAAGTGTGTGTGCGACGGGCTGCAGAGTACACTTCAGGACACTGTTACACTCAGTAAGCGGGCCCAGCTCATTCTTATGTGGGTAAGTGGGCCAATTTGACTGTAGAGCAGCAGAGTTAAGTATGGTGTTGGTCGCCAAGCAATAATGATTTGGTGTATTTTGTGTGGTTTGTATTTTGGGTTGATCGAGGGGTCGGGAGAGTTCAAGTCAGGATATCTCGTCCCACGCTGCATCAATTTTGAATATTCTTATTTTAGTCTGTCTCTTGCAAGTCAACCAACTTCATCAAAGTGAAACACTAAAATCACTGCAGTTCCAATTTAAAAGATTACTTCATCCATCCAAATCACCATTTGTAAAATAATTACGGTTCCTCCAGGATTTTGTGATGTTGCGATAACATCAATTGATGCGAATTCAGCCATTCCTCGTGCATTTTGTGCAATTTTGTCGAATTTTGTCCAATCACAAAAGCGTTCCTGCAAATTTGACGATTTAAAACCACTGACTCGACATGTGGACGACGCACTGCTTAAGTGAAGCCAAAATATCCTGAGTCGGCCGCTGCCATCTTGCGCTGAAGCATTATCTGCGGTGAGGGAGTTCCCACCAAAACACCCGCCCGACCAATCATTAGCAGCCCAACTGAACATGAGCTCATGGATTGGCAGTCACAGCTGTGGCTTGGGGAAAAACAAATCACCTTTTTGGTAAAAAAAAAAAAAATAAAATAAAATCAAACTGAGAGCTAGACCAGCAGCTCCTGCGTCCATTGAAACTGGCTCTGAAGAGAGCATAAATAAGGTTTCAGTTCAGCTCCCTGTTGGAAAGAGGTTTGGGATGTCCTGAGCATTTGACATATGATAAATGAGACTTGGATTATACAGCACGAGTTGTGTGGGAGTTTGCAAAAGGATGATTTGATATAGTTTTTCTGTTTTAAAGCACAGGTGACTTAAATTAATCAAGAATTTATCCACTTTTGAATTCTTCATTAACTGTGGAAGCATACAAGAAAAACAAATTCAAAGTAACGCATGGTGATTATTTATATACAAATGGTCATTTTGTGGGAGAAGTATGTCTTCTAATACATATTAAACAGAATAACAAAATTACCATAGCCTGGCTGATATCTAATCTCATATTACAATCTTAACCCTGGCCCTCTATGAATGAGTTAACAGTTTACAGAATGTACCTTGGACTGTGTGTGTAGCCTGTTAATCCCTAAAATCCCTCATATTCCAGGAGAAATTCTGTTGCCAAATCTCCTTTTGCCGTTTTGCAGTGCAGCACTGCTGTATGTATATCTGCTGCACAGCTGATGAAGACATCACGTGCATGAGGGGAGAGGATTCTCCCAGTCTGGGTAAACCGGAGAAAGACTTTGCTGTAGGTTAGGTGAGAAAGTGTCATGTTTTGTGTCTTGTTTGTGTTTTAGTGCACATCTGTCTCTGTGTGTGTGTGTGTGTGTGTGTGTGTGTGTGTGTGTGTGTGTGTTGCGGGCAGCAGTGTCCGCTCCACAGCTGGGGAGGAGCTGATCGGCATGAATGGCATCTTTGTGAAGAGGTCGATCTTCCCAAGAGACTTCAGTAAATGCTTATGTGTTTGTGTTCCCGGCTTTGTCCATTGTGAACTCCACAGAAACAAACAGTAGCTCTGTTCAGGCTCCAGAGGAATAAGGCGGCATAAACCCCCCCATAAGAAAAGCTCTATAGTCCTCATACTTAATCTGCTTCTGTCATGCATGTAACAGCAGCTTGTGAGAAATGAGACAGGTGAAGGACACTGAACAATTCAAAAACACAATTTTGCAAACTGAGCAAAGACAAAGTGTTTCTGAATAGAATACTAAACCAACGAAGCTGGCATGTTACGGTATTACGGCATACCAGGGTATTTAGAAATCCCAACTGTGTGATTTTAAATACCGCCAAAAATACGGACCCTCATCTTTCTGTTAACTTCATGCTGGAGAGGCTGTATTGAGGATGTAGTAGTGTAGAGTGTGTTCACATTAGTAACATTTGTTGTTCAGGCGCTGCTGCAGAGCTGCGGACTTTTAATAATAAAAACTAATATATTTCTACAATGTCAACTGTCAACTAGGAGTGTAACGATCCATCAATCTGGATCAATACATTGATTCAATGAGCAACGATCACGTCATTGATGCAAGGCGTAAACATCGAGCCATATCATCCTCTTTCGGATACATTTTTATTTCAAAATTCTGCGTCACCGTCACACAGTGTCGGGCAGATGATGGCAAACAGCCAAGAGGAACTCGACAGTTATTACTGAGCCTAGGTTTATACTTTTGTTAGGTGATCTTGTTGTTAATCTACGTCTGACGGCTGCTGGGAGAAGTTTGCCGTCAGGGCTTTGAGTCAAATAGTCATGAGCCAATTTTAATTATTTACAATTATTTAGATGATGTTTTTATCTTTTTGGGCCAAAACCAAAAGAAAGAGGTGACAGCTTCCTCTGAAACCGACTGTTAAATGAGCATGTAAAATCAGCTCATATCGATCATCAACCTCTGAACTGAATCGAAATCATATCACTGCAGACTTTGTGATATCGATGATTTGTTGGCATCTTGTGAGTATATTATGCACTGAGTACTGAGTGAGACTTATAAGAGCAGGACAGCCTGCAGAAATGGTATGAAGGTATGAAAAAATAGATACCTCCTAAGCTGAGAAGCTGGGAAACTCTTCATACATCTGTCTCTAAAAGAACCAGCAGTTAAGAGCAGGCGCTGACCAGCTCAAAGGTAAAAAGGTCCCTGGACTTAAATCCAACAGACAGCCCACTTTTCTCTGGATGCTCCAGTGAGCACCACCTGCATGTAAAAAAGGCAGAAAACAAAGTTGTTGACCTACAACAGTCAACCTGGATAAGGGTGTTACTCAGAGGAGAACTAATGAGGCACTTCATTGCTTTACAGCCATAACCACGGACACGCTCTTCCCGGACTGGGGAGGTGGTTACAAAAAACAGAAAAAAAATCTGTATGTGGGAGAGCAAGGACCATACAATAAAGAGGAGATAATAATCTAAAGTGAAACATAAAGGTGTGAGATGAACCCTGAAAATAAGAGAGCAACAACAGATAAAAGGCACTAAGAGTGTACCGACTGTCATTTTTTTTTTAATTCAAAGCTTCTATTGAGGTTTTCAAATGAAGCTTCAAGTGTCTGTCGTCATATTTTCTGTTGCCATCACCCAAAAAAAAAAAAATTAATATCCTTGAACAAACTCCTCAATTTGAATAAAGTGATTCAGCAGATTAAATGAAATGCTCTTTTTTTTAAACCATCTTTCTTTACTGAATTTATATATTTTATGGTGCTGGAAGATTGCTGCAAGACCGCCCCATCGATCAGTTACAAGTGGATCTGTTGTTAACATAACTTGTTTGTTATTAGCATGGGAGCTAATTCATGAATGTATTAAGAGACCTGGTTAGAACATTTAATGAAAGGCCCCATACATTTCTATGAAAGTTGCTCAGTGGTGCATTAAGCCAAAATGGTTCACCTGCCACGTTAAAAATTCTTGGATGATCCGAAAATGATCGTCACTACTTCTGCACTGTGTGGTTCATAGAGCGTGTGCACAAGACACTTTTGGCAGCAAAGTTGTTCCCAGGAGAACCTCCTGCTTGTTACACCAAAAAAGTACTTTCAACTTTGGGCTCCACAGTCCATCCCGTCTGCAACTGTGCAGAAAAAATGGAATTAATAAAATAAATGGATATGCTATAAAAAAAAAATTGCAATTGAAAAGAGTCGCGATTTGAGTGGGATTGATCATTTTTGCATTTCCTTTTTCACGGGGTAAAAAAATATATATACTAAAGTGATTTCTGCTGGGGTCTGTACCAGAAAAGCATGTCCCCTTATACCTCAGGTCTGGAATATAATTTTTAAGCTGGGGCATATTTATAATGGTATGTTGTGGCCCAAAAATGCTGCATGATCGGCCAAAAAAAACCCCAAAAAACATCATACTGTGATTATTTTTTGACAGATATTGCAATGGCGATGTAAGTCACAATTTGAGTGTTTATGATCATTTTTGCGTTTAATTTTTACAGAAAAAAATACTAAAAATGTTCCCTCATGCCTTACGCCTGGATTATGATTTTTAGGCCGGGGCATATTTATAATGGCGTGTTGTGACACATTATACATTTATCAAAAAATTGTAGCTTTTGCAATTTGAATAAAGCACTTGACTATATTGCTATTTCAAAGATATTTTGATTAATTGCTAAGCCCTCATTCAAATTTTTGCCTGAACATTATGAATAAGGCATCAAAGCTGCAAACTATTTGGGCACAGCCCTGAAAGATGCATGCTATCTTGTAGTAAAGCCATCTGAGTACTTGTGACTGGAAACAGAACTTATCAGAACACAACTAAAGCCATCTGAGCTGCATGAAGACAGAAACCTAAATGGAGAGGACTGTAATCTGCAAAAGTCCTTAAATGTTTGATGTTGAGTGTTCTCATTCTCGTTTGCAACCAGCTTAAGCTTGAGGCTCGCGCAGTGCTGTGTGACGGAGCTATGGACTCTGATGAACGCTGCAGAGACTGACATTGATGAGGGGATTTTCTGCAGCCATCTCAGGGTCAATATTAACAGAATATCCTACACTTCCTCCTTCTGGTGACATGAGCCCACAGGGATAAAGTGAGAGTTAGAGATGGCTTCTGGATGAGAGCCATGCTGCTGCTTGACTTTCTTACTTGCACTCTCCGTAGGTAAACATAAACATGTACATGGTACAAGGACAGCACCAGGTAATTTTTTGAATAAAGACAAAAAGCGAACACCACGGTGCACTAAAGATAGATTCCCCAGTGTTGTGTTCGCTCATGGATGCTACATAATTCAGCATCTTACAGCCTCGAAATCTCACAGTCCGACAGCCCGAAACATGAATGAGATAAAGCTGCCACCGGATTTGATCCGTTAGCATATCCCCCGCTCCCTGGGACAGATCCAAACTCAGATGTTGCATAAAACATGCACGGATGTCCACGGGAGACTTTAACCAGATAATCAAACACATTCGTTTAAATCCGTGGTTACTATCTGTCTCCTGGATCTTACAGATAACAGGTCGACTGACACGCTTTATGGCAGATGCTCTATGTTACATGAAATATGCTTGCAAGTCAGCTACGGCGGTCAGGAGGGGACACCGGGAGCGGAAGGAGCCCCGCTGTGTAATGGCATGGTTGAGCGGGCATGATGGTAATGGACATGGAAAGCAGATTAAAAATGATTATGGCAGAAGGGCTGAGGAGGATAAGAGGTCCATTCTATAATGCAGATGATTATCCCTCTTCACTGATGCTGTTGATTACGATAGCGTGGCGCTCATAAACACAGGAAGGGAAAAACACACATCCAGCAAAGATGTTTACAGATTTGTGTTATTTTAATACAAATATAATGGCTAATGAAAACAAGACTCCATTAGTGAAAGCAATGTGCTTTCAGGTCACTGTACTCCACAGACAGTGGTGCCTGATTTACACACACAACCAAAGGTTTTAAGGTTTTTAATTTATTCAGCTTCTCGTTTAGGTTTGTGCAGCTGTAGTACAGTATTAGGTGCACTGCAGATTTTGAAGGACAAAGCTGGAGTTATTGTATATATTTTTTGTATATGTATTTTTCTTAGTGATTAAGAGTGGTTTATAATCATCATTTGCATTGTATATTATTCACTTAATGAACTGCATTTATTTTGTTTTATTCTATTTTATGGTATCATTTTGTATTATTATAATCATCTCTTTTTTTAATCATCTTTTATATTATTTTCTAATCGTTAAAAATCAATTATTCTTTTGTTGTGTTAATCTAGTTTATCTAAATTCTAGTCTAGCTTTTTTGTGTTTTTACTCTTATTGTTACCATTGTGTTTTGTAATTTTTTCTTCTTTTTTTACATCTGGATCAACATAAGTTTTCTTGTGGTGCCATTAGATGCCTTTCATATGCTTTTTAACCCTTTCAAACCTGAGCTTTTTTTTTTTTTATTTAAAACATGGGGAAGAAAGGCAACTTGACAAGAAATGTCCCACACATTTTGAGAACTTAGTAGAATGTGACAAAAAATGACCTGGAAATTACCATTTTCAAAAAAGCAGGAGGATCATTTGAAAATTATCCCAAAAAATCAGCATATTTTTTGGTCTTTTCGTCTTCTTTTTTTAAAAAACTTTTTTTAGTTTGTTAGGTAATTTAACTGCAACCTCTCACTCATTTTTGGGTCAAGGTTTGTGAAGTTGCTCATTGCCTTCTTCCTATATTTTTGAATTAAATCAAACAAATTTGCTAAGATTTGATGAGTTAAGTGTACTTTAAAGTATTAAGAGTTAATCTACTGTTCACATTCAAATTAATGCTGTTCTTTTTTCCCCTTTTTTAGATGTATCAATTCAGGCATCATTTAGGCACTGGTACAATTTTTTAAGTACTGCTTCCGCACTAGTATTGAAAAAATCAAAACGATATCCAGCCTTAGTAACAACCCTACCTACATTTGAGAGTACTGTCTACAGTGGAAACGCAAGACATATTTAGGGTTTAAGTACATATTTGTACATGTTCAATGGGTACAATAGCAAAAGTGTTTGGTGGAAATGCAGCTTTAGTCTTATAGGAAAACAGCTGAGGAGAATGACACACAGAGAGAAGCTACATCAGACTCTGGCTACACTCACATGCACGTTTTATAAAGCGCTACACAAATAAAGCTTTACTTACTCACTTACGTACTTACAATACTTGTTGAGCTCACGAGTGGCTTGGGTCTTTTCATGGGATTCAAATCATTAAGAAAAATATAGATGCCATATCCAATAAGCAAAAATTACAGTCTACATTTTGTACTGAGCCAAAAATGAGTCACACAGAAGATCAAGACAGTGTTCATAAAGCTGCTACACTACCCATGATGACTCACAACTGCAAACATCTAACGGTCATTTGGTCGAGTACCAAAACTACCAGCCACATATCTCTTTAAAACTTTCTCTTCTCTAAACTTCCCTCTGTAGACGCTGGATCCTATTCATAAAAGACTATTTACACTCCTCCAGTTACAGCTCTCATAATGTCCCACGCATTGTTGACAGTGAATAAAAAGCCAAACTCACAATGGCACCTGGCTGCTGTTTGTGCCTCAGTATCCCTCTGTTCCAGCAGTTCGGCCTCAGAGACTTTAACAGCAACAATGGCTGCAGTTTGGGTTACATTTTGAAGGGTAGGCCTGTTGTTGGGCTCCCCTCTGTCTCTGCCTCTCAAACAGGTAATAATGGCTGTTTTTCTTCCCTGTCTGTCTGACTTTTTTTGGCCTGTGGGCTGACAGAACAGGCAGTCCACTGTTGAAGGAAGCATCGCTGCCGAGCGCGCCGCTGCTCCCGTGAAGCCTCAGGTCCGTGCTCCCCCTTAAACCCAACACCACTCCTGCAGCGCAACATGCAGGCTATCACATGACCCCCGCACGCTGGCGGGATAACTCATCTCATGTGCCTCAGGTGTAACCACAATCAGGTCACACAGTCCAGGTTCCTCTCTTTCTGTCTACTTCAGTTTCTACTCAAACAGTATGTGTGTCAACCTCTTCGGTTTTACCTTGTTAATCTTCTTGCTACATACATTTGAAAAGTTTGGCATCCAGCTGCTAAGTGCTACCAACTCTGTGAAGCTGTCTTCTGGAGTTACGACCTGGTCACACCAAAAGAGGTCACAGCAAATATAATCGGTGTCTTTTGCCAGCTTTAAACCAATAAACGTTTAAAGAGATTTTACTGTTGCAGACAAATTTTACACATCGGAATAAAATCACAAGAGTTTTTCTAGAGTTGCGGCGTGCTCCTGTGATCTCGTTCAGTGTCAGGTGGCTATAAAACTCTTGACTTGATGTTCCAATAAAATCAAACATGATTAATATTAAGTTTTTTCCTCTTGGCTCAACACTGTCAGCAACAAAAAGGTGTGATCTCTCCAGCACCAAACAGAAAGGAAGAAGTCAATAAACATGGCGGGGAGGTGCAAGAACATGGAAAAGACTCTGTTCTCTTGGACTGTTTATTTATTTATTCATTTATTTTTGTGAAATCGGATCTTCGTTAGTTGTTGCATGCACTAAAGTCTGTGTTTAATTCAGCATTTATCTGATCCACAAACCAGCACTCACTTTAGTGAGAAATTTTAATTTTTGAAACATTTCACCTCTCATTCCCACATTTCCTCCCACTAAAATTGCACTGCTAACAAACGGAGGCTGGTAGCAAGTTGAGGCGACAAAATCCAAAATGTAAAGTTTGTATGCAAAAACATTTTATATCTATGGATTATATTACTGCTAAATTGATGAGAACACTGTGGACTTGTGACTCCTTTTATCGTGTGTTTCTGAAGTTGTGTTTTTTGCAGATATGTAAGGAATTGTTGATATATTATAGTTCCTAAAGGCAGTTTGATGTAATATTTGGGAAATAGTGGGAAATAATCTCAAAGGAAATCTAGTTGTAGTCTTTCACATAGTGACCCTGCAAGATCCCCAGTCTTTGCAAAATCTTACAGTATGTAAATAGAAACTCACATTGTCTTCAGATGTGAGAGAGCGACGGTCTTTAGTCTCGTCAAAGTCTCATAGTGTACGAGAGGCATGAGCAAAACATTTGTTTTTGGCAAACTGGTATATAGTAACTACTCACAGCCCTTGGTGGTTAACTACATTTAAATAAAAAAATGAAAGTGGCTTGCTGAATGCTTCCACCTATTTGTCAATCATGACAACATATCCGTTTTGTAACATCTGAGGTTCCAGTTTAATTCTTAACTTTGGAAACACTCAATATCATCATAGGCTACCTGGTGTACCTTGAGGTGAGATTGTTTTCTTGATTGTTTTTATAGTAGTTAATTACCTTCCTAAATAGTAATCCTTTGAAACCTGAGCAATTGTAGAAACAAGAAAATGACTTGAAAAAATACTTGAAAAATAATGATTTGGTAACATACTTTTAAATATATAATTATGATATTATAAATACAGTCATAGTCATAGTAAACTTTACTATTCCACAAGGGGAAACTGTGTTATACAGGTTCCGTTTTAATTTAGTTTTCTGGATATTTTTCCCTAGCTTTTTCAAAAATAATTTCCCAAATCTACTAAATCTTGAAATTTGCAGGACATGCCTTGCAAAGTTGCTCATCACCTTTTGTGAAAATGTGAATATCTGCAATCAATATGAGTTCAGTTTTTTCCCCATGTCTGTGAATGAAATACAACCAACTTGCTCAGGGTTCAAAGGTTAAGACACTTGTGAAAAGTGTCTGAACGCAGCACAAGCAAAGTGATGTCAATCCAGATTCAAAAGGTTAAATTAAATGTTTTAAAGCATCAATATCCAACAAAATATCATCACATTTTTAGCTTAAGGCACTAATTTAATATGTCATGTTTGACAGATCAGTATTAATCAGCTGTACTTTTTTACTGTCCTGTTGATTCGGTGTACAACCTCGTCTTATTTGTCCCTTTTACCTACAAGCATTCTTTCAATGACAAACCCAGGCCAAAAACACCACAAGCTATTTCAAAACCACCGCTGAGCCTCAGTGGCCACCGACATTTCGAAACTACTTCAACAACCAACCGATGCTTAGTTCTCAGCTGAACACATGGCTCCTAAATGGCTCCCATCCTTTGTGACCTTCATATCCCCGAGTAATACTGAGAAAAACATCATTACTAGATTGAATTCACAATATGTTGCTCCCACAACGTAACACCGTTTCTCCAACTTGTCCTTCTCAGCAACACATTCTTCAATCCTGTAATACCACAATCCCTTAAAGCCCTAAATCACTCACACAACCAGCTTAGAAACAGCCAAATTGTAGCTGAACACAAGTATAACTAGCAGTAAGTCTGTCCTTCACCAGTTTCCCCGTAGTATTTCTTTTTTTTTATTTTCTTCCTCCTCTTGGCTTGGTTTCAAAGATAACTAATCCTCTGAAAGCCTGGTGGATGACATAAAGCAACAACAGCTGGTGCGCAGACTGGTCAGCTGAATTGAAAAAGGCCTGGTGAAGGGTCGGCAGGAGCAGCCATTAAAGGGACAGTTCACCCCAAAACAAAAATACAGATTTTTCTTCTTCATGTACTATTTATAAATCAAGATTGTTTTGGTGTGAGTTGCTGAGTGTTGGAGAAATCGACCATGTCCATCTTGTTTCCAGTATAGTCGAAATAAATGGAACTCGGCTTGTGGAGCTCAAAGCACCAAAAAATACATTTTAAACCTCAACAGCAATGTCTTTTTCCAGAAATCATGAGCCGGTTTCTCAACACGACCCACAGACCTCGTTGTGAGCTGTTTCAAGTAGAGAGAAAAAGAGAGAGAAAGCAGACATCTCTTTGGACAATATCTCCAACACTCGACAACTCACACCGAAACAATCTAAACTGATCAATAGCACTTGCAGGTAGGAGGAAGTATACGTATTTTATTTGGTGGAGACTTGTCCCTTTAAATTGGGAACACAGTGAGTCATGGATGCTATCTTGAAGGGATACTTTGAATTTTTTGTATTAGTTTTCAGCGTTGGCATTTAAGACATTCCTCTCAGGCACTAATTGCGACTGCTCCACTGCACCTTAATGAGCGAGCTCTGGGCCCATCAAGTTTATTGATGAATGCCATTAAGATGTCCCATCAATGCATCGACGCTGCTCTGCTGCAGTTAGTCTACTGGTGCGTCTGGGGAGAGACAGATTTCTGCAGACACTGTGTAATCCTGGATTCAGGCGGGAGGGACTGGATGTTGGGGGGTCGTATGTGCGTGCGTGAGTCTGTGTGGGCAACTGTGGGCACTAATGCTACCCTACTAGGAGGTCAGACACACAGTGAAGCCCACTCTCCAAATCCTATTATCCATAGCAGTGGCAGCTGGAGACACACTTTATGGTGAGCGTGATGCAAGATATCACTGTGTATTATAACACATGCCAGACCATCATCTGACCTCAGCCAGTCTTTGCGCAAGCGTGCTCAAAAGTCTTCAGATGCCATTACAGAAATGGACCGAGTTGCCTCCACTCTCTTGGATGATCAATAAAAAAGTAATTTGGTCGGGGATTGAAGGAGTTGCCTCTGCCCCTCACCCCTGAGTGAAGAAGCAGCAGCTGACTCTTATAGATAATAACTACAGGAAACCAGCTAAAATAAAGAATTCATGAGAGGGCGGCCGCAGAGTGTATAGCTACCTCAAGTGTATGTTGCGTTATCAGCTCAGCGCAGAGCTCACATCCTCAGCAGAAGATTTCATTTATTTTCCTTAAAGCCGTCTTAAAATTGGAAGGTAGGCCAACATCTACGCAGGAGTGCAGGGCTCCAAGGTGCAAGCAATTCACTCACAGTTACACCAAAAAATTTATATGAGTGAACCGGAAAAATAATTTAGAAAAGCCTTTTTTTAAACTGGAGGGCTTTTAATTTGAAAGCTCGTGTGTTGTCTGTCGCACACTCACGCTGCTCTCATGTGACGTCGGGAGGTCGCAGTTTGAGTTGGGAAGTTGTTCGTCCGACTTTGTTGTGTTCATGTGCTTCGAGGTCGTAAAAGTGGGAACAACATGGAAGCTACAAAGACAACGGGCTACATGTTAAACCAGAAGCTGATGGCTGTTTACCAGTTTATTTACTCGGCGACTCGAGTATCATTGAAATTTCCTAGGATATGTCATTGATCGGCAGCAACTTAGATTTTTTTTTGTTGCACTCATACAGTTCTGCACACAAAATGCACTTTTCAAAATCAGGCGATAAAAATATATTACATTAATATGATTTTAATATTTTAATACTTGAATAATCATATTGTTTTAATTTTTCACTATAAATATGTGTAATAAGTAAATAATAATAATTTTCAATAATTTTGCTTTGCTCTGGCCTCTTGTTTAAGATTACTCAACATTTGAACATAATATGCTATTATCTTACATAAATGCACTAAAACAAATGTATATGTGAAAACAAAAAAAGTGGGGTGGGTTTTTTTTCATTTACAAGCCACCTCATTCATAGAGTTAGAAAAAAACTGCCTTTACAATGCACAAGGAGAAGGGACGCACATGCATAGCGTAAATACGTTTGCAATTAATGGTTATATATACTCTGCACTGAAACATTGGAGGCAGAAAAGCATGAGTGGCTAAACACTTGATGCTAGATGTGCCTTTTCATGGAGATAATGTTTTTCAACAGAGTAAGCGAGGGGAGAAAAAGGGAGGCGAGTAAAGAACGAGGGCCATTTCATGTTGTTTACTCTGTGCACCCAGCAGCCGTGACCTCCAAAAGGAGGAGTGTCTGCAACGTGCAGCCCTGAACCATGGAGAAGCGAGGGCACTCTTAGAGACGCAGCCCATCATCATTACCAACGCGGCCCCTTGATCTCAATCAGCCTGTCTGCCGGACTCGAGTAATGATGACTGAACTCTTGTCACAGAGAGGGAGGCTGTAATTCATCAGAAACTGCTCAGATGCAGCTCAGGCAATCATCGACGTGTCATAAATTCAGTCATGAGGCCATAAAGGACGTTCAGATGTGTCATCGACACAGCAGGGCAGGAGGAGGCTACACTTAATTGTGGTGTGCATGACTCATCCACTATAATCCAACAGTGATACCACTAAGTAATGTTATTTAATGGTGAGCTTACAGATAGAAGTTCGGTAGAGGTCGACAGATTTCGGCCTGGCCGATTATCGAGGCTGACAAGAGCAAACTCAAGACCTACCTTTTTAGTTTGGCTTTTAATTAAACTTTACCTATTTATTTATTTATTTATTGACTATTTATTTATACATTTTAGTCTGTTTTACTAGATGGTATATTACTTTATTTATTTATTTATTTTTTTACATTGCATTATATTTTGTTTTCATTTTTTTACTTATAATTATTATGATTTGTATTTACTTTTATCTTTTATCTGTAGGCTTTATCCTGCCTCTGGTTTCCTCAGTTCCCAGTTTTAATGAGTACACTTATGTCTCTTATCTCTCTTATGTACTGGTTTTATTCTATAAAGTACTTTTTGTTACAGTTTTGCTTGAATGAAGTGATTGATTGAAGTGCTACAAATAAAGTCTGAATGATAAAAGGATTGATATTTGGCATTTTGCCAATTATCTGTATTGATGTTTTATTTTAATATAATGATAAAATTAATTATGAAAAAGTGTGCATATTACACTCAACCAACACCAAGGAGCACAGGAAGAACTTTACTTTGTAAAACCTCAGGGAGCTATTTTTATTTATTCATTTTTTAAATTTAACTTTTCACTGAATGTTATTTAAAAAAGTTGCTGGGAACTTAAAGGCATTTAATCAAAGTTTTTTGTTGGAGTTTGTTATAATCCAAATTCTTAATTTTGACGAAAAGATTTTCATTGTTTCTATAAAGTAAGTAAACTATCATTAGTCTCATTAGGTACTTATAATTTGCATTGTTATCTGCCCTGAAAAACTTCTTCTTCTAATCAGTGATTCACTCATAAATCAGGTGCACTAAACACTAAATTCGCTGGATGACCGCTTTAAATGTGTCGCCCTTATTTACACAGAGAATCTGAAGGATCAACATGCTGTGGAAAAAAAACATAAGAGCTGCTAAATTGGTGTACTATGGCCCATATTAGCTGTTACTGATGATCACAATGCCCCCACAGGCAGAGCAGCTTTCCAGTAAACACTGGAGGCACCTTCCCTGTTCAGGGAAACTAAATGTCAGGGAAGAGGCCAGTATTCACTCACAACAAATGATTCAGGCACAGTGTCACACAGACTGTGTAAAAAGATAAGAGTGGGAGTAAGCGGATTTCTGAGGAAATGGGAAATACTTGACCGTGCCTCACTTTTTAAAAATATATCCTTGCACTTGTTGCTCTCAGACATCTGGTGTGTGAAACCAAACCCACACAGGTTAACGTGAGCAGATACAGCAGGAGATTCGAGCAGGTTGTGGTTGTAATACCACGCTGTCACACATCAATCAAAAATATTTTTTAATATTAAATATTTTTAGATATGCAGGCCAAGACAAAGTATTTAAAATGTATCTTAAACTACAAGCGCGAGGGGGGTTGTAATTTCAGGCGAAAATTAAATTTAAAAACTTACGGTGAACGTACCATCAGAAAAAGTTTTTGTTGATCAACCTGTGGAGTGAAACTATGGAACAGTTTTATTGTGGAGCTAAAACAACGTCCAAATATAAACCAGTTTAAAATAATGTACAAAAACATGAGGTGTTTACAGGGGTCATTGTTTATTTATTTGGTTACTTAATGTTTCATTTTCCTCGTTTATCTTACTCTTTTTTTCTGTAAATAATAATTGTTATATTTGATTTGGGGTATGTGGGTGTTAGCATATGTGTATGGCAATTTATTGTGCTTTATGTTTTTATCGTCTGCAAATATTACTTTTTTCTGTCTGCTTGTTTGTATAATAATTTCTCTATTTTTATTTACATGCTCGAAATAAATAAAATAAAGCACTGTTCACTGAACACTCTCTTCAGCACTACAGAGTGATGTGCTGGCTCCTGGCTTCGCCTCTCAGCCTTTAATTTTTAACGTTTCCGTCCGCTGCGTCCTGAACTAGGCTAACACCAGAGTAACTGTAACACAACCCCTCTGAATTAGACCCGAGGCTCTGACACCACAAACCTCCCATGACTCACCCCGGACTCAACCTGAGGGCAGCTGCTGTGTCACAAATGGGAAATCATTGCATTTAATTTGGGAAATCTAATCTGTGTCGCGGCTGTTAGAGGAAGTAGTGGGGATTCTATTTGTGAAACAGCATTTATACACATTTATACAGCATTTATTATGCAAGAAAAAAAGTTATAAGGTCAACCAAGTAAGTTAAGTACCAGAATTTTCCGCACATTTTTACCAATTAATTTTCAAAATTTTTCTATGAATTTTTCATAATATTTTAGTCCATTTAAATGACTTTATTTAAGTAGTTTAGAATGGTTCACGCTTTGAAATTTGAGCCAACTGGTTTGACTTCTTTATTTTTAAGAAAAATGGAAATAGGGCAATGGGCAACTTGAGAAATGATCCAATAATGAGCAAAACAATGATTTTTAAAAAAAAGAAAGAAACTTATCTGAAAATTAGCACAAAAAAGTTTTTAAAAAATATAATCATTTTATAGTTTTAATCATTTTTTTTAAATTCCTTTTCTTTTTCTCTCGCTCTCTCTCGACTATTTTTAGGTCATTTTCTTGTTACCTTTTACTAATTCTTGCCAAGTTGCTTTTTGCCTTTATTCTCATGTTTTGACAGAAATTAAGCCAATTTGTTAAGACTTCCACCAAAGATAGAAAACCTCAAGGGAGCCATTTTATTTTTTAAAAAATCACCAATTTTCACTTGACTGCATCCAAAAATTGCTGGGAACTTGCTGTATATGAGGTTGAATGTTTCAGTTTTTGATTAGAAATTTTCTAACGGCATTTAAACAAAGTTTTGTGTTGGAGTTTGTTATATTCCAAATTCTAAATACTGACAGAAATATTTTCATTTTTATGGAAAATGCATATCGGTTCCAAACATTAGCTACTGGCCTCATTAATTATCTGTATCTGTATCAGCCCTGAAAAAACAATATCGGTCGACTCTTATTTTAGACCACTATGTCTTGAAAACTGTATTTTGCAGATGCCTAAAACCTTATGGATGTGCAATACGAAATCTCAGGAATCCCCTTTAAAGTATTTTCTATCACAGATCTCCTCCCACCATTACAGATACCAACAGAAGTCAGTCAAAAACACCTCCGTACGGTTCTCCACACTGGATCTTTACATGCACAAGTGTTTATGCTTTGAGCTCTAATGTTCACATTAACGCAGCAGCTTTAACACAGTAAAACACGAAAAAGGCAAAAGTTTGGAAACTCACTTGTAGCTCGTTGTTGTTGGCCATCATGTCCCGTGCAGACGCCAGCTGACTTCTGCTGATAAATGTCTCACTTTAAAGCCGTCAGATCATTGTAGAAATCACACTGAACTCCTCCAGCGGTTAAATACAAACACTCCAGCGTTGGGCGTCCTGAAAAATAATTTTAAAATCACTCAGCAGTCCCGGTGAAGGCGCAGTTTGACGTAGCAGATGAATAACTTGTTAGCATGGTGACGTTTGGAGGCTCGGCAGAGGAGCAGGTGAGCAGAGGAGAGGGGAGGAGACCATCACCTCCTGGCTGCAGGACGTCAACTCCTGGACTCTGATCTGCATCACGCAGTGCAGTCTGTAGTGGTCTTGCTGCAGGCTGTCTCCCCCTGCTCCGGGCGTAAAACACTGGGAGGACACCCGAAACCCGCCGGGATTCACCGCCGCCACAGTCCGCTCCGGTTATCAGAGGAAGCTGAGGCCATGTTCCCCGCGGCGGTGCACTCCTGCTCGGCTCTGCGGAGAGCTGAGAGCCGGTGAGTGCTGCTGGAGAGGAGGCGGGAACAGATGTGAAGTCAGTTTAGGAATTACAATTCCGCTTCCGGTGACAACCTTCAGAATAAAACCTTGTCGATTTGTCAACCAGGAATCCCACACATTGCCATGGACAAAATGTCGAGAGTTTTCCATGACTTTTCAAGGAGCCTTTTTTTTCTTTCAAACATTTAAGATTCAAACGCTATTCACATATAATTTCAGCGTCCCACCTGATGTGTTCAAGGACCGTCGGGCATTTGAAAATCCCACAATTATTTCTGTTTTAGTGTCTGTCTATTATAAATAGTGTATTTTGGGCGATTTTTAAAGAAAATATGCCTTTCAACTAAAAAAAAAAAAAAAAAAAAAAAAAAACCCCAAAACGTAAGATTTCTTAAAAATAAAAACGGTCAAAATTAAATTACAGAAAAAATCGCCCAAATTAAAAAAAGGGGAATAAACTTTTTAAAGGAAACATGCCTCTCAAACCCATCCAAACATGAGAAGTTTTTTTAAAAAATACAGCAGTTAAATAAAATATAGCCAAACTAAAGCCAAAAGAGACACAATGCAGGGAGAAAATAAGAAACACAGATGAACAAATAAACAAAAACAAAACAAAAGTCACGTGAATGCACATTAAAGCTAGCTTACGTTGTAAACTACAGAAAATCAATTCACTGTTATGCTAAATTAATGAGATTATATATGTTACACACAACCAAAATCCAAAATTTAAATGATTTTTACTAATTCCACAACTTTTTCAGGCCTGGAAAATGTGAAATCCACGATTTTTCCAGGTTTTCCATGACCGTTGGCATCTTGTAGGAAAACTAGGTCACTAACGGAAACTATCAAGCTAACATTAGCCAAATCACTAATACGGTTTTCTCAACAAATTACAACAAATTACTCACAGTTTAGTTGCACAAGTATTTTCGGTTGTACCAGTAAGTCCCCGTTGATGAAACACACATTTAAAACACATTTTTACTGATTTAAAACTAATTATTACAGTATTTTAAGAGACTAACCGAACTTTAACGGTCAACATTAGCTACAGCAGATTAGCAACCCAGTACGGGTTTACCCACGCACGTGTGCAGGGGCTCCGCGAGAGGGCGCTGGTGTGGTATAATTAAAATAACATTAATTATCAAATATGGAAAAAAGGATTAAAAGTAATAATAGTGAACATTAAGTGACATTTTCTTTTTAGTTATGGTACTAAGGTTATACTAAGGTTGAGTCTGCTATTAAAGTATATATATTAAAGTCATACTTAGGTAATTAACCAAGTTGACTATTAATCAGAAGGTCCGCGGTTCGATCCCCACTTCCCCCCTTGACTTATTAACCCTTTGAAACCTGAGCAAATTGGCTCAAAAGAAGACAATGAGCAACAAAAGAAGAAATTACCCAAAAAATAGCACGATTTAAAAAAAAAAAAAAAAAGTACAAAAAATTACCTGAAAATTAGTAATAAATAAAAGTTGTTTTGTTTTTTTTTTTAAATAAATCAAGAATATGACCTATGGAAAGATTTTTAAAAATTAGAATAATTTTGTAACCTAATGTAACCCAAGTATTTTCGAAAATATACTAAGTTTGCAATTTTTGGAAAGATCTTACCAATTTGCTCATAGCCTTTTTTCCACTTTTTTGGAAAGAAATTGCTCAGGGTTCAAAAGATACTTTTTTCCATTATTTTCTTCATCAGAAAACCCCATGTAATTCCATTATTTTATTTATTCATTCATTCATTTCTTTTTGTGCTATATACTTTACTGGTACTTCCTCTATATTAGATACGTTATGTGACAATTTTATAGTGAATATTACTGTTTTTGTCCCATGTTTAATATGTATGATTATACTCTTGAATTTAAAGGAATGGGGAGGACATTATTATAAAGCCATTTGAATAAGCGTCCTATAAATGCATTCTCAATATCTTCTGATGTAGCCGACCTAAAAGTTCAATTAGGCTTTCCCAACAGCTCTCTAGACACTTAAGGCATTAAAACTCAATATTTGTGTACTTAAACACTTTCTCTAGATGTTTTTAAAGAATTAACTCTCTAGTAACCTATAACCTAAAAATCCATATTTTATTTTGAAATCAGCACATTTCTTCCTGTGCTGTTGTTGTTGTTTACTGTTTGCAGCTTGACGCAGCTTTTTGGGCGCAGATCTCTGCGGCAGCTGAGCGCCCTCCTGCTTCAAACTGAGACCTGTTGATCACATTTAAAACGCTGCCCTGATGAGAAAGACAGCAAAGGTGTCATTTCACTGCTGCTGAATTTGACAGAAACGACAGAAACACTGAACAGAGCATTTTATTCATGTATGTGAGATGATATTTAAATCCCAGAGTGTGAACTCAAAGTGCAAATTCAGTTTCGGCCTTATTAATTTAATTATTTAATTTAATTTGATTGTATTTTAGCAAATATAGCCTACAAATAGTTTACCCCAAAATGAAAAAAAAACCAAATATTTTCTCTTACCTGTACTGCTTACCTGTACTGATTATGTAAATAAAAGGCACTCAGCTTGTGGTGTTCAAAGTGCCAAAAATATGCTTTTATTTAAAGCATTTTTTAAGAGAATGGGAACAATTAGAACAAATTATTAGCAATTATATACAAATATAGAAATAATTGGTAAACATACAGATGTGGTCTGAATATTATTGGCATATTTACAAAACTAATACAAATACTGTTCAGGCATAGGATTCAAATAAATAAATAAGTTAATAAATTAAAACAAAAAAGGGGAAAAATAAAAAAAAAATAAGGAAATATAAATAAAAAATATGCTAAAGGGAATTTTAAAAAGTTTTTAGATTTTTTAAGTTTTAAGAAAAAATGGAAAAAAATAGGCTAGAGGGTAAAAAAAATCACAATATATATTTATGTGTTTTTGGTTTTTTTTTGTGGTGTGAAGTGTCATAAGGTTTTCATAAGGTTGGGGTGTTTAAATCACTCTCTCTCATCACAGCAGATAAATCCCTCTTTTCTCTGCACTGCTGTCACGACATTTGTATATCAAACTCTCACGTTTGTTCTCCTCTGCGGTGTCAGATGGCGCTGGCGTCTGTCAGCAAATCAGCAGAGAGAGGAAACCTGACCAGCCTGCGCTCATTAGTGCCGAGGAGGGATGAATGAAGGTCTGTGGACGAATTCACTGCTGCAGCAGCAACATGACCTCTGGATCACTGGACTCTGTCTCAGGAAACGGCCCGAAGCAGCAACAAGTTTACGAACTCACTCACTCATGTGGTCATCACACCATCAATGAAAGGGTTAAACTAAAGGAAATCTGCTCTGCTCTCATTCTCCGCCAGTGTCTCCGCCGGTGTCTCTGCAGTGTCCGCAACGCTCTAATTCTCCACTGGTGTCTCCCCCGAGTGTCTCTGAGTGTCCACTCCTTCCCCCCGTAAAATTAAAAAAGCTCTTCAGAAACCTTCTGACAACCAGCAGCAGAAACATTCACCAGTGACCTTTTTTCACTGCACATGTTGGCATGTCAGCAGAAAGAGCACAGGTGCATTTAATAACATTAACGATGGCTGCATTCCACTTAGAGAAGGCCCCGGTGTTGTCCACACTGACTCCCTTAAATATCACACTGGGACACTAAATGGGAACGGAGCCATTGTTAATGTTATTAGCTTCACCTGAGCTTCACCAGGTCAAAATCTCTGCTGTGAAAAAGGTCCATCTACAGCAAAACTGAGCATCACAAAATGCAAAAACATAAAGCTGTTTGCTGTTTCCACCTGTCGTCTCTCATTATTCTTCATCTTTTCAATTTAATTTAATTTAATTTAATTTAATTTAATTTACTTTAATTTTACTTTATTTTATTTTATTTTATTTTGTTTCATGTTATTTTATTTTATTTTATTTTATTTTTCCTTTGTCTTTTATTTTATTAATGAAATGTCATTATTGCACTGAAGACTGAAAAATTTATAATGAAATGATAGCACAACAAAACATGACATGGGAGAAAAATTTTGGAACCACATATAATTCTAATTACATGTCATACGTGTATTTAAATTCTTAAGAATTATTGAAGCGATCTAATTATTTTTTAAATTCACTTTGTTGTTCTTTCTTTCTCATGTTTGTTGTTGTTGGGTTGTTTTTGTTTGTGTTTATTTTGTGAGATTATATTGTCAAATCATCATGTTGTAATCCGTGTTTATCTGTATTATTTACCTCTTCTGAAAAAGAAGAAGAAGAAACTAAAATGCCTAAAATGTGATAATATCAGTTTGTATAGGACAATTTTTTGATTTTTTAAATACATTTTAAATAAATATAAATACATAACATTTCTAATACCAGTATTTTGTATTTTATTTTGATACTAAGCACGTGTTTGTAATTCATAACAAGATGTTTTTGTGTTCATCTCTTCTTATTTTTTACATTCAAGTGAACATTGAAGGTGTGTAAAAAGCCCCAAAACACAAACGACAGATTTCAAGCAATTTTATTTCATATTCAGAGTGGTGATTTGTCACATTTCATACTAAGACTGATTTGGCACAACAACAACACAAAAAGTTTCTGCAATACAAAAGAAGATGACGGCAAACATTCACAAAACAAATATTAATAAACTATTGAAAATGTAAATTGTAATTTATGAAAATTGCACAAATATATTAATGTAAAGGAGGCACTGTAGACTCTATTATTAAACATTACAGGTGCACATAAAGGTCCACTCTTCGAAACGCATGCAGTATAATTGTTAGTTGTGCTTGCTCATGTATATGTATATATATATATATATATATATATATATCTCATGATAAAAAGTAGTAAAAACTCTTAGATATGTTAATATATAGCAGCAAAGTGACGACTTTTACTGTTTTTAAATAAAGATAATTTGACATGCATAGTGTGGCTGCAGTATAAATCCTTATATAATTTAGAAAATTAGTCTCTGTACATGTAAGCAGATTTAAAAGATCATAAATATTAATTTGATATTAATGTAACTTCTCATATAAAATTGTGCATTTTACTGACAGTAATTGTGCATAACAGTGAAGGGTTTTAGGTTACAGATGTGAATAGAAAACACAAATATCATGGAAATCTGTTATCTGAGGTTGTGACTCTGTTAAAATAGGATATTTTAGGACTCGTCTTTTTCTGCAGATATGGAAGAAACTGTTGAATCTCTGGGACTTAAATATAATGTGGACTTAAAAACATAAAACTTTGGACAAATGTCTAAATTGGGGACACTGGGTATGAATCGGGTCAAAGTCTATAATAATTATCATTTTGTGTCCTTTATGTATGTGCAGTGTCTTTAAAAAATTATGTTCATTATTTTTTAATTTTTTATATTATAATAATTATTATTTATTTTATCTGTTTATTCATTTATATTTAGATGTTTTGTTAACTTTCAAAAAAAACTTTTGTCATCTTTCTTTTTTTAACTAAATTTTAATATGTTTTTTGTAACATCTGCTTCTGAAAGTAAAAAAAAAAAAAAAAATAGAAAATGATTATTATGATTTAAGATTTATGGATTTGTGTCTCACTCGTGCAGCCAACAGGTGGCGATGTTGTGTTTCATTTCAGGGACTGACCTCACCTACCGGTGCAGACACAAAGAGACAGACACAGGTGCTTCTTCTCTGCACACAAGACATTTGAAAATCACAGGATTCCTGTCAAATCTTGATAAGATAAGTTTCAGATATGTGGCACAAATCACAAAACAGAGCTAAATATATAGAGTGCATAGAAAAAAACAGTCTTCAACACATAATAAATGTTGAGCTGAGTGTTGGTACTCAACTACCTCCCTCCCCCCTCCCCACACGCCTCCCTCTGGTCGCCTCGCCAGAGCGCTGCTTTGTCTCATCTGCTCCTTTCTCTCCCGCCATGACATCATCGGTAACCTCGGAGACTCCCTGAATAGTGGGTGACCCAGGAAATGAGGTTACAACTTTGGTATGTGAGAGAGGAGACAACAGCTACACCCCCCTCCCTCCCTCCCATCACCCCCAGCACCCTCACCCCCGAGTCCAGCACCCTCCTCACCTCCCTCCCCCCCTCCCTCACAGCACAACAAGGACGCCCTTCTTCTCTCTTCCTCCATGACTGACGACTCCATTAAGTCCATGAAAACCTGTTTGTCCGGTGAAGTCACAGCAACATTTACTGACCACAGACTGGGGGATTAGATCACAGCATCGTCTACACCAGTGATACTCAACTTGCAGCCTGCGGACCAACTCTGGTCCCCAGTAGGGTCCCAGTTGGCCCCCCGACCATTTTTATAATTCACGTTAAAAGTAAAACGATTGTCTTTGTATTTTTAGTGTCCAAGAGGTACCAGAGTGCATAAAACAGCATCAAAATAGAGCTTGTCTATCAAAAAAAGTGTCAATGGAGGATCAGCCACACCCCCGATTGAGGTCGGGGCTAAGCCCCAAATGTCCTGAAATCCTGAAAATAACCTGAAATCCCCAAAAATGTCCTCAAATTCCAGAAACCACCTAAAATTTTTGAAAAGTCCAAAATCGTAGAAATTACCTCAAACTAAGAAACCTAAAATCCTAGAAATGTCTTTAAGCCTTCAAACTGACCTAAAATCCTAGAAACGTCCTAAAGATCCTAGAAACATCCTAAAGATCCTAGAAACGTCCAAAAATCCTTGAAACAACCTAAAACTAAGAAACATCCTAAAGTCCTCGAAAACGTCTCTAAATCCTAGAACTGACCTAAACTCTTTGAAACATCCTAAAATCTTGGAAATCCAAGAAATGTCCTAAACTCTTAGAAAAGTCCTCAGACTTAGAAATGTCCTAAAATCCTAGAGACATGTATGGGGCCCCTGGCCTCCTGTCATCTTGCAAAGGTGGCCCCAAAACAAAGCAGATTGAGTATCTCTGGTTAAATTCCTAGTTGACGCACACTTTTTTTTTTTCACTCTTCACTAAAAGGGATTTAACATCTATAAACAGTACTGGCACTTACCTGTGTGTAAATACTTTGGCTACACAATAAATATATAAATATATAAATAAATAAACAAACAGAAGAAAAACAAGTGCAATTTGTCATAGCTCAGTCTCTCGTCGGAGAGTGTCAGTCTCTCGTCGGAGAGTGTGACCAGTATTTGGTCTTTGTGACACAAAGATATAAAAGAGACTTCACAGCGGAGCGGCGCTCCACACAACACGAGACTAAAACGTTACAGTGCAGATTAGCGAGACAGCTGAGGACACGAGGAAACATGCTCTAATGTGAGGCTACAGTGTGAAAAGCGTGTCAGAGGAGCAGGAATCGGAGACTCGGTGCATCTACAGAGTGTTTGTTCTGATAACAATAAAGATGTTTATCTGAAATCGATGGTGAGGTCATATGACCGTGTGACTTATGATTACCACTCTGCACTGTGTTTCACAGTAATGTTATTTTCTTACAACGTAAATACAAACCTGCAGCTAAAGTTCAGTCCTACGATAAAACTGAATCTGCATGTTTGAAGGAACAGTTTGATATTTTGGGAAAATAAGCGTGTTTGCTCTCTGGTCTTTGCAGCCGAACATCATAGTTTAGCATAAAGACTAAAAACAGTTGTTTAAATGTAAAGAAATAAGTTCTTTTATAAAGAGTTAAAGGCTGAATCACGATGTTTGTTTACAATAAGGTCCAGGTAGAACAGTATAGGTTAAGTGTAAGCTATATTTAGAATATTTTCACTACTTTATTTTGTATAGAAATTTCCGGACCTGAGACCGTTATCTGAAAACCACCTGACTGCTTCGACAAAAACAGTAATTGTACTTTGCAGAACACTGTAGTTGCTGGTTTGCTGCGGCCTTAATTGGTTCGTGTGCAAAGTAAAGCAGATATTCCAAATTTTATGAAACTTCTGATTGGTCAAACTTCGATGTTTAACAATCTTACAGCTAAAAATAAAAAAGTCTGGGAGGTTTACATGTCTCTGTGTTTACATGTCACTGTCTACCTGAAAGTGATAACTGTTGTTAGCGCGATTTCACAGTGATTCAGACTGTTAATATTCATTAGTTTTTGTATGAATTAAACAAATAAAATTAAACATGTTAATAACTGAGCTTTAAAGGTGTTGGTTGGCTGATTTTGTTAGCTTCGTACAGAGCTAGGCTAGCTGTTTCCCTGTTTCCAGTCTGTATGCTGAGCTAAGCTAACTAGCTGCAAACGTGAGTTGTATCATTGCAAGCTCACTGCTAAAAATGAAGTATTTCCCAAAACGGTAAACCATTTCTTTAAAAGGTCAGTTCACACCCAAATCAAAAATACATGTTTTCCTCTTACCTGAAGTGCTATTTATCAATGTAGATAGTTTTGGTGTTAGTGGTCGAGTGTTGGAAATATCACACTCGCAACTCGTATCACTGCGCAGGAGGAAGAGTGCATCTACTCATGGACGAGAGGCTCGAGCTCATGACCGTCCTCAGCTGAGCTGCAAAGTTAGTTTAGTGGTGCTTCGACAGCTAGCAGTCGATGCACGCTCCCTTCTGCACCGTGATACGGCTGGTGGGCATAGTTCGGTAGAAAGAAAATAGTTCCTACATGAAACTGCTCACAACAAAGTGTGTGGATCCCTTTGAGTAACAGGGTCATGATTTCTGGAGACAGATGTTGCTGTTGAGTTTCTAAAATGTCGTTTTTTGGCATTTTGAGCACCCCGAGCTGAGTGCCATCTCGTTGTATTATACTGTAGAGAAGCAGACGCCTCCGCAGCTGATATCTCCAAAACTCTGCAACTCACACCAAAACCATCCAGACTGATCAACAGAACTACAGGGAAGAGGAAAAACGTGGATTTTCGGTTTTAGGCTGAACTGTCCCTTGAATATTTTTTTGATGTGTTCATGGTTTGATCAGCTTATTGATCAGTGGTCATCAGTGCTGGGTCTCCACCTCCACCACAGTCCAGTCTCCGGGCGGGGAGCTGCCCCGGCTGTCCGGGGAGTAGCTGCTGACGGAGGTGACGGTGGCGGCAGGAGGGCTGTGCTGAGGCAGCAGGCTGGGCCACATGCTGCTCTCCAGGGGGCTTAAGGTGCCTCCCGTCCCCACAGGGAGGAGGAGGAGCGGGGGACAGCCTCCGTCTCCAGACAGCATCAAGGTCTGGTTGATGAGCTGCTGGACCATGTCCACCTTCTTGTTCCACTCCAGCTCCTGCGGAGGCACCGGACGCAGCTGCCTGTGGAGATCCTGCGTGACGCTCTGGCAGTACGACCCCCTCCTGCCCACCACCTGCGTGTTCCTGTTGTGCTCTCCTCTGGCCTCGTCCTCCTCGTCGCTGGTCTCCATGGCCTCGTAGATGGTGCAGAGGCCGGTGGACGGGGACAGCATGACTCCGGTGGGGCTCCTCCTCAGCTGCTGCTGCTGCTGCTGGATCTGTTTCTGCTGCATGCGGTACTGCTGCTCCAGCTCCAGCTGCCACTGCAGCACCTGCCTGCGGTGCCGGTGCTCCTGCTGCTGCTGCTGGAGCTGCAGCTGGAGGAGCTCCCTGCGCTGCTTCTCCAGCTGCTTCTGCTGCTCCAGCCGCAGCCGCTCCTCCTCCAGCCACTGCCTCTTCTGCCTCTCCTGCTCCTGACGGTGCTGCATCTCTCTCAGCTTCTCCTGGTGCTGCTCCAGCCTCCTCAGCTGCTCCCCACCGCTGCGCCCGTCAGCGCTGGTCTCTATCAGAGGAGGAGGAGGTGCGATCTTGGCGAAATGTGCTGCAACAGTGGGATCGATGGGCCTCCTGTTGCCGGGGACCAAGGCCAGGTAGTGGCCGTTGGCTATGGGAACCATGGTGGTGTGGTTCTGGTTCCAGTTGTCTTCCTGTGAGTGTGATTTCCGCTTGTGACCTTCGTCCGCTTGATGCGTCTTCTTGTCTCCTGTGAGACAGTTAAGATCACTTGGTGCCTCCATTAGAGATGCATGCATCAGACAGAACGGGTGGCACGACAACAGGAGGGTTCAGGAGAGATTTGACACGAGGGCGGAGGTGTAACGAAAAAAAGAAAGGGGCTTTCAAAATAAAGTGACATCTCTGACACAGGAATAAATACACTGTAAGTAGAAAACAGGAACAAATCATAAGGAAGTTTTCTCTCAAAAGTTGCATTTTCATTTATAAAATCACATTTTTTCCTGAGTTGCTTTGATAAAGTAAACTAGAGAACATAACACTCAAATCTGCTGCTTCGTCCTCTTTGATTATGTTGTTTTCATGCAAGACAGCAGTCAAATGTGCACAATACAGACAACAGGTATTACAAGAGACAAATGACAACATGAGGACTATACCAGTGATACTCAACTTACGGCCTGTGGGCCAAATCTGGCTCCCAACAGGGTGCCAGGTGGCCCCGCAAACATTTTCTAATTCACAGTGGAAATAAAGTGATTCACAGTGGGAATCCTTTTTGTACTTTTAGTTTACGTAAGATGCCAGAGTGTATAAAACAGCATCAAAATAGAGGTTGTTCATTAAAAAAGCGGTACGGGAGGATCCGCCGCCCAATGTCTCCTGCAGCCCTGACAGATGTCCTAGCTAAGACCCTAATGTCCTAAAATCTTAGAAATGTTCTAAGATCCTAGAAATTTCCTGAAATCGGAGAAATTAACTAAAACCCTAGAGACATCCTAAATGCAGGAAATTTCCTAAAATACAAGACAGGTACTAAATTCCTAATAATGTCCTAAAATTCAAGAAACATCCTGAAATCCTAGAAATGTTCTGAATTTCTAATATTGTCCTAAAATACAAGATAGTCCTAAAATCCTAGAAACATGTTTGGGCCTGTGTGACTGGCCCCTGACCCTCCTTTCATTTTGCAAAAGAGGCCCCCAAGCGAAGCAAGTTGAGTATCACTGGACTAAACCGACGAAAAACATCACAGAAACTGGCAGAATCGATTGTACTATTTGTCTTGTGCCCATGCATAATCGCCAAGTCATGAAAATTATGTTAAATGTCGCTGAGTCACCGTATTTGACATGCCCTGATGTAACAGATTTTACCAGGAAAGCAGAGGTTTTTGGGCAATATTCGAGATAAGCAAACGACACGCTCACAGGCAGACGAAGAGATTCCTCTCTTTAAAGTTATTTTGAGCTTTGCGCGTGTTTTATGAGGAGGGAAATACATTCAACACATTCGTTAGACCTTCATGCGTTTTGGTGAAACCTCCACAGCGACCCTTTAAGCGAGCGCCACCTGCTGATCTGAACGTGCTGTTGTTCAGCTGCTCGTCATGCCATCAAGATTTAGGCATGCTGGAGAAAAGGTCACGGGGACACCATTCGGATCACCTCACTGATTCCTCCAAAATTCCATTTTTAGATACAACACCATTGTATAATGTTGCATCCCTTCCTGTTTACCGGTCATTCCCATGGTGAGGAGAAGGAGACGCCATGGGAAATCAGTCGTGTAAACACACAAACACACAGCGACTCGGACATGAGGACAGTTCAAATTCGAGCATGCTGGATCCACGGGGAAAATAAGAAACAGGAACAAAATGCCTTGCAATGATGTTTTAATGGAATTTTGAAAGATAACCTAGTGTGAACCATTCATTGATGAACATGTCTAGTGTTGTTTCAAATTCAAGGTAGTACACAGTCTTTATGTTAGTTAAACATGCAATATACTGTTGAAAGAGTAAAGCAAACGCTCACTATGAAAACGTTTCAGCGAGTGTAGAGCTCAACTGTGAGAGCGATGTAGGACAATGCAGGGTCTCATCACAAATAATCGGCTAGTTGTTAGTCTCTTCTGGAACACAAATGATCAGCTAACTGAGGCTTAAAGCTTGAAGCCACTGAAAACCAAATGCCTGAAACACAAACTGTACGTGACTGCACGTTATATACCGTAACGACCTATGCAAAGAGCCTCTTGAAGCACACATTAAAAACTTCACCAACTGCAATCTAATACTCCCACACCTACCTCAACAAATCTGCCGTGTTAATATCTAGCCTTTATTTTGATAGCTAAAAGTCTTGAAACACAAAGGTTTTAAAATGTGACTAGTTGCTATGGTGCTGTTGAACATGAAGCGTGTGTACACAGGGTAGGGAGGACCAGGTTTCAACAGAAAAAGAAAACAACAAATAAGCAAATACAAAACAAACAAAAAAAAAAGTCATTGACATTTGTTCGGTAAAAACAGTAGGATAAATACACAATGAGTCCATTTCATTCCATCTGTGTTTTTTTTTCCTTTTTTTCGGTTTAAAAGCTCAGTCACAGTGGACCAAATCAGTCAATACCCCATCAGGGGCTACAGAATATGCAGTGTTACTTAAAAAGAACATTCTACTAGAAAATGGTAGTAGCTATTGTACATAAAGGAGTTTAAGCCAGACACTCAGAACCATGACCCGATCAGTATGAAAGAGAGAGGCTTCATTTAAAAATTGCTACAGTCTTTTTTTCCATCTTCTTTATTCATTTTTTAAAATCTTTTCCTACAATCTCGCTCTCCTTTTTTTTTTTTCTTCTAAGCCATCTAACCCAACTGGAGAGAAAACGAACGACAGGTAACGGGGGAGGGTTGCGGGGAAAAGGTGCATTCCGGGGGAAGTAGGAGGGACTTATACGTTACCTGCCAGAAAACTATCAGTCTTATCACATATGGTGGAGTAGTACGGCGGCTGGCTGTCGCCGTCGTCTCCGGACTCCTCGGCCCCGACGCGGTGTCTGGGCTCCAGCGGGTCGACCTCCTCCAGGTGGTCCGCTGCGAGCTTCCCCCCCAGCATGTAGTGGTGCTCGTCCAGACCGCCAGGCTGGTGGACTCCCGGGTGGCCCAAAGGCATCAGGTCCACGGGTCTGCCCAGCAGGTCGTCTGCGTGGGCGGCGGCGGCAGCTGATGGCAGCGTCAGCTCCTTGATGAGGGAGGGGTCCTTCGCCTCCTCTGGCAGCTGCTCCTCGTTCTCCAGGGAGAAGATCCCCGGGCTCTTTCCGCAGCTCTCCGCCATGGAGTGGGCGTTAGAGTTGGACGTGGTGCAGTCGAAGCCGTACGACGCCACAGAGTTGGCAGACTGAGGGGTGGTGCCGCCTCCGTCCTCTTCGCCTTCTCCTGCTGGCGTGTCGCCCGCCTCCTCGTCCTCCTCAAGAGCAGGGAGACTACAGGTGGGAGGAGGGCTTTCGAATCCGGCGCTCTCGTCCATCATTACCGGCGCGTCGGGGTCGTTTATTTGCATCTCGCCCTCTGTGTCGCTCGCCTCGTCTCCTGAGGTGGAGTTGGAGGACGGGGCGGATGCAGGAGCGGTCGGGGGGCCCGTTCCGAGGACCTCATCCGCAGGGAGCGTCTCAGCCTCCTCCTCTTCTCCATCGCCTTTCTCTAGGTGAATACCCAGGTCCTGCTCCATGTCGGGCTGGACCGAGGCGGGCACCGGCGTCTGCTGTTTGTCAGAATGGGACTCGACCCCGGAACTGCTGTCGTAGTCCCGGAGCTCCTCTGGCGTGCTCGTCTCACTGCTGCTGTGAGCCGTGCCGCCCAGAGTGCCGGGCTGGGACGCGCCTGTACCTGGAGCGGCGAACAGAGCCTCCTCATGTGCGGAGGTCTTCATCTCCTCATGGTGCTCTGACTCAGGAGCGAAGGAGGGAGCGCTGCTGTCCAAACGTGCCTGAGCGGGAGACAGCGTGGGCGTTTCAGATTCAGCCGCGCCGTGGTCGGAGACGGGGCTCGGGGAGGAGACAGTGAGGAGAGACGCTGGCTGAGCCCAGGTGTCACAGAAAGGGTTGGTCTGTCCCCAGGAGGAGGTGGGAGGGACGTTAGATGGAGGACAGGAGCGATTTAAGTTGTCTAAACGCTCCTCCTCGTTAAAGTCATCTTCGTCTACGTTCCCGCCGCTCTCCGTCACTCCCTCGCTGTGCATCTCCACGTCTTCATCCTCCTCCTCGTCTTGCTCCTGCTGCTGGAACGCTTTGTGATGCTCCTCCACTCGTTCTGAGCTCAAGTCCATATCGTCCACGCGCTCGTCCTCTTCGTCCTCGTCTTCCTCCTCCTCGTTGGCTAAAGTTTCCACGTTGGGAGAACCCATCAGATTCCCGTCTCCCTCGGAGCCGCGGAGGCTGGAGTCGACCAGCGCGTCTGAGCTCTGGGTGCCCTCCAGGATGGCGGTGTGCTGGGTGCTGCTGAGGTCGGAGACGCCGTGCTGCCGGCTGCTGGTGCAGCTGCTCACGTCCTCAGAGTCCATCCCCGACAGCTGGTCGTCACCGTGCCAACCCGCAGAGCCGCCGAACACCGACGACCTCACCTGGTACTCCTCAGAGGGCTGAGACGTGCTCATATCAGTGACCAACGATGAGGGCAGGTGGCCTAATCTCCGCTGCTCCTCATCTTCATCCTCCTCGTCCTCATCATCGTCCTCATTTATCTCCTCGTCAGCCTTCTCCACTGCCTCCTCCTTTTCGTGAGGGGACATCAGGTCCCTGGAGGTGAAATCATCCATCGGGGACGAACCCAACAGGTTAGGCTGCGCCGCCATGCTGAAGGCTCCTGCAGAGGGAGCTGTGGACATAAACAGGTTCTCCTTCTCTTCCTCCTCCTCCTCCTCTTCGTCCTCCCTCATCCTCTGTGCCTCCTTATTCTCTGTTTCCTCCTCCATCTGGAAGCTCATCACATGGACTGGGCTCTGAGGAGCAAAGGACTGATCCTGGTTCCTGTCCCAGGCATCAGGCTGCATGTCCAGCAGAGAGGAGGCGTTCTGTGGCTCCCTGACAGGAGAAACGGTGCCGGGAGGAGACGACGGAGGAGACATGACGGTGGTCCCCAGGGAGGGGACCGAGTCGTTGGCAGCCTCCTCGTACTTGAAGAGGTCCAGCTGAGCTGCCAGTTGAGCACTGGGAGCTGGTTCATGGACCAGTTCAGCTCCAACATCTGCTGACAGAGAGAGCGGCTCTGGGAGCGGCTCCGGAGATGGTTCTTGCACTGGGACTGGACTTGGTTCTCTTTCTGGGATTGGACTTGGTTCTCTTACTGGGATTGGACTTGGTTCTCTTACTGGGACTGGACTTGGTTCTCTTACAGGGACTGGACTTGGTTCTCGTATAGGTTCTGGTGTTGGTTCTCTCACGGGTTCTGGTGTTGGTTCTCTCACTGGTTCTGGTGTCGGCTCTCTCACTGGTTCTGGTGTCGGCTCTCTCACTGGTTCTGGTGTCAGTTCCCGTATTGGTTCTGGTGTCAGTTCCCGTACTGGTTCTGGTGTCGGTTCCCGCACTGGTTCTGGAGTTGGTTCTCTTACTGGTTCTGGAGTTGGTTCTCTTACTGGTTCTGGTGCAGACACTGGTTCCTGCACTGCCTCGGTCTGGCTGGGCGTCGGTTCTGCAGCAGACGGCTCCACAGCTGCTTCCTCCGGCCCGGCGATGGCGGATGCCGCAGTAGCGATGGCCGCAGCGGCGGCCACAGCGGCGGCGATTTCCTTTGCGGGTTCTTCGGCAGCTTTGGGGCCGCGCTTCACTGGAGTCGGGGTGCTGCTGCCCACAGTCTTCTTGGGGGTGGAGGTCTTGGCTGCAGCGGTTTTGGATGCAGGTGTCTTGGAGGGTGTGGGTTTGCTCTCCGGTTTGGAGCGGTTGGGTGTCTTTGCGTCTGCAGCCTTACCAGCAGGAGGCTTTTTGGCGGTGACGTCTGATTTTGAGGCTGATTTTGGGGTCTCTGGTTTTGCCGGCTTTGTTGTAGAGGAGGGACGGGTGAGGGGGGACTCGGGCTTTTTGGATGCTGAAGTGGCAGTTTTGGTAACATCTGGGGGAGAAAACACAGCACAGAAACAGTTAAAGACTAATATAACTGAACAGAATGACAGCACACTGAGATCAGAGTTTAACTAGAAAAATTCATTTTGTACCAGAGACAAAAACCTCCAGGATATTTGTATCCTTTTACCTTTTTTCACAGGTGTTGTTGTCCTGGATGTTTGTGATGCTGGAGGTTTGCCACCAGAGGGGGTAGTGGAGGTTAGTTTGGATGCAGCAGGCTTGGCAGCGGTGGAGGAGGTTTTCGGGGTGGCAGTTTTGGCTGTAGCTGGGGAGCTCTTGGTAGTGCTGCTGGAGGGGGGCCGTGGTGAGGCTGTGGCCGGACGAGGTGATGCTGCCGCGCCAGTCGCAGGCCTGAAGAAACACGACAGAGAGAAAGGTCGAGAATTACTGAGCGGTAGTAGAGCAGCACAGAGACCTGAGGCAGAGAAACAATGTCAGTTAAGCAACTTAACAAACATAACCCAAAAATTGATAAAAAAAAAAAAAAAAAAAAAAAGAAAAGAAAAAATGTAAAAACATTAAAAACAGGAGAATGGCCTAAAACGTGTTGAAAATAAAAAAGTAGATTTTTCTGTAACATAATTTTAAATATAAAATGATTATAATTAAAAATATAGTTTTCAGAACATTTTCCCTATATTTTGGATACATTTCTAACAATCTTCCCCTCTTTTTTAAATTAATTTTCAGGTAATTTTCTTGTCACCTTTCACTAATTTAAATTCATTTGTTGGACATTTCTTTTCAAGTTGGTCATTCCCTTTTTACCTTATGTTTTCAAAGAAATCAAACCAATCTGCTCAGAGTTCAAAGGCGTCTGAATGCAGCACAAGAAAAGAGATGTCGATCCAGGTTTGAAAGGGTTAAATGTGAATATGTTCTTTATGAATCCTGAAAAATAATCAGATGGTCTACTCCGAGCATACTATCCCAATGAGACAGACATTAAAGGGAGCTCAATGAGATGGTGATTTCCTTCTCTATAAAAAAGGCATGAGGATTAATTGAAGGTGACTCCAGCGTTTGAGTTGTCACGCTGCAGCCGGAGGCCAACATCAGGACCGTGTCGCGCTCAGCCCTAAACTGTAAGTGCCTCAGAACGGTTCTGACAGGGAGCAAGACTCAGTCGTGTCATCCGTTAGTCATTTCTACTGCCAGAGGATGCCCTAAAAAAACAGAACAAGACTTCTTGCATAGATTGCGAGACTAAAAAACAACACATGTATTAGCAGGGAGAGGATCGGCTGTTTTTAATGGGTGCACGAGCCACGGCCCTAACCTAAAAAGCTTTACAGATGTGGCAAACATGTTCACACAAGGAAAAGTGGCGGACTGACAACTCATTATTATTGATTCAGAACTCTGCTAGGACACGAGGGAGAAAATGTATTACAGCTATTTAAGTCTATTTATAAGTCCTGACACTGCTTTACTGTCAGTTTTCGAATTGATTTGAGAACGTGTTTTTGAAGTACCTGACAATTTGTCGGACATGTATGCAAATATACAACCCAAAACGGCCCCTCAGGCCCTCTGGCACAAGTCTGTTTGGAAGATCTTCCAAAGTGCAGCACAAACACTACAGATAACAGCTGGTATTTAAGGCAACGCCCACAAAACGCCCCATTATGGCAAGGGAGAAAAAAACCCAAACATTTTCGACCATGCTGCAGTGTAGCTTTCAGCACATACATCCACCAAAACCTCTACGCCAACAGAGACAGACCTTGTGGTTAATGAGGAACTTAACAAGATATAGCAAGAAATTAGTGAAAAATGACAAAAAAAATTACCTAAGAAATCAGAAAAAAAGCAAAAAACAAACAAGACAATGACCTAAAAAAGTGCTAAAAACTGTACGGCTACTCTATACTTTTTTCCTGTGACAAAATTTTAAATATATATTATATTATATATTATTTTAACAATTATGAGTATAGTTTTATAGTTTTCCTTTATTATTATTATTATTTTTTTTTACCCCTTTTGTTTAAATTTTCAAGTCATTTTCTTGTCAAAAATTTCTTGCAATTTGTGTCATTTCTTACCAAGTTGCTTCTTGCCTTTTGCTCTATGTTCTCAAAAAACCAAACCAGTTTATTCAGGTTTCAAAGGGTTAAACAGCCTGTAAAAGGCATCTGAACGCAGCACAAGAAACCTAAAGGGTAAGATCTTTTTAGTTTAACCAGAAATGGCTGCAGAATTGTTATCATCAAACCCACAAGACTCTGCTTTAATAAACAGTGATATCATCATTGGAAAACACACGTCATTTACCATCAACAGAAACAAAATAGCTTTTACAAAAGCTGCTTTGGTTCTTTTTTTTCACTGTTCCAACAATCACCAAATCTAGTTTTGGCTGAAATAAACCCCAATAATTCAACCAGTTAAATGTGAAAATATGCTGGCTGCAAACACGCTAAAATTACTGTTTATTTAAATGGAGTCTGGTGGGTTTGGCGGAGGTGATTTCTGGGCTGTTTTTGGTTTAACAAAAGGGATCTTAAGATTTATCCAAACAGTGTTAGATTGTTTAGACACTGGTAAAAATTAGTTGAGAGCCTCAAAGGACTTGTAGCTCTAAAAGCTGCAAATCCCTGCATGATATCATTGTACCGCATTGTCAAAACATGCTAATGGCGTTGAGCAATGTCAGCGCTGTTACACCGTCTAACACCGTCTAACACCGACTGCATCTGTTAGTTAGGCAGCATGTATTTGATCGTCTTTTATCTATTTTCATGGTTTTATGATTTCATTTTTCTTTCTTGTCTGCAGTCTTATATTAGTGGTTTCTGTTGTTTTATCAGCTTGATCAGTCGTCTGTGGAGCATACTAAATTGCACCAACCTGTATGAAAGAGCTATACAAATAAAGTTTGACAGATTGATTGATTATAACAGACTATGAGCAAACAGCATGTCGTGAGGAATTTGCATTTACTAAATAATAAATCGATTGTGCGTTTAGCGTAGCAGCATCTAAAGCCTGGCTCACGCTTCCACAGCCCCATGACGAACTCCCCTGAGGAGCTTCGATGGGAGGCAGTCTGGACAGTGAGTCACAACGGACCCCAGAGAGGCGTCCCGACCCGAGTCAACCCTGTCCCCGATCCCTCGTCTATACCCACTGCCCACAAGGGAATGACACTCGGGGCAGCGTGCATCAGCCTGTTTGGCCCAAAAGCTGGCTTCTATGTCACATCTGAGCAAAGTAACCTACATCCAGTAGTCCTGACAAGGCTGTGCTGTGTGATCTCGTGGGTCCACGCTACACTAACTGCCTGTTTCTAAATAAAGAAGTGAGCTAGTACTGGCAGAAAGAGAACAGGGAGGAAGAGGGAGAGAGCAAAGATGTCTGGGACCACGTTAATCTTTAATACTGAAAGGAGAACAAAAATAACTCCTCTGAATCCCCCAGCTGGAGCCCTGGGCTGTGGTAAAAGCAGCACACTCATTGTGCAAGGGCAATCAAGAAGTGCGTGCCATCCACAACCTGGCAAAGGCAACATGAAATAAGATTAAAGCCGGGGAGCGACGGGTGGCAACACAATCGGGGTGTGGTCTCATCAGAAGTTTGAACAAGCTCTCACAGCTGATCCTCAGCGTTTAGAATTAGCTTTGGGGAAGTGAAAGGTGTGTTACTGATACCGAGGCTGTTGGATCACGTCGATGCAATTTTATTGGTATAAAAATCTGCCTAAGCTAAACCACTAATGCACTCATCAATGACGCATTAATGTTGTGTTTGGACCTGAATGAGTTCACTGGAGGATCAGAAAGGTTGAAAAATGCTGATGAGGACATGGAAGTAAAAGTGTGTGTGTTACTGTGGCAAAACAAAAGCCTCTTTGCAACAGAGACGATGAAAATGATAATCGGGTGGCACAGTGGTACAATGTAGGTCAATGTTGCACCAAATCAGAATCACTGCAGAACTGCAGTGGTGACTGAGGTGAGGACCTTTTTAACAAAAAAATCAACGTTTTCAATCAGTCAGTTAAGTCGGAGCAGAGAAGCTGAATCTAAAGTTTATTCTCTGAAATGGTGCTTCCCAACTTTTCTATGAAAAATGAATTAATCCAAATTCATGCATATCCCATGTATTTTGTGACCGATGTGACCAATGCAATCAATGTGACCAATGTGTGAGCTTTGAGTGAACTTTATGTCCTCCACTTTATGTTTCTTTTCCTAAACCTAACCACAGTAACTTTGATTCCCTACTCGCCTCACCTCTGTAACTGTATGTTAATTAAGTACGTTAAGGACGTCATGTCATTCATTGGGCACTAATTTGTTTATCATTTGAACTGTTTTGCATGCATTTTCATAGGATATCATACAAATCGGTCAACGAGAACACGTTGAATCTGTACCAAAGTACCAAGATAGTATCGAATTGTGAGATAAGACTATCGGCCAGCCCTAATGCAAAACTCCTTAACTTAATTTGAGAAACACTGAATAAGATATGAAGATTTTAAGCCTCGAATTGTTCACAGATGAACAAGACGTTAAAAGGTGAAATGAGAATGAGCTCCTGAAAAAGAATGTTTGAGTCTGTTGCGCCTGAATTAGAGAGTAAAAGATAAGAAAAGAATTACAGGAAGAGAAGAATGGAGAGAATTAGAAGATAGAGAACCTGGCATTAGAGATGAAGTGTGCTGAGGGGATATTCAGAGAGAGCATTCACTATAATCTGTCAGATAAAAGGAATACCGATAATCCAAAAAGGCAGGACGACTTCAGAGAGCGCTGGAAATGAACCAGGCCGCTGAGAGAGGAAGATGGAGAGAGATGGGACAGAGGAACAGATAATATTCATCCGATTACACATTATCTTCTATCAATGTCTTCTTCTGTCTCATCAAAGAAGGCAGATGAAACCCGTAGCAGTATTTAAGAGACCAGACCACAGTGAAATAAAGTCTCGTGTTGTTGTGGGATCAGAAGTTGTTTAACAACACTTGGCTGCAGTGACAATGCCCGAATATAGTGACGCATTGCTGCTTGAATAATTTTAAGCGTCCGTTCATTCTGTAATTAAGCTCCCTGTCGGCTGGATGACAGCGAAGCCTGTAAGAGTTATTGTACTCTTTAAATGATTCTACTTAAACTCAATGGGCAGCTTGTAGGAAGCTGTGCTCATTGTTCACATCTCACCGCAGGCCTCGCGGAGAGAAACAACACCATGAATCAGGGTTAAAGCAAATGTTGGACAGAAAGCCCAGAAATGCACTGGAGCTGAAAAACGGGATGACTGACAGTTAGTGGCTAAAGGCACGCACGGAAAAAAAACTAAAGTTCGCATTGGTGGCCCGAGGATCATTAATAACACTCGAGCTTTATTGCGACTGCACGTTTGTGTGAAAACATGGTTGCCTGCTGGTGCTGCGATACAACAAGAGTCAGGCTATGATTTAAATAATGAGATGCACCATGAAAGGGCCGAATGAGTAAGCAGGAGCTAAGCAGGCATGCAGGCAGACATCTACCCTGCAGCAAAGGCGACAAACCATGCAGGGAGGACCTCCCTCCTCTCAAGACAAGCAGCAAATTAAAGATGATGCTATGTTAATTAAGCACCAGAAACATAGAGGCGGGGTCCTCATCCTGGTTTAAGTCACGTGACTGAGGGCACTTTGGAAAATTTACTGTTAAGTGAACCTCTCCTCTCTTAATGTGACCATCCCTTTTCAAACGTGTCTTTATGGGACTATAGGAGCCAGCTGGAGCTCAGCGGTAGCTCTGAGACTAAGGGGTGTCAGCAAAGCAGGAAGTGCCGACCTCGGCTCTCCATGTTCTATAATGTAAATAAAATCCTGACAGCTTGTCTACGGTGCAGGATTAAAACAGAAAAAAGCTCAGAGAGTTATAGCCTATATACAATCTGAGATGCTCTGGGTTCAAATTCCACATCTGTCCATCTGACAGACAGAATTGTCAACTCGTTACACTCTGTTTCTGTCTTCAGTCTGACACTGCGTCCACTCTACTGATTTCCTGGGGAAAAAGAGGTTTAACTTCCTAACCAGTCACCTGAGGCCAACATATCTGCCCGACTCTAACGCCATTTTCAGTCTAACTGATGTGTAGCCATGACAGCACTCCTGGTTTGCCAGGGTTCTGGGAGAAAACTACAGTGTTGGCTAATACTGAGAAGACATGCTGATTTAAAGGGGACCTATTATGCTTTCTGGGCTTTTCCTTTTTCTTTATTGTTTTGTGTGGCGTTTTTGTGCTTGTTAAAGGTCTCCTAAGACACAAAGCCCAAAGTCCAAGCCAAAGGGAGCTCTCTCTCCTTTAGAAGTCACTACTTCAGAGCAAAAAAATAATAATTATTATAAACACTATTATTGAACAGTATCCCATTATAATTCCTTTAAAACAGTTTACAGAACTCCGAACCACAAAACTTAGATGTTACCTCCTTTTAATGTTCAAGTGTTTCAGTTTGGTAGATTAAAATATATAATATCAGTAGGACCATATAAATTATGAATAATGTAAGTCAATGTGCAGCCATTATCTCTTATTAAAATGTTTCATGAAATCTAATTCATTCACATAAAATAAAATGAAAGAAGAAAGAGTCGAGAAAATTAGGATAAAGATGTTCAATAGAGGTCACGATGTGTTTTTAATAAATATGTTCAGCTTATGTTTGAGAGCAGCTGATATGTAGGTCTGGCACAAAGAGAAAAAGCCATGTTCTGCTCTATCTATTACATCTATCACATGTCTGCAGCATGAGTGAACACATCCACTAACACGCCCTTCACACTCAAACCTTTGTCTCCCACTCTCAAACATGCACGCCTCCTTCTGTCCATCTTTCCGTCTCTCTCTCTCTCTCTCTCTCCGACTCCTTCCCACTGAATCCATTTGGTAATTGGCTCTGCGGCTGCACCTCTATACCATCATGGCATCAGCGGAGGACTGCATCACACAGTCATCTGCCACACCCATAGCAGGACGGAGGATTTACAGCCGGCGCAACATGTCGTCCGTTTCATGCTGGACGGTAGAATGGTGACTGGGGCGTGGACACACACACACACACACACACACACCAGTGCCGGACCATTACATCAGCAGCAATTTGTTAGATCATGAGGAGGGTTGCATTCAATTCACTCACTGCAATAAAAATTCATCATCCCTGAGGGACCATCAATGTGGGGAAACAGCATGACTAATGTGGGAACATGGGTGGTGAGAGGATGGCAGGGGAGTAAAAATGGAGAACCACCTGATCACCGACAGCAAGCTCATTTCCTCCTCTGGGTTTGTAAGGACTGAATACCCTTCCTCTGTCCTCTGTCTACTATAGGGGAATATTCGCCTCTGCTTCACACAGAGATACCCTCTGGTCCCCAGCTTCTTTTTTCCACCTCTGCCTCTCTCACACACACACACTCATGCACACAATTTGCACTCTCTGCGTGCACAGCTCACACTCTGTATGTATCTCTGGCAGCAGTGATGGGCGCTCAGCAGGGACACATGACTTATTCAGCCATGTAGCCTCCATACTGAACTGCCACCATTTTTGTTTCCCTTCACTCTAGTGCATCCGCAGACGGCAGGGCAGGCGAGAGAGAAAGCAGCTCAGCAGCACGTGCGCACGTACCACGTGTTCAACAAATCAGTACGTCTCTCCTCCCCCTTTACCTCCCCATCACACTGAGTAATACACCAGAAAATGAACACATGCCCTGCATCCTAATTACATGCTGCTCCCACTATGGAGGCGTCCATACTGTACATGAACATACACTGAAGCACCTATAGCATGAGATCAATGGTAAACTGGACACTTATCATCTTTGCAGCAGCTTGAATGAGATGAAAACTGGTACATATTCATGCACACAAACTGACACATAAGCTGTTAGCACACTCACACATACACATGATGTTCAAACAACCCATAATGATTTCTACTTTCTCCATTTGCACACTAATCAGGCTCAAACTGCCACAAGCGGCATGCTGCGGGCAGTCAGCTTCAGACAGCAGGTGCACACAGACACACAGACACACACACACAGACACACACACACACACACAGAGGACGCTGACACCAGCATCTTCACGGTAGTTGCTATATGCACTTCACAGTCATAAATAAAGATGCAAATCACAAGTTCATTACAATATTACTATATCACATTGATTCTTTAGACAATAATATATTATTCGCTAAATTTCACAAAGTTGGCCACACAGACAGCCATCTGAATTTCAAAATAAAGGCTTAACTAAACAGGCTGTTCTTGTGCACTGTTTGTATGTAAACTAAGAAAAGTAAAGGACCAGCATTCGTATCTAACCTGTAATCTGAAGGGCTGTGATCACTAGACCACTGCACTGACGGGAGTATGAAGAGTATAGTAGAGTAGAGTAGAGCAAAAGTATTTGTAAGGAGGCAGGTTGGGGTGGAGGATGAGTCAAACAAACACACGAATTTCCCCACAGGAAACCAATATTTATATCCTGTGCGAAACTAGTGAACTTTATTAGTATTTTGAGGTACGCTGTCACCATGTTTCTTTTCCTTAACCTAACCTAACCAACATATGCATGAGGAAAGATACATTCATCTCAATGTTATTTTGCATTGATTAAATTAAATTGTTGATCAATACATTGATCAGGATTGATGTATCGTTACACCCTAGTCATAACATTTGGCGCTTAAACAATACATCACCATAGACTCAGCTTCAACATGCTCACACGCTGCTGTTTCTGTAGACGGTTTACTTGCACTGTGTGACAACAACTAGTTTCTTTGCTGGTGAAATGCTGTCACAGTTTGAATGATCTGTAAAGAAAAGGCTACCTTGACAAAAGGTTTTTTAGATGCATGAGCTTTCAACGAGTCAACAGTAAGGCTGAGCAATGTGGAGAAAAATCAAATATTACAATATTTTTACCAAGTATCTCTCAAAAACAACATTTCACTGATACTGTAGGACTGACTATAGCTGCTTTCACAAATATTTACACAATGAGATTTTTGCTAATCATCAGTAATGTAGAAAAAATGACAAAGTGAGCAAATAATAGCACAGCTAGAACAGTCTGCTACGTTCAGAAAATGACATCACTTTACTGTAATGCAGACTTTTAGAACAGGAAAAGCAAACACAGACGATATAAGAATATCCAAAATCTAAGATGATATTTTGTCTCATATATTGATACTGATGTTGATCCATTGCCTGGCCCTAGTCAGAAGTCTGTTTTAAAAAAAGGTTTACTGAGTCACAAAATCAGTCAAAGAATGAGGCATGATTAAGTCACTGGCCTCAACAGTTAAAAACCTAATTTAATTTTGCTAAAACCTCCAGCTGAACAGAAAGAAAGAAAACACTTGAGTGGCCTTAAATTAGATTGACGTCACTTAGTGAACCTGCATTTGCTCTGCACTTTTATTTGTCTGATGACTGGAACCTGCTGCACCTTACCAAATTAAATCAATTGAACCTCACGACTAACACTACAGAAGTTGCCTGTGTGTGTGTGTGTGTATGTGTGTGTGTGTGTGTGTGTGCGTGTGTACGTGACAGCAACAGTGGACGCAGGGTATGTCTGGTGTGGCAATTAATGTGTTGGTCTCTCTCTACCACTCTGCTGATAGGGGGCCTGAATTAAGGATTGAGTTAGGTTGGAAAAGGGCAAAATCTAATTAAAGCAGAAATTTATGGCCCTGTCAAAGCACATCACACACACACACACACACACACACACACACACACACACACACACACACACACACACACACACACACACACACACACACACACACAACAAAGTATGCCTACAAGGGTACGTGGTACTGTCAGAGGAGCCTATCATCAGTAATGGTTATACCTCTCTCGTGGGGATTCATATGTACGTCTAGTACAGATAAATCCTTTTTAGGGCTTCACATCTACTGTGTTTTACTGACTCATACACGAAAAACACAAAATACTGCTTTTAATGCCGGCCTTCACCAGGAATCTTTTCAAATGATTTCACTGTAAGCAGACTCATTTTTTAAACAGTTTGCCTTTCATTCCCAGTCTCCTTCCCCTAAAAAAAGCACAGATATCTGACAAGGCTGGTAGTGAGTTGACGCGATGGAATCCAAAATGTAAATTTTGTACACAAAAACAGTTTATTTTTGAAGATTATATGCCAAATTGTCTAGACTACTGTTGACATGTAACTCCTTTCATCTTTTCTTTCTAGACTTTTGTGTTGTAGCAGACACGCAAGGAGTTGTTAACGTAATATTTTTTTGAAGGGAGTAAGTCTTAGTGTCTTCCACCAGGAGCAGACTGGGAAAAAATATCAAAAGTAATCTAGTTGTCTTGGAAACAGTGATCCTATATAATCCTAAATTTAATAGTGTGTGACTAAAAACTCACATTGTCTTTGGATGCGAGAGGGTGTCACACTTCAAAGTTGTCTAGTTTATGGTAGGTTTACAGTGCATTTAGATACACACTTTTAATCCAATCTCAACCTGATTCCAATATTAGCCTCGTCTAGATTTTAGCTCAGTCTCTCATTAGTCTAGTTATTTAAAAGCCCCGCTTGTAACTTGATGAGTGTCCTATGAGTAAAGGAAAGGCTGTGTGGGTGCACAAACTGGGCATTTACTTTATTGATAAGGACTGAAAAGTGACTTGTGATAGGACCAAAACAAGCTCTTCTTGTGACTTGGACTCATACAGTTCAAGGTCCGCAGGTAGAGGACAGATGTCGTGCATTTTACATCACATGTTTAAATCATGTACAATGTTTGGCATGACTATTTATTTAGATTATGTTGGAAAAATGTAACACTTAAATCAAGACCTGCCCTTTTATCGTGATATTTGGTGAGCCTGAAGACTGGAAACTCTTGACTTCACACAATTTAACATTTTACTTTAGAAAGTGCTTTTTCTGTGATTATTATGCTTTTTTTTCAATACTACAATGGAAGCACTTGTAATTCATGTTACTACTATAAAGCCAACAAGGTATGAGTCAATAGTTTTTTCATCCCACTTAAGATACAACCATGTGCCCTTCATGATGAAAGCAAGCTGCCAAACGTCAGGCCTGTTGATTGGCTCCTGATGGCTTTGAACACCACACGTGCCAAAAAAACACTGAAGACCTGCAGCACCTCTTATCCGCCTCCTTTAAGGCAGAATGTTACGTTTTGATGCCCCTCTGACTCCTTTATGTATCTCTGTATTTTGTCAACACGTGCCTCCTCTTTGTTAATCTGTTTTCACTAACTGTCACTGGCTGAATTCGAGCTGCCACAGACGTTAAAGGAACACTTTGTCAATTTTGAACCAGCTCTGTCATCAGTTTGTGCAGAGCAACGGTGTTTGACTTTTTTTTGTGCCGCCAACACTAGGTAGCTCCCTGGACATTTGCCGGCAGACGTCTGCGATGACACAGAGCTTGTTAAAAATCCCCTTAACTACCCATATTACTATGTTCCACAGGGTGTCTACAGGTAGAAACAATTTAAATTTAAGACTTTTAAGACACTTCTAATACCTCTTTATGTGAAACCTTCTACCTGAATGCATCAAAGCTGCACTCTGTGTAGGAGGAGTGAAAATAGGGGCATTGCACATACACATGTGTTGCATTGAAGACTACTCCCCTGTCGAATAGTGTTTACCTCCCATTAACTTTTCACTGTTAATAATTTTAAAGTCAGTGTTTCAGATATTGTGTAAAACCAAATTTACACCTCACAGTGAAAATATGGAGGCAACACCTGTTAACAATGACACTGTGAGAGTTCATTTCACACTTAAATGTTGAGGAGTGTTTGGTTTTATGATGGATAATCATTTCTGTATCCACAGAGAACTTGGTGAACATTTATAGTTTGTGAGTAGTTTTTAAAAAAATCACCATGACAGTTCACAAAGGTCACACAATGGGCATTCTGTACCACACTGGTGATTACCAACATGCCCTTGTGTAATACTTTTTAATTAGATGTTTGTACATCGAGCTTTAATCTGAGTGTAATCTCAACAATCCAACTGCTACGCGAGGCACGTGGTGTGTGTGTGTGTGCGTGTGCGTGTGTGTGCGTGTGTGTGTGTGTGGTGACCTAAGGGATTTTCATGTGAAACACCTTTCTATAAGGGGAAAGGAAGTCCCTGGCAACTTAATGACAAAAAAGAAGAAAATCAAATTATACTTGAGATGGTAACTTTTGTGTTATGTTTATATTACAAGCCAACATCTGTTTTAATATTTGACAGTATGTCAGCAGATATCATTTTTGTTCACATAATCCCAAAACATAAATAAAATATTTCTAATAACAATACCCTCCGCTGGTTTGGACTTGACAGAAATCTGTGGTGGAAACGTCTTTCAATAGGGCTGTGAGGGTAATCGCACCATCACAATACTGCCGTCACATGATGCCATTGTGGCGATGAGGTCATCACCATATTGTTTGGGAGTTTTTTTGAGCTGATATAATAAACTGGCTCTGAAGCAGCCCTTCTGTCTGCAGAAGGGCTGTAGCCTCTGTAGCCTCACTTAATTTCCTACCCACAGCACTATCTGGCTGGTTACATGTAATGAGTCACAGCCTTTCAACACTGAAGGCTGCCGCGCCACAAAAGGCAAAGATGGGAGACTGAAGCTGCTCCATGAGCGAATTGAGTCAGAGCTGTGTGCTGAATGTAAGACAGCAAATCTCCAAAACTAGAGCTACATAAACACCCAGTGTTTCTACTGGTAACGTTCTGCTATTAACAGAAGTTACTGGATGTTACATACAAGGAGAGGTAGACGGAGTGAGACTGCGCCTGGATGTGGGCGATAGATGTGAGGAGTTAATCATAGTTTTTAAAAATGCAACTCAGTGATGATAGAGAAATTTCCTAAAACATACATATTTAACCTTTTTTAAACGTTTTCAGACCTCCCAACGCACACTCAACCCATGCTGGCCACTGTAAAGTCCAATAAAAAACTTAATATATAAAGTTAAAAAACATATACCGCGGTGACACGGGGCACACAATTAGATTTTTCACCCTAGCAAGAAAAAAAATCCATATCGTCACAACCCTATAATGCCAAACTATCTAATTAAAGAAGTATTTCACTGTCAGAAAAAAGGTCCTTTCATAAATTCTGGGTTGTCTGCTAGAAAGAAGCACTGAGTTTTAAAAAGGGTGCTAAATAAAGACAGAAAACTGAGAAAAGGACTGAAAAACCTACAACTAACACAATACACTGCACCGCACAGGACCAATAAACACTCCTGCTGTGGCTGACATAATGCAAACTCAGATGTTGACAATATGGTGCCTGGCTGGTAATCTCATATTACAGTTAAACAGTAAGATAAAATATGTTTATGAAAACATTTGAGGCAAGAAATGGGAAGCAGTTACAGTATATTGGCGGATATTTGATTGGTACTGCTTAGTTTTACTGTTTGATCTCAGTTCTTTCAGCCTCTGCTTTCACCTTGCAGGCAGTATGGCGCCTGCTTCCTGTTCACAAACTCTCTTATTACAGCCAAACAGTGCACTAAAATAGGGCGGGTGCTTTTCACAATCTGCGTCTAAAATGTTTGTGGTTGGGGTGGCTGTCATACCAAAATACGGATGTACAATGTGTCGTTTCATCAACAGCCTGAAGGCCAGGTTAAATCTGCGTAATGTGTCATCCGGCAGATTTGAGTGGAGAAAGGAGCAGTAAGATCTGACAAGATGGAGTGAAGTTTATCACAGTTCATTTACTCACACTACCCACTTTGTTATGATACAGAGCTGGTTAAAAACCAACATGTCCTTTTGAGCATCTCGCTTGCAACGCGTGGTTGTTTTCCAGTTTCTTTATGTTATAATAAGTTTTCTATAAATGCTCCAGTCTGTTTGACGCAAGTGTTCCAGACTGAACAATGTGTCCACACAGATGTACCAACATGGTGACATAACACATCATTACAGACACTATGTAAAGAAGAAAGACACTATTGCTCGAACAAACAAACAAGAAGCGAAGGCAGCGAGATGAAAAAAGAAAAAAGAACAGTCAGGCTCCCAAAGGCTCTTCTTCATCACTGTTATCACTGTCTCAGACAAAGACTTCCTTCAGACTCCTCTCTCGGTCCGTCTCCAAGTCACCTCCGGAGCCGACACCACGCACACAGTGTGACTCAGGTGAGAAACACATGCTGACCTGATTGCACACAGATACTCACAAACCATACTGGTGTACTGAAACGTACACAAGGGCTCGCTCAAAACAAACACCAGGGTTCCCACACATTGTCATGGACAAAATTTCAAAGCTTTTCCATAACATTTCAAAAACCCAAAGTATTTTTTTTTCTTACCCCACTAAGACAGTGTTTTTCAACAGTATGTGATTCAAACTCCATGTAAACATAATTTTAGCATCCCACATGAGGTGATAAAGGACCGTCAGAAATTTGAAAATCCACAATCTGGCTATGATAAATGGTGTCATTTTGGTGATTTTTAAAGAAAACGTGCCTTCTGAGCCCGTTCTTCCATTATATATATATATATATGTTTCCTATTTTTATTGGAAACAGACATTTCTGTATATACATACATTTTTAAGTTTCCAATAAAAATAGTCAAAAAAAATAAAAAAAGATGTGAAAAATCACCTTTTTTTTATGAAAAGAAAACATGCCATGTTTTCTCTTCGAAAATAAGCATTACAATACATACTAAATACAGCCATTTAAAGCTGTATGCTCCTGCCCTAAAACCAAAAGAGCTGAAAAAATGATTTGCCATGCCTAGTTGGCATACATGAAGGGAAAGAGAGATCTGATTCGACTGGCATAATTCTAAGTCGGGTATAGCCCTACACATTTCCATGATTTTTCAAAACAATGATTTTTACTAGTTCCACGATTGATGAAGTGAAATTCCATGACTTATCCAGGTTTTCAATGACTGTGGGAACACTGAAACATTAAGAGCATTCTCTCGTTCTCATTTAATTATTCTTGCTGCCCCTCCCTCCCGCTCTAAACCCCACTCCTTCCCAAAACTTGGTTTATTAATAAAGCTGCTGTATAATGCTTGCTCTGGTGAATCCCTGCGAGGCATTCCTCTAAGGCTTGTTCTGACATTGGCTGGTTGCTGGCCTACTTATAACCGGCCTTTCCAAGCCTCTATGTGGGAGATCATTGTCCCTCATTCCTCGCGGGTGTTTTTTTCTTAAACAGGGTCTTCTTTGAACCTGTAGCCAAGTGAAGCCGTTTAAACCAACGGCTTCTCACTTGGCACCGAGCAGCTTTATAGAGCTGAATTTAGTCCCAGCAGTTCTTATCTATGTGGAAACTCAGATTTGCTGATTTGCTATCACATCAGTGTAAAGGTTAAAGAAGAAGAGCCTTTAGCCTGAAGGATGTTAGAGAATAGGACCGATTATAGACACTGCCTGCACATCCACACACAAAAAATCTCTTTCAGACGTGTGTGTGTATGTGTGTGTGTGTGTGTGTGTGTGTGTGTGTGTGTGTGTGTGTGTGTGTGTGTGTGGGTACGCAGACACTCCAGTAGGGGTGAGGCTTCAGTTTGTACATGAATGTCACACCTACCTGGTTGTCTTGGAAACAGGAGGCTTAGGTGAGGCAGTAGAGCTGGGCTTGGTGGGAGTCGCAGACGCAGTCTTGGTAGCTGAAGAAGAGGAGAAGAGACAAAGGAGAGGAAAGGAGAGGGAGAAGGAGAGAACGAGTAGAAAAGAAGGGAGAGGAGACAAGGAATGAGAGGAAAGTAGAGGTGAAGAAACAAGGGAGGAGATGAAATATGGGGGAGAGAGGAGGAGAGAGAACAAGGTAGGAGAAAGGGGGGGGGATGAGGAGAGAAAACAGTAAAGAAACATGAGAACAATCAGAGCAGTATAATGTATTGTATATTACAGTATAATGTGGTGACGTAAATCACAGATGTAGGTCATGAGGATGTGGGCCAAATGTATATCCAGATTACCAGCAGCCACTCTGCCATGTATAATATGTATAATATGTATAATATGTGTATGATGTGTAATGCCTGTGCTGAATCCATCCTGTGTGCATGTATCTGCGTATCATCACATTACAGTGAACGCTCCTCATTAGAGCTGTGAAAACATTTCACGCCACAGTGACTGTGGATGTGGTTATTCTTACGCAGCCTACATTTTGAATCACGCTCTGCAACTTTTTGTTCTGTGGTGACATTTTAACCAACCTGCGGGCTTCTTAGCAGCAGCTGCAGTGGTGCTGGTTTTGACACCATTAGCAGTTGTTGTGGACGGCGTCTTCTTGGCCGCTGTTGTTCCGGTCATCGGTTTTGCGCCGTTGGTGGAGGCCCCTGTGGCTTTCTTCTCACCCACTTTGCTCTTGGAGGCTGGAGCGGCGGCCGCGGCTGTTGGTTTTTTGGCTGGAGCTGGGGTTGGGGTGGTCTTTTTGGCCGGAGCAGGTGCTGTTTTCTTAGCCACTCCGTTGGTCTGAGGCTTAGACACGCCATTTGAGAGGCGGCTCTGGGATGTGTTGGGCCGTGACCCGGACGTGGTCTTGGTCGGGCTGGTGGCGCCGGGTTTCGTCTTGGCCGTGGCCTTGTTGGTAGCCTTGGCTTTGGAGTCTCCTGCAGTCTTGTTGCTGGTCTTAGCAGCAGGGGTGTCCTTGGCCTGGTCTGGCTGGGGCTCCACCTGGCCAGTCTCTCCTGCGGGCTGCTGTGGCTGCTCCTCCTCCACCGGACTGGCTGCCTGGTTAGGCTCCTGTCCCGCTGCCAGAGCTGCCTCATTTACTGGATTGGATTCCAATGTTTCCATTGGCTCCAGCGCCGCCGTGGCAACCCCATCCGGCTTCATCTCCCCTTGAGTGGTAGTGGTCCGTCTCTGCACAGCAGGGCTGACTTAAATCTCACAGGATGGCCACAGGACGACAGGCTCTCTGTTGACGGCACGGTCTGATCTGGAGAAAGAGAATAATGAACAATACAGTTCAAGTCAACAGCAAGACCAGACATGAGGAGCAGTTCGTTGTCTCTCCTATCGGCAGACAGAGCTCCAGGAATGTTGTAATCCCTCAGAATCAGATAAAGTCATGGCTCGTATACAGCTTCAGCATCACACACACCCTCATCACGTTTACATTCACAGTTTAGTCGAGCTATGGTTATAGCTCAATCACGCCATTTAACTGGACTGCTGTTCTTGTCCCAGCATATAAGCAGTGAGAATCAGTTCATTGACTGAAGTATGTCTGACTCCACCTCGGTGGGTGGCGATATGTCCCCTTTCAGCTAGTTGCTATTGGATGTTATTCCAGTTGACCTATAATGTCACATACCAAACAAGTTAGCTTGAGAAATCTGCCTTGATTTCAGTCGGCTTATCATGTTTACTCATATTTAAAGGTTTTAGTCTGCTGCGCTGCGTTCAAAGATTAGAAAAGAACGGAGAATCAGAATTGCATTTCTGTCTACTACATCACTCCTGCTTTTTTAGAAATGAAATATTGTTATCACAGATAAAAAGTTAAATACAGAAAAAAGGGACAGTTGGGCACCGTTACTGAAATCCATGTACAGGAAAAAGTAACAGTATCGGTTGAAATGTGAACTGAACCTTAATTATCAGGCAAATTGATTGTGGGACAGAACTGGAACAGGATGTGCCATAATACTACATAGAAGATTGAACTGCTGCATTAATCCAAGAGAGGACTGAACAATATCTAGGACAATGCAACACATTGAGAAAGCACAAAGAAAGGCGGTCATACAAAAATACATCACAGCTTCATAAGTCACGCTCGGAGGGTAACAATTAGATCAACACATTTTATGTTTTGTGTCTTGGGGATCAAAGAGGGAGGAGCAGAGGAGTAAATGTCTGCTCCTGCAAAAACAACAAATTCTACAAATAGCTTTAATTAAGTTCAATGCCAACTGCAGTGCAGTGGCAAATGGTCCCCTCTGTGCTCCTAAAAAGCTCAGTGACACACTTGGCCGGCATAGCTGCGACGGGTTGGCTTCTTTTTTTTTTTCTTGGTACAAAATGGCATCAGAGTCACTAGTGTGGAAGACTAGTTTTCCGGGATAGTACACTTAAGGGAGCGCAAAAAGCTTTAGCACGCAAATTGCACACACACACACACACACACACACACACACACACACACACACACACACACACATATGTATATGCCACCTGTAGTAATGTTAAGACACGCAAGTTTTGAATTTGCACATGCATAAGAAAAGCTTTGACAGCCTGCTTCACACTATTAGGCTAAAATGGTTATAAAAGGAAAAACAGGCTGAGGTGGGAAGAAGCTGGAGTGTATTTGCTAAGTGGGTCAAGGCTTGTACAATAAACCCAAAGACAGGACAGTTTGACTCATGGGCCACAAACGGAGCAGTCGGTGACATGAGCAACTGAGGAGAAGAAGTGAAGCATATGAGACCTGATAAAGAGCACCCATCTGTAATACAAGCTGTCATACTTTGTCTGCATCAATCAGGGTTCATGCACATTTTTACCAATACATTTCCACAACTTTTTCATGACTTTGAGGCAAATTTTTTAAGACCATAATTTCTCTGAAAAAACCATAGATACTCTTTATTGGTTCTTTTTCCTTGCAGATTTTATAAAGGAAAAATGTCATGATTTTTAAAGAAAAATTTTTCAAATTTCCAGCAACCCTTGAACACATCATATATTATTACACAGGTTAGTGAAAAAAGTTCTATCACTTTTCCAAGACTTTCAGGGTATATTTAGTTTTCCAAAACTTTCCAGGCCTGGGAATTGCTATTTGCAAATGCCATGACTTTTGCAGGTTTTTCTTGATCGTATGAACCCTGATCAATATTAAACAACTGTCTTATTTGGTTCTCTCAGCTGCTGAGGAAAAGAAAAGGTTTCTATAAGTTTGAGAGAGGCAGAGAGGGAGGGGGGGGGGGGGGGGGTCAGCAGGAAACTTGCTTGTCAAAGTTTACAAACAGAGCGAGGAGCCGACTGTGCAGGAGGCTAAGTGGTGAGACAAACTCTGAGGCAACACAGAGGCCAGCCCAGAGGAAGAGGCTTGGCCTGTGGAGCATGGGAACACACAGAGAAGGTGGGACGGGGGGAGAAAAGAGACGGGGAAAAACAAGATGTAAAATGAGCTCACTATTGGCTGATCTTTGCTGTTCCGACTCAAAAAGCCAGACAACACTAGTCATCCTAGTTTCCACTGACCTAAACGTGCACACACTCACTGTCCTATTTCTAGAGGACAGACATCATCTTTATGCCGCGAGCTTCCTGGAAACAATTCCTGCACACTCTTCTCCGTCTTTCTGTCCCTCTTCCGTCATCCTTTACTCATCTTCTAAACTAAAGATCACGTGTAAAAAAAGGCCTTCTTTCATTCTACGACTATCCTCCCTTTCTCTTATACATTTCCCCTCCTCGATTTCTTTTCTCCCCCACCACTACCGCTCTCCCTCCATCCCTCTGTTCTCTGTTTGCCTGTGCACAGATGGCTGGAGCAGCTGAGCAGGGCCAGAGGGGGAGAAACTGAGAAAAAAAAATCCATGTATCTCAAACAACACATAAGAACAGATACACACAGCTAGTGCAACAGGCCGCCACCCAAAACAACCAGGGAGGTCGAGAGGAAGACGACGGGTAGCTGCGAGGAACGAGTTATGCCGCACCCTTCGGTCACACAGGGTTTTAAAATGCCAGCGAGGCTACAAAATGTGGACAGTTGGCTTAATTATGTGACTACACACAACCAGTCACAGCTTTTAGAAGAGAGGGTGGACACTGGTGTCACTGAGGGAGGGGAATAGAGACAGTTTGAGTCCCATAGTGTTTTTATTTTTGTGTCAGAACAACCTGGGATTCAAGCTGGCTTTAAATTCTACCCTCACTCATGTTTTACTTAACTTTTAGATGTCTGAAGGAACAGAAGATCTTGGAATTGACAGTTTGATTAGCCTCTACCCCTATTAGGTCATGTCTACACACATACAGATATTTTAAAAACTGATATTTTATTCCACAATTGGCCTCCACACCAACAGAGTTTCAGGTAATTAAAACAGAGATTATTTAAAATGCCTTACAAGATAAAGATTTTTCAAAACTCTGGTTACTTTGTATTTATGTCGACATGTAAAACAGAGCACTTGGAAAAAAAAAATGTGCATGCCTAGTGTTGTTTTGTGTAATAAGCATACACTAGAAACAACAATGGTGCACTACTGGTTTGTTTACATATGGTTAGCACTGATTAGTCTAATAACCACTTTACACTTGGACAAACAGAGGCATCTGCTGCACCCAGTGTTTATCTCCAAGTCAGCATCCTCACCAGTCGATGTAGAAAAAATAAATATGGAAATAATATAATCAGAACTGTTGTCATTTTGCAATGTAGAGCTAGTTATTTGGGTGGGTTGCACCAACTGTTCATAACTAAGCCTTGTCCTAACTGCTCAGTCAGTCTTTGTAAGGAGTTTTTAAAATGAACTTTAGGTCTTTAGCTGCACCAACCAAACGTAAGCCTAGTCTTAACTACATTGTGTTTGATTGACAGCAGCCAGCATGTGGAGCTCTACAGGTAACATGAAAGTAAAGAACCACATTTACCTCCACACGGTTTTATGCCTCTGCGCATCAGTCAAGTTGCACTTACAGTTTACATTCATGTCTGTGAAATCAGAGGCTTTACACACAGAGGATCTATACAAACAGCTCCGTTTGAAGGTGGTTCTTGAGGGTTCTTGAGTCAAGTCACCTTGAGCTTTGACCACTAGATTCTCATTACTTCATTTTTGAGTATAAGTGGACATTTGTGCTGAATTTGAGGAAACTCCCTTATTGCTATCTTCAGATATTGCATTCACAAAAATGAGACAGCTGCAAGGTCATAGTGACCTTGACCTTTGACCACCAAATTCAAATCAGCTCATTGTTAAATTTAAGTGAATATTTGTGTCAAATCTGAATAAATTTGCTTGAGGTGTTCTTTCGATATCAATCACAAGAATGAGATGAATGCAAGGTCACTGTGACCCTGACCTTTGACCACCAAAATGCGCCGCAGCTGACCAGCTTATTAGCTTGCTATCTCGCGTGATAACGCTGCACTTTTTTACCAGTGAGCATTTGTTTGGTTTGTTTGTATGTTGGCTAGATAAAAAGGACACTTTAGCAGGAAAGCTACTGTGGGTTGTTGTTCAACGTCTGATGCTCTTGTGCTGTTTATCAGGCTGATATTTTATACAAACAATTGAGATTTTGAATTTATACCTGGTCCTGACTACACGTAAGATTTACACTCAAGCTGGACCCAAATATTCAGCTATTTGGGTATTCTTTAAATGGGCAGGTATTTGGTTTTCAATTTAGGCATTCAGATATTCTTTTTTTTTTTTTTTTTAACCAAGGACAAATGCCATGTCAGTATTTGTGATTCTGCTGCTGCTGCGCATGTCACGAAGCTTCGATTAGTTGCGGTTGATTAAAAACTTAGCTCTGGAGTCCAGAAAATGGTATTCGAGACAGCCTTAATTCACACCTGGTCTTGGTGAGAAGAAGGCTTAAGACTAGATGGTGCAACCTGCATTAACTTTAAGGTCGGGCTCAGAACGGCAAGTTACGATCCACTTAGCTTGAGACCAGGTGTAAGTCCTGTTGTTGCAACCGTCTCCTGCTGGTGTTGTATGATAACTCAGCTTACATACTATTTTCAAACAGCATGTTTCCGTAAAAGAGAGAAGATTTCAAGAATAAGGACTAACTGATGTCTGACAGCATACAGCACAGGGCTTACAACCACAAGTCTATTTCAGATGTGTGGAAAACACTGCACACCGATTGTTTGACTAAGACCCGGCACCTAACTATAAACACAGTGACCTAATTTGACCATGCAGTGAACCAGGAAATAAGACCGTGTCCAATCACCATTCCCTCCTCTCTATATTTCAGAATTTGGTGTTCAGCTCTTCCCACAGTCGAATAAAGCATCTGGCCTGGCTGTTCATTTCACTGCGACCCTACACTGCTGCTGTCTGTGTGTGTGTGTGTGTGTGTGTGTGTGTGTGTGTGTGTGTGTGTGTGTGTGTGTGTGTGTGTGTGTGTGTGTGTGTGTGAGAGAGAGTGATAAATCCTGATTGCACGGCCACAGCCAGAGGAACATTTCTCTTTCTCCTGCAAGTCTTCAGACAGCTGTGATATTGCACTTCTCTCTCTGGCTCTATTGCTCACTCACCCGGCTTTACGTCATTAAGGCCATCAGTCAGCGGGAAGCATAAACAGGTTAACAACTGGAGCACGAACACACTTCAGAAACAGGATTTTTATCTTCGCTCCATAGAAACTGGAGGAGCGGGGGGATTTAAGACACATTAGCATGCTTTCACTTTCTCAGCAGCCAAATAAACAGAAATCGGAGTTGAGAATTTGTGAGTTTGCTGCCAAGACAAATTTCTCGCCTTGCTCCTCACCCCTTTACACCCCTGTGACCCTGTACATACATTTCTCAAGATTTTACTTTTCCCATAGCTTCTTTCTCATCAATTTCCTACTTAGTAAACATTCGGGCATCAGTAATTGTGACCACTGTACGGAAATCTAAACAAATTTATAGGTGTGTGTTTTTCTATTTATAAGTCTCTGACTGGTGTTTAATTGTTTCTTCAATGTGCTGCTACAGCTTTATGTTATCTTGAATTTCACCCCTAATTACTGCAGCACTCCCAACTGAAACATCAAACCCATTAAGGCTATTACGGGTTTTCATTAACACTAATTAGATTGAAGAGAGTTATTTCCTTTCAAACGGACTGAGATAGCTGCGGTTAGAAGGGGAAAAACGTCAGAGCTGAAAATGATAAGTTAGCCTATTCTGACGCTGTAAAATGACGCTGTAAAATGAATGATGCTTAAATGGTATTTTACTAAACGCTGTTTAGTTGAACCATGTTTTCTTACAGCTTGTTGCAAAAAATCCAAATGTTTACAACATTTTATTGCACTTATCAATGAACAATCTAGCTACTGCCCCCTGCTTCAAATTCAAACAATTATACACAAAAGGAGCATAGCGCGTTGTGGCACAACTCTAGCTTTCTCTATTAACGCCTAAGCAGCTTCACCACAGGAACTGGGGATTAAGCTAAATGGGTTGCTGGTTTACTGGCACCTCAACAGAGCTGCTGCTGGTGGATTTACATTACTAAAGTGGGTTACAATGGGATTACATTACCATACGTTACATTAAACAATGCTACCCTGGGTTACATTACATAAGTACTCTTTCCAATCATAGTATCTAAGATGTAAGTTATCTTTCAGTTTCTCTGGCAGGGGTTTAAAAAAAGGGTTAACATGCAAGCTTCAGTATTTTGATATTCCACAATGATTGTGTCGAAGTTTCTATGTTGTTGAAAAAGAGCAAAATAAACTTAAAAAAAAATTAGTAATATTTAAGATGAACAATTTAGACTCAGATTTTAACATTGGATAACTATTTTTAACTGACGGGACTTGCTACAAAGTTTGGATGTGCTTACTACCGCTGCTGCGAGTGGATGATGATGAAGACTGTGCCCGCTGAGCCGCAGCAGCTGATGGAGTTGAAGGAGGTTTTTTTAACCCGAAGACAGTCGAAGGTTCTGCATTTAGGCTTAATTTGCTGTACAATCGATATATGCAGAGCAGTGATTGGATTTAAATGATGTGACTCGACTTGAGATGTAGTTCGATATTCATCCCTACTAGAACTAGCTAAACATTTTTGGCTTGACAAGCTGTGAGTGATGAGACAATCATCGTAAATAGCTTCCAGACCAAAAGACAATCCCAGAGTTTTTAAACATGAACGGGGTCAGCAGCATTTTAAAGTCTCCATTTCACCTGTAGTCAACTAATATAATGTGAATAAAGTTAGGTCGTCTTCCAACTGTCTCAGCACTTCTATTATGTTAGGCATTCCTCCAAGAACCAATAAAACCCAGTCTGGCTCTTCTCTAACACCATCTTTGGTGAAAGCTATAACCTGAGCTGTAACACACAAGCTGGCATTTTCAACCCATAAGGGACAGAATGTATTCAATGACCTGAAACATAATGGTTTGTTAGTTAGTGCACATTTCCAGCAGCTGATTCCAGACAGATGGCTCTGTCAGCTACATTAGGTCAATTTCAAAACATTTAGGAACAGAGCTCTGTGGGAAACGTTTAGAAGATAAAATGGCTTAATCTGAGGAGATTTGCTGGTTAAGATATATCAGACCAGACAGCCGGTCAGCTGTCATGACCTCTTGTGACCTGAGCGACACACAAACGATGTGTAGGAGAAGAACTTCAACAGGCTGCAGTTCTTGGTATTCAACTAAAAACAGTAACTGCAGATAGGGCTAAGTGGCAAGACAGTGGAGTGGGAGTCTCGCGCTGGTATCCTCAAGATTTAGCAGATTTTTAACTGTAAATTTCTGAATGTAGTTGACTTTGCAAAAATGTGTTTGTTGGCTCTCACAATGTGTCCAAATCATGTGGTTGCAGCTTCCAAGCAGCGTCCCACTCCAAATTCCCAGCAAGCCTCAATGATGAGCTACACAGAAACAGAACAAAGGAAACCCACACAAACACCAAAGGCAGGACTGGCTGGCTGAAGCGGAGGATCAGGAAAGACCAGTGAAGGGCTCCTTTTACCCGTCCACACACACACACACACACACACACACACACACACACACACACACCCTTTATACTCTCTGTATATTATTAATCAGGCACATGCTTCATATCATCATCAACAATGTCTGCTTCATTCTCTTAAGTGCACTTACATCTAATAGTTTTTATAGACTGGCTTTAATGTAACAGCCTTTGCTTCTGCTGGTTTGAATGCTGTTTTGTTTCTAATAGTTGTTTTAACTAAATTCTAAAGTATATATATCTGCTTTTTGACTCTTTGAAAGCTGGGAAATTTTGCTTGTAACATAGGAAGGAGGCATTGAGCGATCAAAAAAGAAATGACCCAGAAATTATCATGAAATTAGTAAAAAGTACAAGAAGATCACCTTGAAAATTAGTATTAAAAAGAAAAAAAGTTTTAAAAAAGCAAGGAAAATATTTGGAGAAGAAATCAAATATATTTTGTTACATAATTTAAAATGTAACTAACTATAAATTATAAATATAGTTTATAAATACAGTATATTGTAGTTCACATTTTTAAACACTTGAAGTTTTAACTTTTTCGAACAGAACGTGTATTTTTTTTATATCTTTTTTTTCCCGTTTTTTACAAGGTTTTTGTTTGTAAGACTTTTTGTAGTTTTCAAGTTTGCTTTTAGGCACATGCTGTCTACTCTTTCCTTTCTGTTGTTGTTGTTATTACACTTAATAGGCCTCAAGCACTAAGCTAATGATGGGCAAGCCAGCTCTGCAAGGTGAGATCACCCTCCCAGGCATCATCCCTTGCTAATACCCACACTGGGACACAAACAAAACGTGTGTGTGCTCACGCTCATGTGTCTATCCCTGACACACTACAGTGTTAGGGTCTATACTGTCAATATCTGGAAGGCATCCAACTCCGCTGAGGGATCTAAGCTTTTCTCACTGTCTAGACATAAAAAATGCTGTTTTTGAATAATCAGGTCATCAGCATATTTAAACAGAAAACTGCTACTTTGACCCCCTTTTTGGAGCAAGTACAATCTACTACTGTGCGTGTGCAGGGGGATGAACATATACTAAATATGACTGATTAAAATTCAGCAGAAGGTTATATTTAAACGAACAATATTTAAATTTTCTGGCGTGAGGGGTCTCTCCATCAAAACAATGAAAAAAGACGGAGCAATGCCATCGTTGCAGTCAGTTTTTCATGCTTGGGATTAGGGCTGCGTGATTAATCTGATTTTATTTTCAATTACGAATTTGGCTTCCCTCGATTTAAGATAATTTAGATAATCGAGACAAAAAAAAAGATTTTGACAAGTCTACCAAAGTTGCTTTTGTAAATCAAGCACACCCCTTCCCAGCGCATGTGCTTGGCCCCTCCCTCCAAAGTCCAAAAGTTTCAGCGCAATTTGGAAACAGCGAGTCACGGCGCATTGCCTCTGCAGCATGGCAAGACCTGGAGCCAAGCTGCAACTAACATCTGCTTAGCTTGTATCGCTGACAACTTAAGATTCAGACATACAATGACTAAAATCCATCATTCAATTAAAACATGTAGTTAAAACATCAACGACCCACAATGTGTATCATAAAAATGGCTTCAAACTAAATACAAAGTCAATTTATGACAGCTTCTGGTAGAAAACGACAACTGTGATGCATATGCAAACAGAATATGACACCACTGAAAATCAATGGCAATCAAATTACTACAATAAAATGTATACAACTAAACAAAAAACATAACATTGGTCTTTTGTTTTAGACATCGTAATTTTGCAGAAAAATACCACATTTCTGAATCTGAAATGAATAGCGCGAAGGGTCGCTGTGACTCATTATGCAGATTCAATTTAAGGAGCTCCAGGGTTATTAAGATAAATGTTAAGTTAATGTCAAATCTGCTCTTGGGCTGTGGTGTGTGTTCACATCTAATCACATCTACTGTCGCTAAGAAACAAGAGGCTCTTCCCTTTCTCAACACAAAGGCCAAAACCATAGAGCCCAGCTCATTCACTCACTTTAGCCAACCAACCATCCGAGTGTGTATCTGTGTATGAATCTCTGTGGAAGAAAGTCTGTGCTTCACAGTACACAACTGCACAGACACACACACACACACACACACACACACACACACACACACACACACATATGCATTCTGTGAGCCTTCTTCTATCCCCGGGGCCTACTCTAAATAGCAGTCAAAGAGAGGGATTGTGGGGGAAGGAGGCAGCGGCGGTGGGGGGTGGGGTGGTGGAGAGGACGGTAGAAAAGATGCAAAAAGAAAGTGAGCTTTTGTGGCCGATGTAACACGCCGCTAACGCCGACACAAACTCGTGCAAGCCCGATAGATCGTTCAAGACATAACTAATGCCAACATAAGAGGATAGAGGGTTGAGGGAAAAACGCTGACAGTGAGGGGAGGATGTTACTGGCTTGGGCCTGGTTTTTGAAGGCATTTTTAACGAGCAGGCAGTGGCCTCTGACCCTGTAATTGACATGCTTTTATCTCTACAAGCAGCAAACAGAAGATGCTGGAGCGCAGTGTTTGCTCTTTGACACCGCTAATAAACCATCCTCTTTCCTCTGACACAGCCGGAGCAGCATTTACAAAGAAGAGCTCGTAATGACAACGTAGGAAACTGCAAGCACCGCCTTTACTCTTTACTTGGTTAACTGTTACAACTTATATGTTGGACTCACAATGACAGCAAAGTGTGTCCACTTGTGATGGGTTAACCCTTTGAAAACCTAAATCAACATGCTGCGCCTTTCACAAGTATTTAAACCTTTGCAATGTGAGCACATTGGTTTGAATTCTTTCAAAAACACTGAAAAAAAAGCAATCAGCAACTTGGCATCTTGGCATGAACTGTCCTGCATATTGCTAAAAAATTGTGAAAAGTGACGAGAAAATGACCTGAAAATCAGCTTTTTTAAAAAAAAAATTAAAAAAATCAGAGAGAGATAATCATTATAGAATGATCAAATAGCTAAGGAAAATATTCAGAAAGCTATAAAAAAATGAAATATTGATATATTTATTATTATTTATCATTTTAATTTTATTTTACCTTTTTTTTTTTTTTAACTTCACTTCATTTCCCGATTTTGTTATATAACTTTTCTTTTCTTGTTTGTGCTAATTTCAGGTAATGTTTTTGTAGTTTTTTTTTCCCAATTCTTGCTAATTTCTTGCTCATCTCCTTTTTAATTGTTTGTTGCCTTCTTTTCATGTTTTTGAAATAAATAAAGCCAATTTGCAATGGTTTCAAAGAGTTAAATGTTGCTTCCTTTACTGTTTGAGCATAATCCAATCTATTTCAATCAATAAAACCATGATAAGACATTTCTCGTGCTCTTCACATGATAATTTGTTTCATTAAAGTCTGTAATAAATTTATGAAGTCCTTGTTTGGAAAATGATTGACAAAAAAGACATCTGCCTCTTTTGAAATATTTCAAACTGTATGCTATTAATATGATAAATATTCATATATTGGACAACAGCTCCAAACAACAGCTTTAAACGTCTCTCTTCAAGAAGTGCAACTCTGCAGGATTTAGGTCTACCATAAGCAGCGCTGCTTCAATAATTTACTGCTCTCTTGCTTACGGCGTTACTGCACATGGGCAAGTGGGCTGATGCAAGCGGCCTCACATTTGACGAGCTTTTACTTATGACAGAAAGTTGTAAATTAAGGTGAAATGTGAGTATGTATATCACTACTCCTCTTTGCAATGGGGGAGAATGTCAGATTCAAGACGCCACATGCTGGCATGGGGCCTGAGATTGTCCATTCAACCTCCTCCAAACCACAACAGTAGTCTCAGTCAACACTTCACCCTATTTAGGGTTACTTAAGACTGCTTCATAGTTCCTGCATCAGTGCGTCCACCAGGGTCCGCTTCAGTCTGTGTGACATAGGGCTGCACGATTGTGGCCGAAATGATGATCACTGTTTTTAGCTGATTTTAGAGACAAAATATTTTTAATGCACCTTAGTTTACATGCCGACAAGGGTCTGTGTGGGCAAATGTGAACGTCTGCATGCACACCATTTTTTGTGAAGCACATGATCCAGTTACAAAACAAAATCTTTTGTTCTACACTTCAGTAGTAGCTGGTTTGACATGGAGTACAAGAGGACGATAACAAAATGGATGCTTGTTTTGAAGAGACGTTGTGCGAGTAGATCCACCATTGATGAATAAATTAAAGAAAATAGTTGGTAGATTAACAGTATATCAATAACAGAAAGAAGGTGAGTGCTAGAGGGAACTTACAGGAAGAGAGATCCATCTTTACTGGAACTGAATCAAAAGTTAAGATGTACAGCAAATTTGCCCAGCCGCTGAATGTTTCATTTACTCTCAGCCAAATCTTGGCAGAACACCAATAACAGACTAACAGCTGCAGCAGCTTCAATCAGTCACAGGCTAACAGTGTTTGAACAGGTAGAGCAACAGAAATAACAAATAATCTCCACAGTCAATGAAGCCATTTGTATAAAACTGTAAACTGTCAAATAATCCCATTCTGCCTATAAAGTAAGCTTTCTCTCAAGGACTCATCTTTGAAAAGAAGTTATGTAACAACGGTCCAGGATCACAGCAAAACCTTTCAAAGCCACTTCTACCCACCATCACTGCAACCGCTGACTTGCTATCTCATGACACTTAGTGGGATGGTTTCTGCATGTCACCGCCTCTTCCTCAGCTTCATCACATCCCCACAGCCTGCTGCTGAGCTCCAGAGGACACCAACAGCCATCCATGAGACGAGAGGCTGGTTATTACCAAGCACGTCCCTGATGGGGACGAGCACAGAGATGGAGGAATAGGTGTGGGAGTCGGATGAAGGGCGCATGTCACCCAGTCAAATCCAGCTGGGGGGTTGCCAGAGCTGCCACTGCCTCCATCAAGTTGATGGTAATCGCAGCTCACACATTCCCCAAACACCCTCGACCTGAGGTCAGGAAACCGCCTCTGTCCTGCACACAAATAAACTCCAAACAAAGCCTGCTGCTCTGCATGGCATTCCCCGTAGACTGCGGGAGGGCTGAGCAGGCAGGGGAGGGAGAGAGGGAGGAAGCAACCAGGAGGGGGAGAGAGACAGAAGGCAGGCCTCCATCAAAATGTTGTGCAAAGCTGGGAGCAAATGTGTAGGAAAAAAAATCAAAAATCTATCAAAATCATCATCTCTTTTTGTTTTATTCATGTGTTACCATCTTTTGTTGGTCTACATCTTATTTTATTCTATTTTTAGTTATTTTATTCATTTTAATTTGTATGTATTGTCCCATTATTATTGTCTACTTTTAGTATTATTATTTTAATTAATTTTCACAATTTTTTTTTCACAAATCATACAGAATATTTTATTTTTGCACAGTGAGGCACTTTTTTCAGCCCCACGTATGTCTTTAACTCCAAAGAGACATCTGATTTTGCCCTCTTTGGTGTTAGATGCTAATGTGTGCAAGTCTTCCCTTTAGGCTCTCCATCAACCTTCATCAAGAGCGTGGGGCAATCTGTACATAGCCTTGGAGGCAAGCCCAGGGCACAAAAGCTCACTGCTGCTCATGGATTGCTGTCAGCGTGTGGTGATAAACTAAAGGCAGATCAATATTTTTATCAACTCAGATCTTGTCTCATCCAGACCACAGTGGCCAGAAAGCATTTTTTAATTGCTAATTCAAAATACACAGGTGTCTTAACACGTATTCAGGGATGAAGACAAACAGATGAAGATATGAAGAGCACTTTGTCCACTGATGCCATTAGTTATCCTGACCTCCCTCTTACACACAGCAGAGCCACAACAAACAAACACACCGGTCTCCACCCCTGCTGACTGGTAAAGTGAACTCCTTTAAGGTGTACAGCACAGTCATTCCCATCAATTGATTTTCAGTGAGTCAATGAGCTGCTGCGATGCTCAAAAAGACAAACTGAGCGAGAACAAAGGCCCCGCTGGGAGGAAGGAACACGTTTTTTCTGTCTGGCTGTTTACTTGGCTGCTGCTGGCGTGTGAGAGAAAGAGCAGCAGATTGTGCAGCAGACACCTGGATCACTGAAACATGTGACCGGAAAGGCTGGCACTAATCCTGAGGACTCTGTGGGGAGTCGCACTAAGAGTTTAAAATGTCCTCAAGTGAAATCTTGAGTGAATTTAAAGGATTACAGGACTATTTGAAAACATCTACAATAACATGGTGCAATAATTCAACTACAGCAGTTCTCTGTGCTATTACTCAAGTGGCAATATTCACTCAATTCTTATAGGCTACATTTAATATGTTACACATGCTGTATATATTCTTACTGTTCTTCTTACTCATGCATATATCTGTTGCACATTGTAGCATCACACACATATTTTATTTTTTTTTTACTTTACACACTAGTTTTGTACACTGTATTGTAGCACAAGGCCCATAGTTTTATATTTTTACATACTCAGCACATTATAAATATTTCTGATTTTTAAATATTAACATACTAGTGCTAATTGTTTTTATTATTACTGTACATCTATTATATTTTTACATACTTTGATCAATCAGCAAATTATAGATATTTATGATTTTATTATTAGTATTTCTGTTCATGTTTACATTTTTACATACTTTGTGCTTGTACTTATTTCTACTTTCTATAAGTCTGTATGCTTGGCATCAGAGTGACTTTAACAAACCATTAATTCCCCCTGGGAATCAATAAATTACTGATTCTAATCTCGTTTTAATAAAATGAATCAGCAACAATGCATATGACTGCCTCAAATGGCAGAGCAGGCTGATGCCGTCACACTTTGGGGCTGTACATTGTCTGCGTTCACACTACCCCCCTCTTTCCTACAAACACCAAACAAGCTGATGCACACAAAACACACATACAAACACTCGAACCCTGTCCTTCCCATGGTGCGCTGAGGCTTGGAGAAACTCGGCCCCCTGGGGACGGGCAGATTAACACATGACAGAGCTTATTAATCCTGGACAAAGAGAGATGCTAATCTTGTACAGTTGCCCTCGACTGTCCTAAAACAGTACACAGACTATGGGGAGAGCGAATGAGAGGGACAGAGGGAAGCCCAAGAACGAACGAGGGAGGGATACACAGCAGCAACAGAGGCCTCAGTTTGTCCCAGAAACTAGACAATACTGTGGGGAGGCAGGGCTACAGGGTCCGTCAGCCCTAAAACAAAAAGAGACAGAGCCTGACTACAGACAACGGCAAGGGCCGTACTACAGCCTGGCTTAGCTCCACCGCCTGCAGGGACGACCAGCAGGGCAGCACAGAGCTCAACTGTGTGGATATTGATCGCACAGGAGAAAGTGGGGAACAGCTCCACAGATGGGAGGGACAGAGACAGAGACGGAGACAGACAGAGGAAGTGCATTAGGGAGGCAGGTTCCTCTGATGCTGTTAGTTCTGTCCCTTGGGAGATAAGAGAGATAGCAGTGACAAGGTTTTAAGAGAGGACAATAAAAAGAAGGCATGGGTAAAAAGGGACAGAGACAGTGTGGGCTTAGGGTGGGTGATATAGCCGTAAAATAATATCACCATATTTCAGGGTATTTTTCCAATATTGACATTCTTGATCATATGACAAAAATACTGAGAATATTTAATCATTAATTTATTAAGTGTTTTATATGTCAACATAAACATAGTTCGCCTTCAAGTACTCAGTAAAAATTGCACAAAAATGATCACTTAGTTCTTTAGTTTGTAAACAGCGACTCAAAGTGAGATTCTGTATAAAATATAAATATTACAACAAAATAAGATCAAACAAAAATGATATATTTAAACTGCTGCGAAATGCAAAAAACATTGCCTTCAAATAATACATATATAAAAGCTTCTGCTTTTAATTCATAGGGTTTGAACCACATTTGAGGGATCAAAAAATTTTATTTTATTTATTTTTTTTTTTTTGAAAATTAAAAAAAATTAGTCAGCCAATACATTGGTTATCTAAATTTTTTACTCTCTAATATCAGCATCAGGCACAAAAAAAACATATTGGCCAGGCCCTATAAATGACTGAGTTGTTTCCTGCACCTGGACCTGTATGCGCTGCTATTTCTCCTCAACTCTTCTTGTTGTAGCATGTTATTCAGTGCTGACCATCAGGCTCCCTGCACAGATACATTTATTTTGACAGGCTGGTTTGTTACAATGACTATCACACATTCTGACAGTATATTGTTTTTTTGTCGTGCCATGAAGGTTTACATTAGGACAAGCTTATGGCTAAATTACCTCTTGACTCCTGGCTAGTCGCAATTTCGCTTTCAGCCACGCTTGTTGTTGCCTTATGTAATGGCATAACGCTATTATGTCAAAAATTCCAAATATCACCCCATATCACAGTATGAACTTTTCCTGTCATATTAAAAATCATAACAGTGTTATCGTGGATGACATGACATGGCACACCCCTACCTAGTGTGGGCAAGCAAAGAGAGAGACAGAGATCCCAACTGAGAGGCAACAGAGAAACTAAGGCTAATTTGTAACTTGAAGAGCTGCTGGATCATCTCCATAATGGGCCGTCTGCCCACAAACAAGCTCCTCTTTGGGGGTAAATGAGATCAGGCCAGCCCGGGACCAGCTGGTGGCTTGGATCAATGACACCAGATAGAGCAGATATAGAGATGGAGGAAGAGGGCAGAACTGAGGCATCTGGACAGGATGGCAGAAACACGCCCGAGAGGCTTTGGCGTTCTCTCGAGGTTTTGCCCGGGGACACGCGCACGCAAAGTACATGTGGAACGACCGTGTCCATAAGAGGATTATGTCCTCCTGTTTGAAGTGGAACAAGGCACGTTCCAGATGGAATCTGATCCCTCGCAGGACGGCGGACAGGTTGGATGGTTGACCAGATCAGCGCCTATGAACTACAGCTTTCTAAGAACAAACCACAACCGCACAACTGGCCTCAAACACCACAACATCTGCCAACTAAGTGCCAGAAACTCCTTTTACAACATCCACGTGAACCATAAACACATGTCAAGTGCCTAACAGCTGGGTTCACATATTTTTACCAAACATTTTTTATGACTTTCCATGAATTTGAGACAAACTGTAAAGATCCTACATTCTCTAAAATGACCCATGATACTTCTTATCTTAAATTGGCCATTTTTTCATTCCTTTTTTTAATTTTTTGTTGATTTTAAAGAAAATTTGTGGTGTTTTTTTTTTCTTTCAAAATTTTGGGTTTGGAAGGCACATTTTCTAAAAAAAAAAAGAAAGAAAAAAAAACATTAAAAATTGCACTATTTATCATAGTCAGAAACTGTAAAACCAGAAATTCTTGTTGGATTTTCAAATTTCCAGCAGTCCATAAACACATCAATTGTTATTCTACAGGTCTGTGAAACTAAATTCCAAGACTTTTCCTGTTTTTTTCGTGACCACACCAACCGTGTTACAGAGTTGATGTATCTTTAAGCAGAAAAATAATACGTTGAAACAGGGCGCAGTAAGATTTAAGTGTCACCAGGAGAAATTGATATACCAGAGAAATAAATCGGCCCCTACAGCTGCCTATGGTAAAGCAAGTATATCATTCTGTCAGCGCCAGTGTCTGGCACAAATGTTTATCATTCCACACATGGCGATGGCGAGGGCAGGCTGGGTAGCCTCTGACATAATCTTGCCCCATCAGGCACTGGGCCAGAGCGGCAAACGTACAGCAATGTCAATGTAAAGGGGGGCCCACTGACACAAATACCTGTCACAGCCTCAGGTAGCACAGCAGACCAATGACTGACAGATCGCTTTTGGCCATATTTGTAACATCTTCAAAACTGAATTTCACCAAACAACTAGGCGCCGCTCACACATTGGGCCATGAAAAATTTGGTCTTGAAGCCTAGCAACAAGGCTGTGAACCATGTCTATTATCCATCCTCCCACCAGAGGAATTCAGAGCGTCCAAACACAGCAAATTACTGCAGCTGCTGGCAAATACTGCCTCAAAACCACTCTGCCAGTTGCCAACTGCATGCCCTGACAACTGTGACAACCGAGGCTGCTATCATGACTGGGAGCACAGACGACAGCGGCGTTTATCTTCGCTTTATCTTCACAGCGCAAATTCACTTCATAGCCCGTGGCAGTTTCCTCGAGCCTCAATCACCCATAAAACAGAGCAGGAAATACAGCCAAACACAGTTTCTGTTGGTGTTTTGATAATCTCTCAACAAGAAACTATTGTGCTTTTGTTGCTGTGGATAAAACAGCGCTGGAGGTGATGGTGGCAGCTTTCAAAGACGCAAAAAAAGTGCAAGGGTCATGGGTTCATACTGAAAAAAAAGCTGATGGCTAGAGGCACAGGCTTGCCCTTGTCACAACTGAGAAGTTCAGAGCTGAGGGGATTCAATCTGAGTCACACACCCACCACACCAGTCCTTCAGGCTAAGGGCAGACCGACACACTGGTCTATTAATGCGAAATCCCTCTCAGGACGGTGGCACGGGTCAAGAGGCCAGCTGGGGGCAAAATAGGTTATTAGAATTTAAATTGCCATAAAATACAAGCTCATGAAAGACACTGTGTGAAAATATTCAGTGAGCTTTTTTTCAGTATGTTTTGCAAAGAGTAATCTTAATAGAAAAAGCACAACAATGTGTACTGAGGATCTTTGAGGTATTATACTGATTCTCATTCTCCTGTTGCTGTTAGAACTGAAACTAAGCATTGTCATGATCAAATAATTGACTTTAGGGGCCAATTAAAAATTAATCTGTGAAACCATTTTCTCATTTTCATTTTCTGTATAAAATTTCAGAAAATACTGAAAATGTCCATAATAACTTTCCAGAATCCAATGTTGCAAATTCAAAATTGCTTTTTTTTTTATCCGACCAACAGTCCAAAATTCAAAGGTATTCAGTTTTCGATCATATATGGCAAAGAAAATGAAAATATCTACATTTATTATCTGGAACTATTGGATGTTTGACATTTTTTGCTGAAAAGAAATTACTAAAACTAGAGCTGTTCAGATTTTTTTTTCTTTCCCAATACCAATCCTGAAACTTAAACTTGCATATCGGTCGATACCAAGTAATAATCCAATATCACAGCGTAAAATACAAGGTTTAAAGACTGGACACCTGTATACTACTAATCCTGTCTAGCTATAAAATGATTATTATCACTGTTATATGGCACAGCTCAGCTTAAACCCTAAACTGGTAGGACTTTGAGTGTAAAATATTGTCAAATAGTTGATAATTGTGGCAAACATGACACTATTTACAGCAAATCAACTATTTTTCTCTCCTCTATAGTCGCCAGAGCAGCACAACTCTTTGTGTAGGCCACTATTAAAGAGTAGCAAAGAAGAATTGATTTCTGTGAAAACTTTTGTCTTGTCCAAGTGTGAAAATACCTTAAATTTGATTGACAAATTATGTGATATCAAATTGGTGCATACACTCACACACTTGCTGAAATAGAATCCAGCATTTTCAAGCATTATCAGAGGCTATTCAGTTATTGGTATCAGTACAAGTCAAACTGAAGCAATGAATTTCAAAAATGTTTTAGATAATTTCTCTGTTGATTGTCGTCACATAATTGACTAAAAAGAAGTTAACAAACAACAGAAAACACTTATCATAAGGTACCATAGCCCAAACCAATGTCTTAACACAACCGAAATTCCACCTCAAAATGTATAAATCAAGGACAGATGGGCATCTCCTTGCATTTTTGAACCTTTAAGCAGATTCACAGCAGGTATTTTTACTTATATTTACATCAACTAATTAACTGATAATTAATCATAATCGAAATTTCAGCTATTTAATAGTTTTCAACTAATTGTTTAATTTAATAAACATTTCAGAATTAGTGGCTAAATTTTTTATTGTCTGCCCCCTCTGCAGACTGATAATAGTCATTTTCAATTTATTGATTAGTTGTTTTGGTCTATAAAATGTCAAAAAAGTGTCAATCAATGATGTCTTCTAATGTCTTGTTTTGTCCGCAACCCAAAGATATTCAGATCACTTTCACAAAAGGCCGATCAATTTATCAGAAAAGTCTGTGATTATTTTAATAGTTAACAACTAATCAATTATTCTAGCTCTATGGAAGATTGTTTCAGACACTGGTAATGCACTCTTATTCTTACTGCAAACCGGAGAGCGAACATTGGAGACACTCACACCCTTTATTCTGGCTCTTCCACCAGAGCTCAAATCTGCTAGAGACACTTCATCCTATTTTGAAAAATTAAAGAAAACAACTGACAAGGATGAAGAAAATATTTAACTACGGTTTACTTCATAATGGAACGAAGATGTGTGCCCAATTTTCTTTGTTCAGTTACAATAATCTGCTTCATTTATTGTTTATTATATAGTAAAGTTTCTGTTTTCTTCAAACACACAAAATGCCTCAGGCAGTAATCCTCCCACTACATCCTGGAATAATCTTTTTAAGGCCGTCTTAAATAACTTCATAAAAACAGAGTGTGGTTTATAATGGCTGCTAAATCTAATTTCATATGATTGCATTAGGCCGCCTGTCTGTCCTCCATTTCCCTGCCTCATCCACCAACACAGTGAGTCAGCCATTCTCTCATCCGAGCACCAGGGGAGGTGGACTAGCTGATGGCTTAGCCCACCTCTGACTAAAGAGCCCTGGAGTGTCTCCAGACCCTGCGTGGCCCGAGCCTTAAAAGTGCTCATATCAGTCGTCCCATGATGCCATTTACCAAGGATGACATCAATACCTCATGGTTGATCGCCACACATTACTGACCGATCCATGCCCACTGTGGCCACAAAGCTTCAGACAATTTATGTTGCTGTCTGCAGCACATCAGGGGAGGAGAACAGAGTTGTGGGCTGAGGATAAAGATTTTCAATGCTTGCATGCTTGCAGTTTATTAAATGCTCTTGGCCCGGCTTTGGGAACTGGCAGTGTTTTCTCCTCCTCCATTGTTCTACTGAAGGGAGCGTAATCTGTCTTGTTGCACTCACTCACACCGAATAGAGTCAGTGAAGGAGCAGCTACAGGCCCCTCCAGCTCTAACTCTCGCACCACAATAGCTGATCACTTTTGGGGGGGTGACATTAATCACCTCTGATTACATGCCAGCCTGAGTCTGCACAAGCATCTCTGAGATATTTCGGCTTCCAGTGGCGGCGCTTACCATAGAGCAGGGACATTAAACATGCTTTGTTTGGGGGACACTTTAGCAAAATGACAGGAGGCCAGAGGCCAGTCGCAGTAGCCCCATACATGTTTATAGGATTATAGGACATTTCCAGGATTTTAAAACATTCAAAGAATTTTAGGACGTTTCTCAGATTTTAGAATATTTAATCACAACGTTATGAATGTCCGTACATAATGCATTTTTGTTTGGGTTTTTTTTTTCGCAATTGCTTTATTTGCTGGCTGACACTTCTGTCTTTAAGTGGCTGAGTATCCCGGGGATAGGGTAGAATAAGGCTCCAAAGTTAGGCTCCAAAGTTAGACTATTTTTGGCATTTTTTATACATATTATTTACTAAGTATTTATTTTTTGGGAGGGAGGACTTCTGGTTTTATTGTATAAAGCCCTTTGTGTAACAGTTTTGTTTACATGAAAAATGCTTAAGAAATAAAGTCTGATTGATTGAACGAGTAATCATGTTAAATCGTCATTAAATAATCGTGATTTCAATATCAATCAATATAATCGTCATTAATATTTTGCCATAATTGAGCAGCCCTATTTGTTATTATTTTTTGGCATTTTTTACACAGATTATTTATTGAGGTTTTTTTGGGGTGGGTGGGGGGGTCGCCTGGGGCACCAAATTTGCTTAGAACCGCCACTGTAAGCTTCACACACTCACTGCAAGGAAATTGTTGCTTTCACATGCCACAAATGGCCCTCAGATATCCAGTTTAGGTTGACATGAAAACTGAGTGGGCATCTGCTGAATTATTAGCGCTAAATTTGCCGGCTTTTCTCCCCCCGGAGGCGACTGAAACATTTCTCAGCACTCGCACCACTTGGCCCATCACAGAACAATGGGCATCCGCGATGGAGGATGGAGAAGGAGGGGAGAACAAAAAGTTTAAGGAGGGAAAATGCAGACAAAATGGTTACACGAACACGAAAATGTTCATGTTAACAGAAAAAGATGGAAAATGTTAAATAATATATCTGTTTTAGGTTAGCCTGAGAGATCTGTTGAGCACTTCCAGCGACCACGCAGCCTGCTGCCACCGCCCCATCAGCCCCTTTCACAAACCGAAACCGAGCAGCGACAAAAAACACGAAATGACAGCAAAACTTAACATTTTAGACATTTTTAACTACGATTTTAACACAAATATTCATTCACACGAAGAGCCAGCGTGATTCAGATGCTCCGTTTAGTCGTAAAAACACGAGTAGTAACACGGCGAGTGAAAGTGGTGACAGAAAACATACACAACGTCCGTTTTAACGGCTCGGTTCTGATAACCGTTAATTAGCTTAACTGACAGCAGTTACTAACTGACGTTAGCATGCTAGCTAACAGCTAAAACAAGCTCGTCCTTACCAGCGTCAGTGCAGCGGAGCTAGCAGCAGTCCTCTCCAGCTACGCCCCGGTGTTAGCAGTTCAGTTTTACAGCCCCGGCTGGTTCCTCTGAGTCACAAAAAAACGGAGGATAAAAATGTGTGGGGAAAAAAACCGGGAGAAACGGGAGGAAATCGAGGGAGAGCGGAGAGAAACGAGCCGACGGACAAGAAACTTCTCCTGCGGGTCTCGAGCGCCGTTTCTCTTCACAAGTGATGCGCGTTCACTGAGAGAGGAAAGAAAGGAGGAGAATACACACACACACACACACACACACACAGACACACACACACACACACACACACACACACACACACACACACACACACACTGGATAGTAGACCGGTGAACGGATGGATGGGCAGGCGGAGGAGAGGAGCTGCCTTCAGGTGCTGCAGGAAATGTCGGAATAAAGAAAAATGTACATATTAAAATAAAAAACACTGATCATTTTTGCTGCTGTAAAAAATGCAACATTACTGAGTAAAAACAGGGTCCTACAGGCAAAAACAGACCTCAAAATCCTCGGGTTATCTGTTGCAGATATATTATTTAGCATTGATTGATTAATTTAAAGTTGTACAAAAAAACAAGACGTGTAGGCTGTGTTAAGTGTGTAAAAACCAAAAAGTGTAATATGTTAAGCATGTAAAGTGTGTAAAAATATGTGTATTTTTCTAAGTATGTCAAGTATGTAAAAATATATGTATTTTGTTAAGTAGTCTATGTAAAATATAATAATTAAGTATGTCAAATGCTTCTAAAAAAATATATAAAATGTGTATGTGTATTATGCTAAGAATGTAAAGTATGTAAAAAATAAAAAAGGTGTATTATGTTAAGTATGTAAAGTACATAAAAATATTTTTAAAAAATGTGCATGATGCAAAGTCTGTGACGTATGTATAAATTTAAAAAAATATATCCTATTTAAAAATATGAAAATATGTGTATTGTGTATGTAAAAATATTGTTTTTAAACTGTGCATTATGCTAAGTAAAGTTTGTAAATCATAAAAAAAAATGTGTATCATGCTAAGTGTATAAAGCATGTAAAAATAATAAGTATGTGGGCTAAAAATGTTAAAATATATATGTATTTTACTAAGTACAATACTTTTTTTAAAATGTGCATTATGTTAAGTATGTAAAATACCTTAAAAATAAATCAATAAAAATAATATGATAATATTAATTAGTTACAGCCCTAGTTTACAGATTTTAAAATATGGTCAAAATCAAAGCAGCAGAGGCTAAAATCTAAAATAACTGTGATGACATAATTAGGTCCAAAGTTACGACTAGAGTCACACAGGTCACTTTACACCTGTTTTTAGCTCTAACACAGGTTAACTGACACAAATGTGACCTGTTAATTGCAAAATTGTTTTGGAATATGTACTGCAAAAGTACATATTCAGTGACATGTTGTTTCTTGAATAGGAGTACTGTAGCTGGCGTATGATTAAGATGTGAATAATCATTTTATTCCAGCCGTGCCCACAGATGCTGGCATACCTCACTGAACTCCTATTAAATTATGTTATTACACCAGTTTGATGTCTTTGTATGGAGTCAGGATCCAGCCTGCCAAGCTGGTCAGTCAGTCATGGGTGTGACAAGACTAAAAAGTAAAACAATTCAACAGATGAATTTAAAAACAAGTTTCTTAGTCATTTCATGTGGGCAAACACTGCTATAATTTACAATATGTTAATAAAGGGCGTGTCAGCGTTGTTTTGTTTGCTTATTATTTCTGTCATGGCAACACCTGGCACATCCTCACACCGGATAAATAGATACAAAAAAAGGCAACTTTATCTGAGAAAAAGCTAATGTTATAACGCTTGAAATCTGAGCAATTGGCTCAATCTCTTTCAAAAACATGGGAGGAAGGCAATGAGCAAATTACCCAAAATTAGCAAGGAATAAGCAAAATAATTATCAAAAAAATGACCTCAAAATAACACACAAAAAAGAAAAGAAAAATTGTTAAATAAATAAATAAATAAAAACAAAACATTCTTTAAAAAGGAAATGGCTTGGAAAAAAAATGCTAAAATGTGAAAATAATTAACTTTAAATAGTAATATAATTGAAGAATCATTACTTAATAATAATAATAATAATAATAAAGAAAAACATGGAAACTAATTATTTAAATAATAATTAATTTAAAATTATGTTATAAAATTGTTGTAATTTTTAAACACTTTTTCAAGATCATTTTTAAAAAATAACTTTAAAGTAATTTTCAGGTCATTTTCTTGTACTTTTCACTGATGTCTTGTTAATTTGGGGGTCATTTTTTCTATTTTGGTCATTGCCATCTTCCAACATTTTTGAAAGAAATCAAGGCAATCTGCTCGGGTTACATAGGGTGAAAAAGTAATTATATTTTAATTTTACAATTATTAAAAGCTTTTTATTATTCAACCCCAACTTCAGAAACAGGAGGCTGCTGCGAGCCTTTGAAGGCAGCATTCACCACCACAGCGCGCCATGCTGAAATTGAAAAGGGTGAATAGCGAATAGCAGGGAAACTCTGCTTTCTCTGAACTCAGCCAATCACGTCCCAGGATGGGGAATTATTCAAATTAAGGATGATGTCACCTCTTGCAAGTCACCCTACTCCTCTCTTGCCCGAGTTCCTCCCGGTTGTCTGTTGCCCTCCCTCTTAGGCCCCTGCGCCCCCTTTTTCTCTCCTCTTCAAGCCCTTTTCTTCCTTTCTCCATGCCCCGCTGCACACACACACACACACACACACACACACACACACACACACACACTTTAACGGTGCATTACTGCTGCCCCACATGCATCAAGTTGCAGGCATTGTCTGCCTTCAGTGTGACTGTTGCATCAAGAATTTAAACTCCTACATATTTCAGACCTGTTGATTGCAGCCTTTTCCAAATAAGGACTTAATCCTACTGATGTGTACACAAGATTTGCGCATTTTTTTGTGTTTCTTTGTCTTAAAAGTCAAATTGCAAGCAACAGATTTTCAAAATTGGCTGCAACTTAGCATGTGCACCTGGCTGCACTTTAGTCTGTCACATGTGAAAGCTGAAATTGTGCAAATTGAAAAAGGCGAGTTTGGCAGCAAGAAATGAAGACAAAAAGGAGCAGCAGATACTGTATTTTTTTAGCTTTCGGTTATGTTTACTCCCAGTTCCAGTCAGACACTGAAGGGCGTTGTTTCATGGCTCACAAGCTTTTGTTTCAGTGCGCCATGCTCCTCAACAGACCGGGGCTTTTCATCACAGACAGTCTGGGTGGGCATGCCGCCTGTCTGCCTGTCTGTCTGTCTGCCGCGCTGCTGCTCAGCTCCCAGCAGCCGCCTGCCCTTGTCTGCATGAGCCAGGCTTTTGTGTGCTGCTCTGTTGTGGATGGGGCTTCTTTTCATGTCGCGCCCGTGGTGCACTCCTCTCTTTCCAAGTTCTGGAGAGGGGAGATTTGTTTGAGCGCAGGGTGGAAATGTGTGGCTCAAAACATGCACATTGCTTAAAAACATGGTATCTCTCTTTATCTTTGCCAGATTACCAGAGGAAGTTTTGTTTGTGTTCGTCTAAAGTAAATCAGCTTGACTATAATTTCATTTAATTTCATTTATATTATTGTCTATTTATATTATTTTATTATTATCTTTATTATATTTAGTTATTTTATTCATTTAAATTTATATGCATTATCCTCTTTCAACCCCTTGAAACCTGGATTGAAAATTTGATCAGTTTTTCTTGTGCTGTGTTGAAATGCCTTTCACAAGCTATTTAACCACTAAAACCTAAGCAAACTGATTCCTTTAGAAAACACTTGGCAATAAATTTCCTGCAAAGGATGCAAGGAATTAGAAAAAGTACCATGAAAATGACCTGAATATTTAAAATTCTTGGAAAAAATTGTCCAGAAAACTATATTTATAATTATTATAACAATATAGTATATTCAAAGTTATGTTACAGAAAAATAATGTATACATAAATAAACATTTTTTTTTTGTCATTTTCATTGTCCTGTTTGTTTTAATTTTTCCTTTTTTTCTTTTTTTTTGTGTGTGCTTATTTTCAGATAATTTTCTTGTGTTTTTTTTTTTGTTTTTGCTTGCTTTTATAGCTCAATTATATTGCATTATTAAAGGTCAAGTATTCTCAGAAATATCTGGATTTATCAGACTGAGTTTAGTTGTATGTGGCCCACAGGCTGTAGCTGTGTGACCACATGATCACTCAGAGGGCATGCAGGTGTGTTCAAGTGCATAAAAAACACGTGGAAGGAGACCAGGAAGAGGGTGGGACCCCGGGGGGGGGGCTCCGATGCCTGCTGGCTTGACGCTGATGGACGTATTGGCATGGTCAACCAGCCGCAACAAAGAGAGGAAGGTGTTTTTTTCACACAGGCGGTGGCGTGCAGCAGTGGAGACAGGAAGGGGCAGGGCTGTGTACCCCGCTGCACAGTTCCCATGTTATTTATCTCATTGTTTTTTCCCCCCCGGCCTACAGTCCAGCTGGGACGGCCACTGCACAAAGGGGCTGGCGTACAGTCAAACCCCAAAAACCTGGCCTCCAGTCAGGGGTCCTCTACCTTTGACGAGCTTTTACAGAACGCATTTAACAGCGGCAGATACGGGCATGCTCTCGGTGTGTTTCATGTAGTCAGATTGTGCAGAGGTCGCAGGCTAGTCAGCCAAACCGCACAAGAAAGCAGCTGGCACTGCCAGACACGCCCTTCACATCAGACGCAGTCGCCATCTTTTTGTAAAGGTATTCAGTAATCGATTGGCTTCAAAATGCATGAGAGATATCACCACACTTCACACTCCAAAACCACAAATATAATTATAAATTCATTAAATTAGAAATAGGGTGTGTGTGGGTGAATAGCAGGCGGATACAGGTTAGCACACACGGGTGCAGCTGCTGCTCTCTTTGCACAGCATGGACTCCCCAAAGAGCTCAACGTGCCAGCACAGCATATCATTAACATGCAGCATGCTGCTGCACTCACCGACAGGCAACATGTGCAGAAGAGTGATGTGAGTGAACCTCATCAAAGGACCATTACCTTGGGAAAAATGGATGCAGTGTGTCAAATAAATAAAACGTGACTTTGTTAACATAATGGACTGAAGGAACATCCGTAACTTTTTATTTTTGTGTCTCAGTGCTGACGGTGCAGTGGCTGGAGGTATTATGTTTTCTGATTGTCCATCCATGTGGTGGATATTTGTGAATTCAATACCTCAAGAACACCTTGAGGGAATTTCTTCAAATTTGACACAAACGTCCACTTGGACTCAAGGAAGTCTGACTGGATTTTCCTGGTGCGACCTGGTCCATCTCATTCATGTGAATGTTATATCTCAAGAATGCCTTTAGAGTATATATTTCAAATTTGGCAAAAACGTCCACCTAGACTTATTTAAACTTTGGCACAAACGCTTACTTGGACTCAATGATGAACTGATTTGATTATGGTTGTCAAATGTCAAAGGTCACGGTAACTGTAACCTCTTCTGTCTTATTCTTGTGAACATGATTACCCATGAACACCATGAGGGAATTTCCTCAAATTTGGCACAAACATCCACATGGGCTCAATGATGAACAGATATAAGATATCTTCTATATTTTTTAAAAAAATGTAAAAAATAAAATAAAATAAAATAAAATAACATTATCAGTATATCATGAATGTTCTATGGAGCAAAATGTGATGATGATTTTAATGCAAAAGGATTAAAAGAACCTCCTAACATGTCAGATTCCTGCTGGTTTTTGTAATAATTTTTTACTCAGTGATGTGTTTCTATATGACTGCAGTTAACACAGATGGGAAACCGTCTGCGAGGCCTCTGCCCTACGGTACGTTTTCTCTCCGTGACTGTTTAATAATTTTGACCCTGAAGGCTGGCCAGTTCCTGTCAGTCTGATTCTAAGTGCCTCGTCTCAGCCCGGTAGCATCCTTGAGTAAATAATGCATGCATGTACTAAGGATATTGGACAGCTACTGTATAGCACTCGTCTGCACTAAGAGGAGTGAGTGTGCACATATCTGCCTTGATCTCTGTCCGCCTCATATTCTCTCTCATTTTGGTCCATTTGCATCTTCAGTGCCGTTTTCTCCGCCTGGCACAGCCTGACTCCATGAGGTTTGTGTTAATGGTGGACTTGAAGGTTAAGCACTTTACTTATACAGTCAGCACAATTTATCTTTAATGAAGGCAATAAACCGCTCCCTTTCTTAATGTTTCACCCCTCCTCTCCTCCTCAAAGTTTTAGCTTCCTATTCCTGTATTGGCTCTGGGTTGTATTGATTTCCTCTGATTGGTTGGTGGCTGCAGACGGAGCCTGCTTTCTCCCTCTAGTGGTGTCAGACCACCACGACACACTAAGAGCTCATCAGATTCATGCAGTCCAGGCTTTGTGTCGTATCTATCATTTTTTACATGTTTTCAAATCTTCTGTGAGTGCACGTAAATTGATCTCTACCTAAAAATGTTGTGCATGAGCGTAAATTGGCACAAGCGCGAATCACATCATGGTTAAAACTTGGACCATGACATGTATGTTTAAATCGTGACATGGTTTGTTCAAGTAGTGTTTTAGCTAATGAAACAGATTCTCTCTGTATTACGTGTATTAATCCACGTTAAATTAGGAAAATTTGTTTTTACTCTCTAAACATCATGTCCTTATATTTATCTTTGAGTTTTTGTTTGCTCTTTATCCATTTCTGTTTTACTGCTCATTGTACCTACAATTAAAAAAAAAAAACAACTAATAAATTTAAATAATTTAATTTAAATCAAAACCAAAAAAAAAACATACATAAAAATGTTAAAAAAAAAAAGAAAATGAGCATCTTTAGGGACCTTTAAAACGAGCACACAATGTGTCTGCATTGGGACAAAAAACAGAAAGAAAAACTTTGATACTTAAACACGTGTCTTGGTTACTTATCTTGAAAACATCAACACAATTTTATATTTATTTCCATTTTATTTGATGTACTTTCATCCAAAAGGTTGCACCTTCACACAAAAAAATTTGATACAAACGAGGGTAAAAACCTGTACAAGTTCCTCCTACACAGAAACTCTTTAACTCCCTTTTAGTTGTTACTTGCTTTATCTCCACAAGAGGTAAAATAATTAAGACAGCAAACAAAATATAAAAAAACGGTTATAATGAAAAACACTGACAACATAAATCCCAAGTGGCATTAAAAGTGTTCCCAAAAGTGTGAGAACAGATGCATTACAGTACCGATACAGTGCCCTGATGTGACATTAAAATCAAGTGAAACTCTAAATCAGTCTTTAAAACGTGCAAGTAAGAGTAAATAATCATTCAGTAAAAGAGACATGTTGTAAACAATATTCATAAATTAAAGTTAGCATGACAGTCAACGATAGAAAATGTTCCCTTTAGTCCTGACACATTTTTTGTGCAGTTAATCCCTTTTTCCTCCGATCTGTGCCCTTCACGAGCGTCCACGCAGCTCGCTGGAATCACATTACCACCTTGTTTTTATAATAAGATATTCTGATTATACTTTTCTTTAAAAAAGCTGAATGAAGGACTGCTGGTTTGTAGAGGTGACCTCGCTCGTTCAGATTTAAAAAAAAAAAAAAAAGAGCTCTTATCTGTCAAACACAGCTTCAGTGTGAGTGCTGACACTTTATATAAAACACAGACAACTCTGTGAGCTGCCAGCAGACTAACATACGAAGCCAAAACACACAACTACTGACATGTAACAGGCATCTGAGCTTTGACATCTTATCATAGAAATAATATATCCTAAAAGGTTTATTATATCCTTCAAAATAAGATGGTGAGAGGCTGACAGCTGTGTTTTTTTTGAGGAAACACGTGTTCGTTAGGAACGTAAGCAGCATAAATAAAAACTGGTTTCTACCTCTCAAGTATGGATTTAATTACAAATGTGCTGTCTTCTGCTAAAGTAACATATTTCTCACACTTAATCAGTAACAATAAACAGATTATTATTTGGCGACACTGTAACCAAACTTTCTAAAAAAAGAAACCCAGTCGTCTGTAGGCCCCTCGCCTTTTACGGTTCTTTTTTTTTTGTTTTTCTTTTTACAGATTTCTTTCTGCAGAAGTATTAAAGGTGCTTTTGAGGACTTAAAAAGCGGCATGAACCAGCAGGGTGGAGGGTACACACATCCAAAAACACTTTTACACATGCTGCATCAAAAAAATCTAACTAAGGCAACTATCAGACAGGAGGTCCAAATACTGTATTAACCCTTAAAAACCTGGAACATCACTTTTGTTGTGTTGCTCTCACATGCCTTTCACAAGTTTTCAAACCTTTGAACCCAGAGCAAAATGATAGTAGTTATTAAAAAAAACAAAACAAAAACAAAAATGTGTTTTTAGGTTTGATTTTATCCTTTAAAATATGGAATGATTTCAGTTGTGAGGCCCTTTACGTGCTTTTAAACATTTGAAACTTGAGCAAATTGGTTTAATTTCTTTTTAAAATTGAGCAACTTGGCAAGAGACGTCCCACAAAGTGCAAGAAATCAGGAAAAGGGTGACAAGAAAATGACCTGAAAAATAGTTTATAAAAAACAGAGAGAAAGGGAGAAATTATTAGAAGTTATTAATAATTTAAAAATAGGGGAAAATATCAAGAAAACTATATAATAATAATAATAATAATAATCTTCTCTATAATATATATAAATTTCTGTTTTGTTACTTTTTTGTTTTGTTTTTTTTCTTTTGGTTGTTAATTTTCAGGTAATTTTCCTGTTACTCTTAACTTTTCCCCGCGTTTTTGACATAAATTTGCTCAGGTGTCAAAGGGATAAGAACTAAGACAATGACTTAAAATCTGCATTAAATGAAGGTTATGTATGTGTAGTTTGGCAGGAAGAGCCTTTAAACATCTGCTCTCTGCTGATTTTCTAGAAGGCAAACAGTGCAGAGTCTCTGTCTCGCAGTGCATTAGTCACCTGGCTCAAACAGTTCATACATATTGATGACTAACTGGTTGGCTGCAGGGCTCGTCCTTCCTCCTGCAGCCGGAGGAGGACATGAACAAAGCAAAGAATAAAAAATGGGTGTGGAGCCATGACTGAAGACGTCGCAGAAGCTAATGCATATACACATGGCGGTTAATGATCCTTTTTTTGCAGCTTGAGTCTATTCTACCTGTGCTATAAAGATTCACACATATTTACATAATCAAGAGGCAGAAATCCCGTCACCTAGGCTGCCACGCGGACACTAAAATGCTAATAATAACCCTGTGTGTGTTCAGTTGGTCATTCAAGTCAAAGTGTGCATTCATTTCACTGAGCGGACCCTGTGTCCGGTCTACAGCCATGAATATGTTTACTGGCATCATGCGTCCAGTCGTTAAAGTGACATTTCAGAGAGACGATAAATTATTCATACGGTACAAAAGCCGAAGCAGGTAATTGGGCTTGTGACTGTGCAGAGCGCTCAATTGTTCCAGTACAAATCTAAATGCAAAATTCAAACGGAGACGACGTGGCCCAAGGTCAGTCAGTGCACTCTGGAGGCATTTATCGTCCCTGCAGGGTGTCTGTCCCTGCAGACAGCTGTCACCAGAGTGGAAATACAGTGCTTCAGAGAGAGAGAGAAACACACTCACACACTGCTGCTTACTGCCTGTGTGCCTCCTCCTCCTCTTCCTCCTCTTCCTCCCCCTCCTCCTCCTCCTCCTCCTGCTCCTCCTCCTCTTCAGCAGTCAAAGCAGCAGAGGAAGGAGCACGACGACCCTTCAGGCCCGCGGAACTTGCCGGAGCTGGGCGTGTCCGTGCACTCTGCGATGAACGTGTGCAGGTCGCTGACTCGTACCTGCTCCTGTGTTTGGGCCTGTAGGAAGACAGCGAAAAGCTCAAAATTATATAATCGCAATTCACAATAATGCTTCTGTACAGAGTTTGATTTGCCACGGCATGGCTAAAAATGCACAAAAACGAGACGGTCAGTGAATAAATTCAGTGAACCTTTAATTATACTTGAGAGCAGCGAAGTGCAGTAACAGGGAAACTGAGGGGCCAAGTTTTAGGGGACTTTTTTGTGACTTTTAAAGCATGAAAAAATAAAAATAATGAGTTAACTGCATCATTATTTTATATTAAAGATATTTAATTTGGTTTCATGTTCAAAAACAGAAAAGGCAAAACCGTTATAAAAATAATAACAAAGTAGGGATGCACCGTGATGATAACCGTTATGTTAATATATAACGATGCATTTTGCCAGTAACCAATACCGATATCGATATATTCACTAATTTAAATGATCCATGAGGAAAATTCATCAAATCTCTTCTGTAGCGGAGTTAACATCATATTATGTTTTTTGTTATCGTGACGGCCGACCAGCAGATGGAGGCAAAAAATACAACGCTTTTCTGTGTATGTAATATTCATTCACTGTGGGAAATAAGAAACATACTTCAACTTAGGACTGATGTTTTGTGCCTGTTCACAGTTTGTGATTTGGCAGAAATCAGCATGCAAGTCAATTTTAAAGTCAATATCTGCCGATATTATCGCACATCCCTATAATGACGAAATTAAAACTTTCGGATTGGGGAAAATAATTTGAAATGTAAACTAGGATAAGTAAGACATAAATAAAATGCAGTTATGAAAAAAGCCCTAAATCTTTGCATCTACACCTACATCTATTGGTAGATCATTTGATTAATTAAAAGAATTAAAATGTAAGATGAATTATTTCTATTTTAAATAATATTTTTTAGATAATTACCATAATTTTAAATAATGATATGTAAAGGCTGGTAAAGAGTAAAGATCAAATGTCATGTTTAATTGAATTTAAGGAGGTGCTGTATTTGTTTCAGGAGTCTGGTGCACTGACATTACAAGCAGTTTTTCCAAATTCAGACCTGAGTCTGGGAGCACGACGCTGCTCAGTAAAACGTGTCTGATAAAGTCAGTCTGGAAGGTAACGCGTTAACTCTCAGCGGAGCTTCACAGCTGAATGAACGCGTACCATGATGGTGTCGTAGGCTCCGGTGATGAGCGCGATGAAGAGGGACAGCACCATGTAGATGAAGAGCGAGATGAAGGTGTACAGGTAGACCTGGCTGAAGATCCACACCAGCGTGCCGCTTTTCTCCATCTCAGCGAACGTGACAAACATGTCGTCTCCGTTGATGAGAGAGAACAGGCACTCTGACACCATGGACAGCGAGCGAAACTGGACACACACAGCATCAACACACACCGGTGTAATTAGTGCAGCTGATTAATTAATCAAGGAATTAATGCAGTGTTAAAACGTGAAAGACACTGAGAGGGCAAGAGTCAAAAATATAAAAATGTTATTACAGGATCAGGTTGAAGTTTTATTACACTTTCAGATTGTTATTACATTGTTGAAGTGATACTCAATTTATGGCCCGAGGGCCAAATCTGGCCCCGATATGGTGCCAGGTGGCCCCTAAAACATTTTCTGATTCACAATAAAAAAATTATGTTTTTGTACTTTTAGTATATATGAGGTGTCAGAGTGCAAGAAAATGCATCAAAAAAGGTGCCAGTGGAGGATCCCAGACACCCTCAAACAGAGGTCCGAGCTAAAAATGATCTAAAATCCTAGAAATGTCCTAAATTCTTAGAAATATCTAAAAATGAGAGAAATGTCCTGAAATCCTAGAAACCTCCCGAAATCATAGAAATGCCCCAAAATCCAACAAACGGTCTAAAATTCAAGAAATGTCCTTAATCCTAAAAATGTCCTAAAATCCTACAAACATCCAAAAATCCTAGAAACGTCCCAGAATCTGAGAAATGTCAAAAACTCTGCGAGCAATGTCCTAAAATCTAAAATCCTAAAATCGGAGAAATGTCCTAGAATCCACAAAATGTCCTAAAATCGTAGATTTGTTCTAAAATCTGAGAAATGTCTAAAAATCTTTTAAACTTGTTTTGGGCTGTTGCGACTGGCCCCTGACCGCCTGTCGTTTTGCATTACTCCTCTAAACACCTTTTCAATTAAAAACGTTTTCTTTTTTTGGCATCTTTTATCAGGGTTGATTGCTCGTTTACACATTAACACCAACACTGCAGTCAAAAGCAAATCGCCGTCATAATTCACGTTTAATAAATGTCAGTTTTATCTCTCATTAACTGTACACAGCTACAGAGATGATGTGACGCCGGAGGGCTTTTTATGCTGATTGCGCCGCAGTGACTGACTGCGTGAATGAGTCACGCTCCCCCTCGTGTGTGTGTTTGTGTTTGTGTGTGTGTGTGTGTGTGTGTGTGTGTGTGTGCGGTACCTTAGTATGATACGGCCCAAGAACAATCCAGCCACAGAAACAGTAGCCCATATAAATGGCCGCTGCACAGCAGCAGAAGCGGATGACGTTTGGAAAAGCAGCTCTGAGAGTCACAATCAAGATCTGAGAGACAAAGAGAAACCGAAATATATTTACTGTTTAATCCTCTGAAACCTGAACAAACCTGCAGGACTTCTTACAAAAACATGGGTCGAAGGCAGTGAGAAAATTAGGAAAAAAGACAAAACAAACAAAAAAAACCCCAATAAATATACCCCCAAATGAGAATAAATAAATAAATAAATTAAACACAAAATAATAATACCTCTGTAAAAGATTTTAAATATATAATAAATCTTTTTTGGACATTTTTCTCAAGCTTTTTTCTTAAAATAAATTTTCTAAATCTACTACTTTCTTGATATTTGCAGAACACGTCTTGCCAAGTTGCTTATTGCCTTTATTTCCCACGTTTTCAAAAGAAAGCAAGCCGATTTGTCCAGGTCTCAAAGGGTTTAAAAAAGACCGGCGAGCAGACACAGAAGACAAAGAGGATCTTAATTGTGTGTGTGTGTGTGTGTGTGTTTCACCCACGTTGTATTTCTGGAAGAAGCTGAGGTAGCGGATGACTCCCACCCACACCAGCAGGGTGGAGGTTCCCAGCAGGATCCCACACATGTCATACGATGACAAATTCTGCATCACAACAGCGACGTCATTAAATGACCAGAAACTGAGGACTGAACGCAAATCTGACGAAACACAGACGATCACTTTTCCGTCACAAATTACCGATGCGCGGTCCTACCTTGGACTCGATGCCGATTTTGATGAAGCTGCCGACGATGGTGAACATGTCGCTGATGATGAGCAGGATGTACCAGCCGTTGATGAACTCCATTCGGTCTCCCCAGCTCACGCTGCGGCCGAGTCTGTGTTTGAAAAACTGCACGTACTCCTGTTCAACGAGACGATGACGAGGGACATTCAGACACACGTCAGCTTTATTATCCCATACAGAGAAATTTGCTTTATTTGAAAACGATGGCCCTCAGAGGAGGCGTACTCGAGACTTCCTAAACTGCTGCTTGCAGTTTAGAGCTCTGCTGACATGATAAAAGTTAGTGATAAATGTCACTAATGTCTTGTTTTTTTTTGTCTTTTTCTGCTTACACAGTTTGTGTATTGTGTGTTGTTGGTGTATTTGTTGTTGGGGATTTTTTATTGTATTTTTATACTAATCTACAAAATCAATAACCAAATGTTGAAAAAAGCTTCAAAGTTAATGATATTTATTGACGTATTTTATGTCGTAGAACAAAATGTGAAAGTCTCTTCAGCCTGCGTGGAGATCTAATTTTAGGCTTCTAACCGAAAAACCCGCTGACTCTGAGATGAGGGAACCGGAGGCGCTGAAATACTAACTTATTTTTTAGGACTATTTACTATTTCTTAACCAACATGGTCGCTGTGGAAGCAACTTGACAGCAGCTTCGTCCTTAATTCTAATTTTAACATTTAAAAGGGTGAGTTTTATAAAAACGTACGCCTGTACGGTTGTCATGAATGTTGACATTAGCTATAGAGACTAAAACTGTTTGTGTACCAGGCTGTAAACATGTTTATTTCTGCTGTAAAGTTGGACATTTTAACATGTCTGTGGGGGGTTGACTCTGTTTCGGAGCCTCGTGTGGTCTTACGTGTTGCAGCAGGACGCCTCTGAGGATGGAGCGTCCACACAGCAGCAAAGACAGCAGGCAGACGAACGCCACCAGCACGTCCAAGAACTCCCAAGCGTAGCTCTCCGCTGACAGAGGTGAGAGGGATCAGAAATGAACAGATAAAACAGCTGATATTGAGAGACAGATGTGTCCACTGCAGCTCGTCCACCAGCAGCTGACTCACCGTGTCCGGACACGTTGGGGTCTTTACACTCCTTTATGCTGGCCTGGTTCAGCAGGTTGATCCTAACTTTGCCACTGTGCGCCTTGTTATCCATGACGATCTGAAAGCACGAGAACCGCAGTGAATATACAACCTCCGGACATCGCTTCTTCTCGACATCTTAAAATACAACTTACAAATTCACAGTTGTGAGTAATTAGGTCAGATCTGCTGCGCTGCACGGTGTTTATTTAACCATTTGAAACCTGAGAAAATTGGTTTGATTTCTTTCAAAAACACGGCGAGAATGCAGCGAGCAACTTCACAAGACATGGCCCAAAAATCTGCAAAAATGGATTAAAAAATTACAAAAAAAAAATCCCCCAAACAAAAAAACAAACCTAAAAAATGACTTTAGAAATAGCTGAATAATAATAATAATAACCATTTGAAACCTGAGAAAATTGGTTTGATTTCTTTCAAATAATTTTAGATTACTTTTATTTTTTTTCATTTTAAATATAAAAATATCAGAATTATAAATAGAATTTTCTGAACATTTTTCCCATTTTTTTGGATATTTTTCTTATAATCTTCCCCTCTTTTTTAAACATTTTTTCATGTAATCTTGTCACTTTTTACTACTTTGTTGCAATTTGTGTACATTTCTTGCTAAGTTGGTTATTACCTTTTTTCCCATATTTAAAAAAAACAAAATCAGGTATCAGAGGGTCAACGAGCTTGTGAAAGCTGTCTAAAGGCAGCACAATCCAGGTTTCAAAGAGTTAAACTGAAATAATAAAAGAGATATTTCACCGTGATGGCGAAGGTGTAGCAGTCGGGGATTTCATTGTTTATAATGGTCTGAATATTGATGGCTTTCAGCTGGAAGTCAATGGATACGTTGATCAGCCTGCAGACAAAAAGAGAATTCATTATGAATAGAAAATGCAAAGAAAAAGAACTTTTTCTTTATTTCTTATGTTAAAAAACAGCAAACATAAGATCATCTGACTTGTAAAACTTGAGAGTGAAATTCTTGTAGTCACTGTTTCCTGGAGCTGAACTTTCAGTCAGTGGATTCAGTCCAATGCACTCTGGAAATAATCAGAAAAAAAAAAAGCATTAGAGGAACTAAAAAAAAGCACATGGGAAATTTTTAAAACCATCTTTGTCCTCATCACATGAGCCACAAACCACCCTGCTGCAGTTCCTCAAAGCATTTCACTGCAGACTCGCTCCCATGGAGGTTTTTATTTGTCTTATATGTTATTTTTGCCACAAGATTTATTACACATTGACAAAAGTCATCTTTGCCAAGTCAGCAGGTGCATGCAAAGACCTCCTTTCCCGGGAGCAGGGAGAGGAGTGTTGCTACTGAAGTTTATGGAAAAAAAAGCTTTGTGTCGTGTTTTTGGTGATAGGAAATGTTTCCAGCTTTTGAAAGTAGGACACAGTTGCAGGGCAGCTCCTGACATATGTGGAGCAGCAACGCAATGACTCACTGACACAGTCATTTCCTTAAGGGCCGAGAAAATACTGGCACGGAGTAAATAACAAGGCTGCCGGTTTTAATGTCAAATATCCAGGGACAGATTTAACAACCTAATGACCAGAATAAATGCTGGCGTTCAACGTTTCTGCAAAACACGTCACATTTGTGGATACATGGAAACTTTATTTTTCATTAAGTTTTAACAACCAGGAGTCAATACGATGTTAGGTTTAGACGCAACTACCACTAAGCTGAAAAAAGATCATGCTTCGGCTCAAAATACCCAGTTTTGGTGGCATAGCAGGAAACACAGCAACGTCTCATTTATATAAAAAAGCTTTTGAAGACATAATCCCAGCAGGAAATGAGGTGATGTCTCTGTAAAGACAATTGCTTTTTGTGGCACTAACCCAGGAGGAAAGGCAGGGATGTCTTGGTAAAAATCAGTTTTTTTGTGGCACTATCCCGACATGGAATATAGCGATGTTTAAAAAACATCTGCTTTCTGTGAGGCTTTCCTGGCTGGAAATGAAACAATGCCGCAATAAAAAAAATGGTTTTAGGGTCACTATGACGGCAGGAAACGCAGCAATGTCTCGATAAAAAAAAAGACGGTTTTGGGGTCACTATACAAGCCAGAAATGCAGCTAAATCTCGGTAAAAAACAACCACTTTTGAAGACAAAATCCAGCGAGGAAACTCAGCGGTCTTGAAAAAAAGAAACCAACTAGTTTTGGGTCACTATACCAGCCAAAAAACGCAGCAATGTCTCTATGAAAACAACTGCGTATTGTGGCACTAATCCAGCTGGAACAACTGTGATATGTTGGTAAAAAACAAAACTGCTTTTCTTGGTGCTATAAATGCAACATCTCTATTCCTGCAGGAAACACAGTAATGTCTGTAAAAAGCAGCCGCTTTTGTTGGCACTATCCCAGCTGCAAAAGCAGCGATGGGTTAATGTTTTGTTGTTCGTTGGTCTCAAACTGTGGTCTGCAGTCGCAGGTCTTTCCTCTTGGCGTGACAGACGTCAGCTCATAGACTACATTATTTTAGAAATGTCGATATGATATGTATTAAACGATCAAATGTAACAAATTCACAGTTTGCAGAAATAATAACAGCAACATTTGCTTCTGGCGATTCGCGTAATTAAGCTCCACGGATAAAAAACTCTGACAGATGAGGTGAATCCTACCCGTGACGACTCTGGGATCGATGTCAAAGGTGTCGTTGACGGGGTCGATGGTTCCCTTCCTGTAGTACCTCTGGCAGAGGGAGAGCGCGCTTCCGTTAAAACCGACGCCCGACACGTATGCATACCGGCCCAGTGAGATCTGAGGAAGAGCCATGTACTGAGGAGGAGACGAGAGGCGGGAATTACAACTAAACTGGAGGCAAACGAACAAAAATACAACCATCAGCTGTAAAGGTGCTCCTGTCAGATATCACGTGTTCCTATCTACAGTGCAAAATAAAATCTGTTTTTAAATTTAAACCACATGACATTTACACTCTTTTTACATATGTTGTCCCTAATCCCTGAATGTATCTAGCAGCAGTAGTTTTATTTTATGTATTTGCATTCTCAAACTGTGAGAGAGATACCTGCGCTTCCAGTTCAAAGCATATCTGAAGACCTGAGCAAATAAACCCCAAACTATCTGCACGGCTTAATACCACCAAAGGTAAGAGAGAAAATATTGTTTTTGTGATTTGGTGTGGTAAAAAAGTCAGAATGTACAGAAAAAATGCAAAAAAGTCCAAAAACAAACAAGAAAATTACCTTAAAGTGCTGACAATTAAATATATATATGCAAATTTATTTTATACATTCTATTATATTTTTTCTGTAACATAATTTTAAATATAAAATCATTATAATTACAAATAGGATTTCTAGATGTTTTTTTCTGGATAATTTTATAATAACCCACCTCTTTTTTTAAAAACTAATTTTTAACTCATTTTCTCGCAGTTTGCATTTCTTGCCAAGTTGCTCATTGCATTTCCCCCAAGTTTTGGAAACCAGTTTCAAAGGTTTCAAAGATTCAAACAGCTTGTGAAAGGCGTCTGAACGCAGCACAAAACTGATGTCGACACAGCTTCTAAAGGGTTAAGGCAGTCCTCTAAAATGACTCCATGTGGTTGTCTTAAGGATACCTGCTCGATGGCGAAGTAGATGCGGCCGTACAGCTCCTCCTGCGTGTGGACGGCCTGAGGAACGCCGTCCTTAAAACCCTTCAGGAAGAGGTGTTTGAATGCAGCTGTGTTGTCCTCTTTGAACGTCACCACCATCTGGTTACTCAGACCGAACAGCACCAACTGAGAGGCAGGACAAAAAAAAACCAGCTTTAACTGCAGAGAACGATCCCAGGGACTGTCAGGTGCATTTTATGGCTTTTTTATTCTTCATTTTGAGCATTTTGGCTGTAGTCGTGGATATGGCGTTCATTTTGGCAAGTCTGAGTATTTATCTGTTAATTTCCAGCTCAGCTCCTACAATAAGTCTAATATACACTTTGTAAAAAAAATAGTTACATTCAGACTGTCAAGAAACATAAAACATAAAAATAAAATAAAATTAAAAAAATAAAATAAATATACTTTGCATGTAGTATATTGACAATAATATTTTTTTCCATCTAAAAAGATAGTGGCATCATGGTAAAAAAAAACAGAAATTTAAAGGATTAAAATGATGAAAATAAATGAATGTTTTATATTTATGATTAAGACTGATGTTGGTTAAAATAATATTGATGCATAATATTTTTTTAAAGCTTGATTTGAAACGAGCGTTTTGTGTGTGTAATATTAAAACGGGCCCTAAAGGGTTAAAGAAACAGGCTGTCATTGGACTGCAGCATCCATCATGTTCTGATATGAGCCGAGTGTAAATCTGCATCCACCTGCACGGTGACGATGAGGATTTTGAGCAGCTGCAGGCCCAGTTTGAAAGGTTTGCGTCCTTTGGCGTGATACTTGTCACAAGGGCTCATGAAGAAGTACTTGAGCTTCCTCCTCAGCGCCTCCTCCTCCTCCTCCTCCTCCTCCTGCTGCTGCTTCTGAGGAGGCTCGGAGCCCACCAGAACAGTGGGACGAGGGTCCCCGCCCCCAAGAAGGTCCTGGGACCCATAGCTGGACACGGAGGAGAGGAGCCTGTCCTTCTCTGGGAAATACAGAGAAATTCAGATCGGTGAGAAACAATAAAACACTAAAGAGGCGTTTAAGAGATCCAGTACGGTGCTTTATAAAGTCTGTGAACTCACAAGACAAATCAGTCACAAGTAAAGCAGAAGAGGATGAAATATCGTAACTTTAATATGAATAAAGCTCTAAAAAATGCTTCCTATAATGCTAAAAAATGTCATCTTTCATTCAGAGCTGCAACAGTTAAACGATCCATTTGTTGATCGACAGAAAATCAATCTGCAACTGTTTTTAATCATTTTTCAATCCAAAATGTCAAACATTTGCTGGTTCCGACGTCGCAAATTTGAGCATTATCCTTTTTCCTTCATCTTACGTTACAGTGAATTTAACCCTTTGAGACCTTATCAGTTTTTCAGATGCTTTTCAAAGCTATTTAACCCCTTGAAACCTGAAAAAATGGTTTAAATTCTTCTGAAAAAATGGGGAGAAAGGTCAATGACTTTTCTTTCATGTTCAGCACTTTTTAAGTCTTTTTGTTTATTTGCTTTTATCGGGTAATTTTCTTGTGTTTGCTTGCTAATTCTTTTGCTAACTTTTGTGCCATATTGAATTTGCTCAGGTATCAAAGTGTTAATCTGAACATCTGAAGTTCTCACTTTAGGATTCATTGCATTGAATTTTTCCTGTTTTCTGATGTTTTACAAACCAAATAATTAATTGAGCAAATAGTCTGCCTCCTGCGTGTCCACTTTTGCCCAAAATTTCGGTTTTAAGTCCGATAAGAGATAAAATTGATGAGATCACCAGGATTACTGATGCTCTACTGTTAACTGAGATTATGTTACAGATAGCAGTGACTACTGTTGTTAGATTTCCACTTTTACAATTGACTTCTTAAAAAATAAAAAGTGTTTATTTTGATTTATTTGTTGTTTTTTTTAATTTATAGTAATTTTCGTGTACTTTTCTTTATTTATTTCTTTATTTTGTTAAGAAATCAAACCAATTTGAAAAGGAGATTTTATATCTCAATAAGCTTTACCTGGTTAAATAAAGGTTAAATAAAAACATAAAATAAAATTGGTTTTAAAGGGTTAAATAATTCATTGTATAAACGAGCTGAGGATTTTGCTTTAACTGGGAACAACTCAGAAAATAACCTGGCGGAAGGATCTATTTAATGTTGATATTATGCATTTAATTTGTAGGACCCAAAATGAATCACAATGCACGCCACCATAGAGATAAATATTGACAGAATAATAGATTTTGCATCTTTAAATGTATCTCGAGTGACCACACTAACACAAAGACACGCAGATTAAACCGGCGCCATGAACCCGGACACAGAGACAGAAGGAATCGAACCTGTGGCGCTGTCCTGGATGTAACTCGAAGCCGCCATGATGACGATCACAGTGGGGTGATGCAGGAGGACATCACCGGCTCAAACACCGAGCACTGACCGAGTTCATGCCGTCTAAAGCCCGTCGGGTCGCATCACACATGAAGGATGCTGCGGTGTCGCAGTGACACAAAAATAAACAGATCACAGCTTCCTGGTTACCACGTGACTCTCCAAACACGTGACAAGTGTCTGCGTGGAGGAAAACATGAGTGACGTCCTCCTCATTCATCCACGAGTGACTCATTTTCACATCTATTTTTACTCTGAGCACAGACAGTAATGCTCTGCATGGATGTAAACAACTTTTAACTTGAAATAAATATATTAACAATAATATAATATAATAACAATAATATTAATAATGATAATAATAACTATTTTGTCTGCAAAATTTATTTTTTCATGTTTTATCTTATTTTAATTTTTTATTTTAGTTTATTTTTAGCTTAATTTCAAGTTGTTTTTTTATTACTCTGAATTTGAAAGAAATCAAGCTCATTTGCTCCCGCTTTAAAAGGGTTATGGTGAGTCTCAGTTATTGATTTATTCATTTGTTTAGTTGTTTTTTTTTCTTCGTTTATGAGAAAAAATTTTAAAAAATAACTTTGTCATTAGAGTTCCAGTGGTGCACGGTATCCATAAATAAAAATAAATAAATAAATAAATAATTTAAAAATAGTCACTAAGAAAACGCAAGGCCTGAATGATTGAATAGGCACAATTAATAAAATTAATAATAATAATAATGAAAGCTATTATAAGGCCTGTAATTATAACAATTATTATAATATAATGTACATTATCTGGTATTATACAATGCAAATATAATCTTTTTTGTTGGTTTTATCTTTTTAGTTTATTTATTCATCATTTATTTATTTTTTTCATTGCCTTTTGTTTGTCTTATTGTATCTTTGTTTTTACCTTTTACTCTGTGTACAATAAACTAAATAAAAAAATAAAAAGCATGACTCGCGGTGCCACCCTTGCATTTTTATTTTTGTTACTGTTTTATTCAATGTTATCAGACAAACAGTGCCATCCTTAATATTATGCACAAAAAATACATTAATCAGGGCCGTAGCCAGGATTTGACTTTTTTTTTTTTTACTGAGGGGACGAGTCCCCCAAAAGCCCCCTAACTAAAGGAATATTTCAACATTTGGGGAATTATGGTTATTATCTTGAGTTAAAAGAGAGAAGACTGATCCCAATCTGATATCTGTGAGGTTTGTGTCACCGTCTGTGGGCGCTTTGAGAAATACTCAGTTACTTTTTGTCTTGTTTGTGAAAGTTTAGTGTCTGAGAAAACTGCGCAGTCCTTTTGTAAATCTGCATGTGTAAATCTTGTTTGTCGATTTAGAAGGTAAACTCCCGTGTTGCTAACAGCCCTGAAGTCATTCACACTTACACACTAAATGAAGAGTTCCCAAACGTTTCTATGGACTAAATTTCAAAACTTTTCCATGAATTTTCAAGGACCCATAATAAAATCTAATGACCGTTCATAAAGTATAACATGAACAGAACTGTATGGTTTACTTAACTCCAAATGTTAGTTACTGCATAAAAACTAATCAGCAACCTCTAATGTTTGTTAAATTATGTGTAAGGTTAATTATGGAAGTGTGCTCTAACAAATAATTTCATTACACACAACAAAATCCCATGACTTTTCCAAAACTTTTAATAATTTATACTAATTCCATGACTTTTCCATGCCTGGAAATAAGATCGTGTCAGGTTTACCATGACTGTGGGAACCCTGTAAATAATATAATAAAATAAAAATTGTGAGGATATGACCTTGGTGTTGTTGAATCTATTTCACAGAGATAAAACACGCAGCAGGACTCAAACTGGAATGAAACAGTGAAAAACAAAAAAATTTAAGAAATAATCTCACAAGTCTGGACCTCTCTCTGCGAGGGAAATATTCTGTAGCATTAAAGGAGGTATCGTGGCACTATTTTTATTGACATTATCTGAAACTATGGGGTGCTCCGATTAATTGGCGACATTTTTTCGGGCTGTTTTTGCCGAGTTCCACTTTCACCCTGTGAGGCGACTACTGCAAATCACAATTCCTGCCGTCATCAAATAATCTGTGGACTAATTTATTTATTGTTTAGTCTGTCAAATTTTACAAATACTGTCAAAGTGCCATCACAATTTCCAAGAGTGTGAGGTGACATCATGGATTTAAAGTTATTTATTTAAAACACGTTGACTCGTTGGACTTAAAGGTCCAGTGTGTGGGATTTAGTGACATCTAGTGGTGAGGTTGCAGACTGCAACCAACCGAAACTTCACCTTTGTGCCAAGTGAGTGAGAAAAATACGGGAGATGACTCAAAAACGCAAATGTCTTTCTACAGCCAGTTTTTGGTTTGTCCACTTTGGGCTAAAATAGAAACATGACAGAAACCGTATGTAGATAAAAACGGCTCTTTCTAAGGAAACAAAAAAACACGACGACTCTTATTTTACAGTTATTATAAACTAATGAAAAACATACTTCGAGCTTTATATTCAATTTCTGCCAATAGATGCCACTAAATTCTACAAATCTGACCTTTAAAAATAAGAGGATTACTGATGAAAACACCAAAATAATGAATCATGTGGGACGTAAATCACTAAACAATTCTGTGTCACTTCATGAGGTCAAACAGGAGTGAGATGGTCCACAAAAACATGGAGGACTGAACCGACCAGCTGCATGTTTTCTGCTCCAGACGTGGCTCAGCCCGCCGCTGTCATCCCTCCATCCTCTCATAAGCTACCACGAAGAAATTCAGTCAGGAACAAACCGAGTCTGGACTTTGATGAATCATTCATCCTGCATTCATTAACACCTCTTCAGTCTTTTATCTGCCGTCCAAAGCTTTGTCCCTGGCAATGACGGACTCGTTAAACTTTATCATCAGCGTGGTGCCTTTGTGCCAGTGGCGGTGACCTTGGCAGGGAAGCCGCTGTGTGTGAGGATGGCCTCCACGATGCCGGCGGTGAAGGCGGCGCAGTTCAGGCTGCTGTTCTCTTTGGGCACAGAGATGTACGCGTTGATGAGCGGCTCTTTTTCTATGATGTAATAGGTCTTGTCGTCATCGTTGGCCTGCTCCAGCTTGTCGGCCTCCTTCCCAAACAAAGACTTCCACACGTTAACCTAAAAGGAAAGGAAACTGTTAAGGTTGAATTCAACCGGGTCCGTAAACGCCGCACTAATGCCACGACACGGCCTCCGGAGTCAATCATGGACAGTCTAGACAACGCTCCTGATTCCACCGGGCGCACCTCGCAGCATCTAAGATTCGACTACTTGCTCTGCTTTGTGGAAAATAGTCTATTTTTGCCAGAGGCGGACAGCAATCCTTCAAGCCGCACAGAGAAGAAATGTGCAATGTGTGAAATGTGCTAAAAACAGCTCTGTAGTGGTATTTTCATTCAATTTATTTTGTGTTTGATAGACGTTTTTTACAAGCATGTAGTAGCCAAATCGCCTGCTCCCCCTGTCTCTGTTAGTTTCCTACATCAATGAATCTGCATGAAGCCAAAAATAAAATCGTAAGTCGAAAAACTGACACAGAATTATTGACTTCCGACGTGCAATGGAACGCAGCAATAGAGCCGCGTGGAGGACGGGAGAAAAACAGCATCACAGACGTAACGCCATCGACACGCTGCCGCTGGAATCAACTCTAAAACCACCACATGGACTTTAATCATGATAATAATAATAAAAAACATCATTTGTATAGCACCTTTCCAACGTGCTATACGAGAAAAACAAATTACATGCACCAAGTGCTTCAAATAAAAAGACATAAAGACATTTCAAAACCTGCAAGTAAAAACAAAATAACATCCGAATAGAAAGCTTCACATAGATAAAACCCACTTTAAAAATACTAATAAAAGTACATGATCTTACCTTGATGAAAAGGAGCATATTCAGCACTTTGGTCTCCCTCTTCCCGTTCTTCTCTCTCAGCACCAGCACGTCCAGCATGCTGGCTCCCACGCTCTGACCCATGTCCGCCAGGCGCGTCTGCAGCTCCGACACGGAGTACACGCGGCTCTGACAGTACTGGACCATCTCTGAGAACAGGAGGGCGAAGGCGCTCACGCTGACCTCAGTCTTGGGGCGGGTTAGAGGCGCGCTCCAAGATGTTGGATTTCCCCCGAGTGAAGCGCGTGTCCATTTTCTGTTGGAGAGAGATGCAGCACGCAGCAGAGGTTAGACTCTGCAGACACACACGTAGATCATTTCTGTTTGTGTGGTTATCCGACAGGAGAGAAATTAATAAATGTGCAGCGGAGAGCTTTTCTCTGTCTATCACAGCGGGTCCTAAAGACTGTGGAGAGGCTCAACTAATTTTACAAAAAAAATAAAAAAATAAATAAAAAAGGAAAAAAGATAAAGGAGAAAGAAAAGAAAGTTGTTTGAGTGAGTGAAAAATAGTCATCTATATGGTATTAGAAAAGTACCGTGAGTGTCGCTGATCTACTTTAATTTATTGTAAATTAATAGTTAATGGTTTAGATAGTTAAAACAATTTACAAACAGAAATGGATAAACAGATAAAATACTTAATTAAAAGCGAAGGTTGACATATTTAGCTCAAAGTAATAGAAAAAATAATAATAATAATAATAGCAAACTTCACCAAAATCATCTAGACATTTACAATTTAATTGTATCAAAAAAATTATAATGATCAGCTTGCTTTATATTTTCTACTGATGCTCAGTTTTTAGATTGCTTTGTTTTTCTTGTTTTTGCACAATTCCCTTTGCTGCTGTTGTAAATGTACCTGCTGTGGGATTAAAGGGTGGCGTCATATTATGTGATTTTATCAAAATAGTTAAAAATTCTAACTTTCTCACAATCACATCAGAGACGATCACCAGCTGGAGAAAATACGGTTTAGCATTAAATCATGCAAATGACTTACTCACGAGCAAACAATTTGTCACTTAATGTTTCTGTTGATCAACTAATGAATTCATTTAATTTATCAGAAATGTCATCACAATAATCTCATTTTCATATTCTCCATGGAGACGGTTTTTTTTTTTCCATCGACGCAGCTCTCCCTCCATCAAATTCACTGGTATTTTTTGCATAAGACAAATAACACCTTAATTAAACTTTTACCAAATCACGGTGTCTGCTGAACAAACAAAAAAAAACCCCAAAACAAAACACAACAAACAGCTGACCGACACTAGCTGTTAGCCACCTAGCCAAACATGCTAACTGCTACTTCCTGTTTAGATTACTACACGCGAGCCCTTACAGCAGCAGAGACACGCGCGTTTTAAAAAAAACACAAACACAGAGAAGATCGATTGTGATAAATTATTCTTATTTTTTTGCAGATAAACGAACCTTGTTGTAGAAAACACGAGAGACAATCCGGTGTTTCCGCTTTTTTTCCTCCTTCTTCTCGCTTTGCGGTTTAATGGTGAAACGTAACGAGCATTTAATTCCACAGCGCCGCCTGCTGCACCGGAGCGTCAGCGCAGTACACACAAATACAACATTTACAGAATATTTATGAGTTTTCTGACCACAGTAATTGCTTCCTCCAAGTTTTCTTTAAAAAATTTAATATATAAGAAATGATTTACATCATTACAATTTTTAAATCACATCTTACTTACATTTGTATAGAATTTAACTGACTTTAACCCACTTAACTGAGCTTCTTTTCATATTTTACCAGTGCAAAGCAACTTCAACATGTCATAATTAAATTATGTATTTGAATAAAAAAAAAAATATATATATATATATGTATATATACAGTATATGTGTGTGTATGTGTGTGTGTGTGTGTGTTTAAACTCTCTCTGATGATACTAGGAAGAAGAATTATAGTTTGTTTGTTTTTATAATTTTCATTATTTTGCTACTGTGTGCTTTGTCACTTCCATGAGCTTCATTGACGCATGCACTTAATTTTTCATATTTCCCAGTTCAAAGTAATCAATGTCGACAAGAATTACAAGTCAATAATTAAATTATAAAATAAAATAAAATAACCTATAACTTAGGCACATTTTTCAAAACATAAAAAGTAAAATATAAATTATAAAACAAATCATAAAATAAACAGATAAAATGTTGTGACAAAAATATTAAAATAAAAAAATACAACATTTACTTGTATACACACACACACACACACACACACACACACACACACACACACAGACAAAATGTATTTATTTAAATAACCTACTACAGTAGGCCTACTGTGTGTCCCTCCTGAGTTGCCGTATGGCAGGAAAAAAAGCAATGGGGTTAACTTCCACTCTTTTCGAGGCTCGTGCGTGTGCGGGAGTTTTTGGTTAAGGTAAATAAATATGTCAGCAGCTGCTGTGAAGCTGTCACACCGTCTTCTGTCCCGTTTATCATTTTATTGGTTGTCCAGTGAACTCAGGACTGTCTCTGTGTTTTTGTGAGCGCTTTTCTGCGGACGCGAGGAGCCGTTAGCCTGCTGTTGTTTTTAGCTTAGCTGCCTCAGTATAGCTAGCCGGCTAAAGGCTAACTCCCGCGTTGAAGGGGTGGCACAGAGACTTTGGGACATGTTTAAAACCGGCACGGGGATCCGGCAGGGACTGTTAAGGTTGAGCTGTCTTGTCCCTTCACCTGCGATGGAGACTGCAGTCAAGAGCAGGTGAGGACTCCTCCATTATTGTGCCTCCATTAGCTCAGAGAGGCGGCTAACGGCTAACGTGGTTAGCAGTGAAATCCAACAGAAAAGATATGGATATACAACACACACGCACACACTCACTCACTCACTCACACACCACACACACACACACACACACACACACACACACACACTCACTCTTCACAGCACATTACACCACCTCCCTTGTTTATTTAACACGATAAAAGACCAACCTAAATTACTCAGAGCATTTTGCTAAGCAGAACCTCAACAAAAGCACCTGACACGAGAGACACAGGTGTGTTTTCATTTCTGTGCAGTCCTGATGCTGAATGCAGCAGCTCTCAGCTCCTACAATGAGTCTAAAACACACCTGTAAACAAAATTGTTACAATCAGACTGTTAAGTGCATAAAATGCACATTTGAAACCCTTTCAAACTGCAGATTTTTGATCCCACAGCTATCAAAGCATAAAGACATGCATTGTGTTATTTCTGGGTGTCATTCTGGGTGTTTGCGTTGGAGTTTTTCATTTTTTTTTGTACTATTTTTCACCTGATGACGTCATTTTTACAATATTTGGTATATGGAGAAAATACATGCTGTTTACATTAGGTGCACCGTCACAATTACTGCAATTCATTGACATATCCCACCCTGTGATAATAAAAAAATAAAATAAAAAAGCAACTTTATATGTTGTATATTGAAAGTAACTTGTATATTTTTAAATTATCCAAAAACTTTGTGGCATCATGACAAAAAACTGGCACTTAAAGGGTTACAATTCTGAAAAATAACAAATTTCCTGATATTTATGATCAAGACCAATTTTGATGAAAAAACAAACTCAGTGAAAGTAGAAAAATCATATAAGTGAATAATATTTTTCAAACTGATTTTGAAAAAGTGCATTTTGTGTGCAGGGCAGTGTGAGTATGTGACACTGAAACAAAAAATAATAATGTATAAAAACCAATGTTGCTGCTAATCATTGACATATCCCAGGCTGTGATAGCAAAATAAAAAATCCTTAGCATGGAGTACACTGAAAAAAAAATCATTTTCTGTGTGTTTTTTTTTAAATCTAAACAAAACCAGAAATTTAAAAGATTAAAATTCTGAAAATGAATAAATATTTGATATTTTATTAAGATTGATGTTGGTTAAAAAATAACTAAATGATAGCAGAAAAATTATAAAATGAGCATTTTGTGCAGAGAGCAATACAAGTGTGTGTAATATTATTGCTCACTCTAAGATTACAGTCATTCATAACTCCCTTTTGTGTTGTTTGCATCTCAGACCTTCTGCAACGTATTTTCCAGTTCACCCATACTCAACACCACTTCCTGTTCTGGTTGTCATGTGAACGCTGTGGACACGGATCTGTGTCCTCTGTTGGTGCACATATTAACTTACATGAAATCAATGATGACTAAATGTTGGTGCAGATGTATTTCGGTCACTGCTGCCCAGCACACACGTGATTCATGCTGCTGGGACTTCCTCAGTTTTGCAGCCGACTTTTCTGAACATTAATGAGAACGCGTTGCCTCAGAGAGGACTGCCAGTGATTTGCAAAGTATTGATGAGTTTGCTGTTTGGTGATTTTTTTCCCACAAAGTTTGTTTCACAAGCATCAGCCACATTAACCCTTTGAAACCTGGATCGACAGCGGTTTTCTTGTGCTGTGCTAAGATGCCTTTCATGAGCATTTTAACCTCTGAAACATTTGTCAGGAAGTTGCAAAACAAATAGTAAAAGGTGACAAGAAAATGTCCTGAAAATTAGCTGAGAGAGAGAATCATGAGAAAATGATCAAAAAGCTAATGAAAAAAGCCAAGAAATAAATATAATTTTCAGTAATAAATAAATAAATACAAATAAAGACATGAAAAAAAAAGAAATAGTAATAGTAATAGTAAATGAAACTAAAGAAGAAATGTAAAAAATATTACATTTACATTATTTAATACCAGATTTTTCATCATATACATCATATTATGATCATTTTATAATTTAAAGGTCTTAGGATAAGAATCAGGATAAGATTGTGCTATATTGTTTAAATTCATTGTTAAAGTTTAGGAGAGTTGGCCTTGTTCCTGAATTAATTATGTTAAAAAATAATTTAAAAAAGTTAAAATAGTAATAATAATAATAATAATAATAGTAATTATTATTATTGTTGTTACTGTTAGTTTTTTTGTTTTACTTGAGCCCATTTTTCAGGTCATTTCTTGTTTGACCAATTTCAGGTTATTTTCTTGTGACTTTTTTACGAATTTCTATTAATTTTTTGGGCCATTTTAAGTTGCTTATTGCTTCCCACGTTTTTTTTGTTGTTTTTTTTTAATCAAACCTACTCGCTGTGGTTTTAAAGGCTTAACCACAACAACATGACTGAGATTATTTTACAGAACTTGAGAATTTCTCAAAAATGTCCGTCACGGCGACACAGAGCGTGTTGACCTTGGGCGGTGAGGACAAAGGCACTCCACACTGCTCTCGGTGCAGGTGGACGTTTCCCATGTTGCTCAGTGGGCCACGCCAACAGAATGAACGCAGGCGTATCTACAGTTTGTCCACAATCGTTACGTAACCACCCACACACTCTGCACGGGAACTTGTATAAGTAAGAGAGACAACAAGGTAGCAGACATTTGGATCTGGAGGCGTTCAGGATGGAGAACGGCTGCTGGAAACTGACCCTGACCCTGGTGGTGTTGCTGATCAGCACGTATGCAGAAGGTAAACAGACATTTTTTTTTTGATGTTTTTACCGGTGAGATACATTTAGACAGTACATATATTCAGATTATTTCAGATTAAATCGTGGGCTGAGATGTGTTTAAACCCTTTGAAACCTGAGCAAATTGGTTTAAATTTTCTTTCAGAAACATGCAGAGAGGGAAATGAGCAACTTAACGTGACACGGACCAAAAAATTGAAAAACAACAAAAAAAACAAAAAACAAAAACAAAAAAACTTAAAAGTTACAAAAAACCTAATAAAAGGAAAAAAATATCAAAAAACTCTAATAAAAATAGTATTTTATATATTTTTTCTGTAATATAATTTTAATTATTAAATTTTTTATAGTTTTAAATACAGTTTCCTGGACATTTTTCCCTGTTATGGGGGATAATTTTCTAATTATACTGCCCTTAAAATAAATAAATAATTAAGGTGATTTCTTCTGACTTCTGGGATATTTCGTGCCAAGCTACTTGTTTCCTTTTTTTCCCAAATTTTTTTTTCAAAGAAATTAAACCAATGTGCTCAGGGTTCAGTGGGTCAAAGAGCTTGTGAAAGTCATCTGAACGCAGCAGAAGTCCAGGTTTTTAAGGGTTAATTGGCAAAATGTACTCCTTTAGTGAGTACATTTTATTCTGTTGAGCTTGAACAATAGCTAACATGATAACATTTTGTCCGACAGCTGAACAATAAGAAAATATAATAGAATAAAATAATGACAGCTATTAATCAGAATAAAATAGAGAAGCTAATGAATGCATGAATGAATCTGACATGTTTTTTAAAGATAAGAGGAAGTTAATCATAGAGACAAATGTTGCTGTATTGTATTAGAATAGAGTCATTTTAGCTATGAGGAAACATACTGGCCAATCTCAGGCACTCAGTTCATAATCCCAGTGGGTGGACTGGTTTAAAGGTCTAAAGACCAAACAGGGTGGACCTTCTGACCCCGGTGAGGTTGTTTACGACTGAAGAGGTGGATTTTCATCTGAATGACGAAGACGTGTTTGTGTTTCCTGTTGTCAGCTTCTTTTTCCCGGCACATGGATGACTTCATCAAGGCGGTGAAGCGGGTGGAGGTCAGGCACGCCGTGTCGGAGCCGGTGGCCGTGTTGAGGAGTCTGCGGCGGGCGGCGGGCCTCAATGATGCGTTCATCCAGCACTTCCTGGGTAACGCCGACGCTGGATCTAAAACTGTCGCTCGACTCTCAGCGTACTTCAAGAAGGCCGTGAACCACAGGGTGACTGAGGACGCCAAAGAGGAAGGCGTGGTTCTGACTCCTGACGGCACTACTGTCGCCCTCACGCCGCTCCTCCTGGGCATCGAGGCCGGTCTCCTCTCCAGGTCAGCGGGGCGCGTTCGGGGTCTGTACCAGCTCACTCTGACCAAAGACCTGCACAGCTCTCGTCTCCCGCAGCGTCCAGGACCTGACGGCTGCTGGGACAGCGTCACCTCCCCACGAGTCTTCACCCTCCTGGACAGCCCCTCCGCCCTCACCACGGCTCAGATCAACGGAGGCATGGACGGCGTGGTTCTGGGGATGGAGGTCTCGAAACAATCCAAACATCCCCTCAAGCTCAGCAGCCTGCTGACGGAGTACTACAGTCAGCAGCTGGACAGCAGGGGGCTGGACGCCGCCCCGCGCCTCATCAGCAGACGCCGCAGGGAGAACTTCAGAGGGTTAGTCGCCCCCCCGCTGCTTGTCAGACAGGTGGTGAAGACAGCGGAGCTGCAGCGGAGACTGAAGGGACCATCAGAGATGGAGGCGAAGGAGAAGAGGCGGCTGGCGGCTGCGGTGAAGGAGGGAATCAAAGATTTCGTCCACGTGTTTATGGGTGAGCACGAGACCAAACCACAGAGGAAGTGAAAGAAAACATTCGTGGTTTTTAGAAGTGAGGGGAAAAAAGCTGATCATTATCTCGTTACTTCAGGGCCACTCGACTTGCTTTGTTTGGGGGCCACTTTTGCAAAATAACGGGAGACCAGGGGCCAGTCGCAACAGACCCAAACGTCTTTCTAGGATTTAGGTCGCTTTGTGATTTTAGCTGTTGTGACGTTTTAGGATTTTAAGTAGAGATGCACGATAATTATTAGGTGACTTATTTAGATCATCAGTGAACAAGGAGGAAATATACCGTCCAGGGTGGCCCTTGGAAAAGGTGATATAGGAGATCGTCTGGAGCGCCACACGCTGGAGGGCTGCTGGTCGCGCTCAAAACCCAAAAAAAGCCTGTTGTTTGACCTGCTGACGTATCTGCTCTCCTTCTCCAGCAGTGTCTCCAAATGTCTGCTCCGCTCCCAATCTCTGCCTGGTGTCTCCACTGGTGTCTCTGCCGGTGTCTCTGTCAGTTTCTCAGATTGTCTGCTCCGCTCTCATTCTCCGCCGGTGTCTCCGATTGTCCGCCGCTCTAATTCTTCACCCGCCGGTGTCTCCGTCAGTGTCTCAGATTGTCTGCTCTGCTTTCATTCTCTGCCGGTGTCTCTTGGATATTAGGACATTTCTCAGATTTTAGGACATTTTTAGGGAGTCAGAATGTTTTTAGGAGTTTAGGACGTGTCTTGGATATTAGAACATTTAACAGATTTTAGAACATTTGTATGACTTTCAGACATCTAGGATTTTAGGACAATTTTAGGACATTTCCAGGATTTTAGGACATAAGGGTCTTAGCTAGGACGTCTGTAGGGGGTGTGGGGGATCCTCCACTGGCACTTTTTTTTATAAGCAAGCTCTATTTTGATGTAGTGTTATTCACTCTGGCACTTTATGAATACTAAAAGTGCAAAAACATTTCCGAGTGTGAATCACTTTATTTATACTGTGAATTATAAAATGTTCGGGGCCCCAGCAGCTGATCAGGGGCCAGATTCGGCCCGTGGGGCTGTAAGTATCACTGACTCAAACTTTTGTCATACATGATGAATGTGTTTCAGATTGTCCACCCATCATCCCTCGCTGTATGTGGGGTGCAGAGCCGTACAGAGGGACCCCCACCAACCTGTCCCTCCCGCTGTCCTTCATGTTCGTCCACCACACTCACACTCCCAGCAAACCCTGTGTGACCTTCCAGCAGTGCTCTGCAGACATGCGCTCCATGCAGCGCTTCCACCAGGAGGACAGAGGCTGGGACGACATAGGATACAGGTACACGCAGTCCGAGTTTAGGCCTCATGTCAAAACCACAGAACGCGTGTGAAATTTGGCAACTGTCTGAGACACCGTGTGCTCCTGAAGCTTCGTCGCAGGCTCTGACGGCTACATCTACGAGGGCCGGGGCTGGCTCTGGCAGGGGGCCCACACCCTCGGACACAACACCATAGGCTACGGGGTCTCTTTCATCGGAGACTACGCCGCCAGTCTTCCCTCCCAGCACGCCATGGGGCTGGTGAGAGATCGGCTGGCGTCCTGTGCTGTTGACGGTGGGAGACTGAACGCCAACTTCACCCTGCAGGGACACAGACAGGTGGTGAACACTTCCTGTCCCGGAGACGCTCTCTTTAACGAGATCAGAGGCTGGGAACACTTTGGGGTACGTACGCACATCAGCAGGTCATAGAGGTCACGGGTGAGCTGGTCAGCTGATCTCTGACTCAAAGATTTAACATCCACAACAGAACCGCTGTATCCTGCTCCAGACTGTCCTTTAAAGGGACAGTTCACCCAAAAATCAAAAATGCATGATTTTTTTTCTCTTACCTTTCATGCTATTTAGCAATTAAGGGCAGGGATACTCGACTCCCTCTGCTTGGGGGCCACTTTTGCAAAACAACAGGAGGTCAGGGGCCCGTCACAGCAGCCGCACACGTTTCTAGGACATTTCTAGGATTTTTGGACATTTCTCTGACTAGGATGTACAGCATGTTTGTAGGATTTCAGGATATGTCTAGGATTTTAGGATGTTTAACGCATTTCTAAGATTTTAAGACATTTCTTGAATTTTAGGACATTTCTAGGATTATATGATGTTTCTAGGATTTTAGGACATTTGTAGGATTTTAGGACATTTCTCAAATTTTTGGACATTTCTAGGATTTTAGGATGTTTAAAGCATTTTAGAACATTTCTAGGACTTTAGGACATTTCTCTGATTTTAGCACGTTTTTTTTTAGGACTTTAGGACATTTCTAGGATTTTAGGAGGTTTAGCATGTTTCTAGAATTTGGGAAATTACTTGTTTTTAGGACATTTCTAGGATTTAAGGACATTAGGAGCTCAGCTAGGACCCGGCACTCGAACGCCATAATGTTGCTTTAATGCCCTGTTGTTAGACTCTGCAGCCTTTTCTCATTCGGGCGTGGCGTCCCTCATTATGTCTTTTAATCCTCCTTTTGGACATGTCAGGACAGACTGAGCATGTAGCAGCACTCTTTGTTCTGCAAGTTATTACATTTGAGTTTTCTGCAGTTGCAGAGACATTTTCCCTCTAAACTTCTCAGTTGGGTTTATTTAAATATCAGTTTGGGGCTCAAAGAAGTAAAATTTTCCAATATTAATAAAAAAGCAAAGATTGAAAAAAGTAAATAAAACAAACAAACATTGTTTAGCAGAACTTTATAATAAAATCAGACACAGTGGACCTCTTATTGCAGAAGAGTAGTCTTGATGGTTTAAGTTAATTTTGCTGCTTGCATTTTGTTACATTGATATATAATTTTCTTTTACTTTTGTATATGATCTGAATACATCTTCCATCACTGCAAAACTGTTTCACTTATTTCATCTCACATTTCATGTTTGCTTTCTTTTAGGAGGTCAAGAAATCTGCTTAACAAGAGGAAGAGCTCTGCATAAAAATCAACACAATAAATATTTGTTTTATTTTTATGTTCTGATTGTTGCCACTTTTTTTATTTCTTTATTTTTTTGAACAATATGACCCGTGCTGCATGAATTTTGTATGGTGGCTGTGAAGAGCACAAAAACTGCACATATACATAAACATTAAAATGTTTTGGAATAGTTTTTAGATTTATAGGATTATTGTATTTTGACTTTCACTTAAGTAAAGTATCTTAAAAATGAATAATAAACACATATATGCATTAATAATTATAATCCAATAATTTACTGAAATGATCCATTATGCATAAAAAGTACTTTTAGTTTATTATATTTTTATTGCTTATACTAATTTATTATTTATTTATTTTTACTCAAACATTTAAATGCAGGACTTTTAAATGATTTTTGCTAAATTTCACAAAGGAAAGATTTTGAGTTTTTGTTGATACAAACACAGTCCAGCCAGCAGAGGGCGCCAGATGATCATGTAATAATGAGTAATAATGCTTTTATTGATTTCCAGCATTTAAGACATTTTATTACACAAACTAACGACAAATTCAAAACACCTGTCACGACCTCTCAGTGGTTAACACACCTGTGATGTGTTTCATAAACGCGGTATTATTACAGAGGTGGACCAAACTAAAACTAACTCAAACTAAATTGTCATAATTGATGATTAACGCGTTACCTGGGTGAATAAAATAATGTCTGACGTCATTAAACGTCATCGGCGTGACCTTCTCGCCGGTCAGTCTCATAATAAAGTCTCTCAACGCTTAAACGGCGTTTGCACAGAAAGCCTTTGACGCACTCTGCGGTCACCGTGAAGAAAGGCGATTTAAAGCAAAGGTCCGGTAAAAAAAAAAATAAAAAAGTTGAACTTATTCAACTTGTCTCCGGTTGTTTGACTCGAAACTCTTCTCGTCACCCTCCCCGTCGACGTTACGTACGCAGCCGTGGCGTGCCTGCAAGCCAAATAACATGGAGTCCTCAGCCTGGCATCTTCCAGGGATCCATGCAAAAACCCGAGCAGCGATTTAACGGAGCAACTTTTGTCGGTGGGAGCACACCGAGCCTCCGGGGAGCATCGTCTCCGGGCGTGAAAGCTTCACCTCCGTCCGCAAACTATGACGAACGACGCCTGAACAGCCTCCTTTTTTTCACTGCGACCCGCAAACCAGGCCGAATCAGTGAGTATTTGCACTAAAAAAACTGCAGCTCACAGGCGTTTCTGGGTTTTCAATAACACCGTGCACGGATGCATTGTTGTGATAGTCACCTGACAGCGAGCGGATCGATACCAGCTGCGTCCTCCGGAGCAACAGAGGCCAGCCCGGGGGACACCTTCACGTACCCGGGCATTTTCCTGCTTTTTCAGAGGGGCAGCAGGGGAGGACACGGGCCTGAATAGAAAGGCCACTTATTTATGTAACCATTTGAGCGCCCTGTTTCATTCTTTAAGAGCAGACATATTGTGAAAATAGGTCAGACAGTCCGAAAACCGCAGCTGGCATTAAAAAAAATCCTGACATCCTGCAGATCTGTCAGTGGTGGACAAAGTGCACAACTCTGTTACTTGAGTCAAAGTACAGATTCTCCAATGCAAGTGAAAGTTGCTGAGTCTGTTTATTACTAGAGTTAACTGGCTTGATTTAAAAAAAAAAAAAAATAAAGAAGCACAAGAAAAATGAAAATAACTTAAAAAAAAAAAAACAAACAAAAAAGTACAACAAACATACAGATAAGGCAAACAAAACTTGAAAATGTTGTTAAAAACTTATTATAATTCTGTAAAAATCCCCCCAAAATAAATAAATCTAGGAATGTGGAATTGTAGAACATTTATCCATGTCTTTTTGTCTATATCAACTTGTAATTTATTTATTTAAGAAGGGACAATGTACATTAATACAAATTTAACTCTGAAACTTTCTTGCAGAGAAATGGAGCAACATAAAGAAGTAATGACCCCCAAAAATGGCAAGAAATTAGTAAAAAGTACAAGAAAATTACCTGGAAATTAGTAAAAAATAAATAAATAAGAATTAATAATAACACTAATAAACTGAGCACCCTGTTTCATTCTTTAAGTGCAGACATATTGTGAAAATAGGTCAGACAGTCTGAAAACTGCAGCTGGCATAAAAAAAAACTGACATCCTGCAAATCTGTCAGCAGTGGACAAAGTGCACAACTCTGTTACTTGAGTCGAAGTACAGATATTTCAATACTAGTGAAAGTTGCTGAGCCAGAGTATTACTTGAGTTAAATAGTAGTGAAAGGCGTCTGAAAGCAGCACATGAAAAATGATGTCACTCCATGTTTCAAAGGGTTAGAGTAACAATTTGATGTAAATGGTGAGCTGTCTGCTTCTAAACTAGAAAAACACATTATTTTGTTGTTTTTTTTGTCAGGATTTATTACAAGTCTCCATTCACAGAGACTCCTCCGAACCACATTAAAAGCAGATTGCAGCTCGTAAATTGTCGCTAAAGATCAGGCAGAACTTTACAGTAGTGTCGTCGGCATGAAAATGAGATTTTGTATTTACAACATTGTAACACAAATTATTGATATAAACTGTAAGTAAAAGAGGACCCAACATGGACCCTTGCGGGACACCATTGTGTACATTCAAAAAACTAGATTATACACCACTGATTTGGACACCTTGTGATCGGCTGATAAAGTAGTTTTCAAACAACTGAACGGTTTTAGTACTTTGAGGCTGTGAGAAACCTTTATTTTGTTTAGTGTGTGTTTGTGTTTCCAGGAGAAGAGGAGGCTGCACAATGTAGGAGGGCTGCTCACCAGTGGGACTCCATACTGCTCTCTGGGGGGGACCATGGAGCCAGAAGGGCGACCGCTAACCCCAGGGACCAGCTATGGGCCCCCACCCCTCAACTCAGCACAAAACCCCGTCACCTCCACCTTCCTCAACTGCACCTTAAAGGTAAAAACATCAAACCACAGGTGTGTGTTTGTACACCTGTGTTTGGTGGGCAAAACACAGATTTTTAATAAAACTTGTTCTTCAGTGTGTTTTTATAGGGCTTGGTGATATGGCTTTAAAATAATATCACAATATTTTAAGGATACATTGCAATACATTATATATATATATATCTCAATATTTTGAAATGTCCTTTAAATTTATGTTAACTAATAAAGTACAAAACTACTGAATAAAAAGCCGTTACAATAAAGTGGAATTAAGTAGCTACTGTTATTTAATAAAGTTTATACCCTAATGTTAGAATAACATTTAATAAAATAAAGTACTTTTATAATAAAATTGGTATTGTTATAACAAAATAAATCAAAGCGGGACACAAAGATACTAAAGAGTCGTTCAAAAAGATTTGTTTTTTCATTTTCACCCATCACCATCTATGAGTTGTGTTTTAGTAGTATGTTGAAATAAAAATTGGGGGTCGACAGATTATTGGCCAGTCCGATATTTCTCATTTTGCCAATTATCTGTATCAGCGTTTCACTGTAATGATCACCAATCAAATAAATTAATTAAAGAAAAGTGTCAGCATGGGAGGAACTTCCAATGTGTAAAACCTCAGGGAGCTGTTTTTATTTACTCATTTTTTATTTCAATTTTCACTTGACTTTTAAAAAAAAGTTCCTGGGAACTTTCTGTATATGATGTTAAAAGTTTCAATTTTGTCTAAATATTTGCTAAAGGTGTTTAAACAAAGTTTTGTGTTGGAGTTTGTTATATTCCAAATGATAAATTTTGACAGAAAAAAATTAAATTTTATTGAAAATGCACATTGCTTCCATATATTGGTTACTGGTCTCATCAACTACTAATAATCGGTATTGGTATCGGCCCTGAAATAACTATACCAGTTTTATTGCGGGAGGATGCATGCTTAAAATGCAAAGTGCAAATGTAGGTGTAGGTGTGTCCTGCACCTGTGCATCAAACTCATCATGTCCATCATCTGATAATTCATTGACTAAGTCCTCTTTTTAAATTCTCGCCTCCAGTCCTCATGTTCTCCAAATGTGAGAGACGGCTCGATGCCTGCCAAATGCTCGTGGGGCCATGCTGGAGATGAGGGCCCCGAGCAGAGTGACGGCCCTCAGCCCAGTGCAGAGCCAGGGAGGAGCGCACAGAGGAGATTCAGGTCCTCAGCCTTTCCTTCCTCCCTCAGCTGGGACTCTGACTCTGAGAAAGAAACTCTAGATGGTAACACGTGTTTTAATATCTCCTGCTGCACACAGTAGAGATGAGAGGCAGAATCGAGCTAACACCTGAGGCCTCAGTGTACCTTTTCATCGTTGTCTCCTTTTCAGTGTTACTCAGTGTGCATGTAGTCAGAAGTCTCTCAGTATGAACTGTTTCTGTACCCGTTGAGCTGTGAAGTGATGTTCCTGTGGTTGTGTGTTTTGTGTTGCTGTTATGTGTCAGAGGAGGAGCTACAGCACTTTTCTAACCCTCATGGTCTGGCTGCTCACAGCCCAGGATCTCCTTCTTCTGGACTCAGGTGAGGAAGAGGAGGAGGTGCAGGAGGAAGGTTAGCGAGCTGTTTGGTGGGGATGTCAGAGGGTTAGTTTAGGACAAAGAGACATCACAGATCATCAGGACAGGATTTTTCTAGTCTTTGTGCTAAGCTAACTAGTTACAGCCAGCAAACTTGAATGCTTCTCTGCTATTGTTCCTCTTTTTGTTTGTTTTTTGTTGTTGTTTCTGTTTTGTTTTTGTTTTCTGTATAATCTACTTATGACATTAAGCTTAGTAATAGGTTTTCTTTTTGTTTTTCTTTTTAATTTCATGCCTTGTTGGTGCTTTTGGTTCTTTTTCCTTTTGGGAAATTGTTAACAACGCTCAAAATAAATTAATGCCACTACTACTACTAAATTTAAAAAACGTATTTCCAAAATGTCGAAATACTGCTTTACCTACTAACCTCTAAAAGTAACTATCCAGATATTGTTATTTCCAGGCAAAGTCCTACTGTATGTAGTGTTGGGCCGGTGTGAATTTTTTTTTAAAGATATTAAACCGACTGAACCAGTTTACTGAATTTTACCTGGTGATGATACTGTATCCCAACAGAAAATGAGTGTCTACCTAACACCTAACATTGTGTAACACTGGAGTTCTCTCTCCACACTGACTTAGTAAGTGCCTCAACAATGAATCAGACAGTCCCCACCCCCTGCGGCGCTTTCAAAGCGAGCATCAGATATAATCAGAAACACAGCATCCGACAAAAGTTCATCTCACAACAGTGCTTGCAGCCAGCGAGGACAGCTCTTTCCTTGGCTTTGAATTCAAAATGTTGCCATGTTGGTGCAGTTTTAATTTTGTTTTTTAGCTGCCAATTCATTGTAGTGAAAGAAAAACATGACCTCATTGTATAGAATGACCTACAGTGACCTCTAGGATAATCACGGCCGCCTGAAACTTAAAAGCCACAAGGTAGAGACCTCAGGCTTTCAGAGGATGTTTGGCGTTCATAGAAACATCGACAGCAAGGAGGTGGTTGGCGACCATGCTGTTGCTGAAAAATGCAATTCTTTCAGATAACTCCAAATGGCAAAAAGTTTTTGATACCAAATCACAGCATGGTGTGTTTCTAAAGGTCTTGGTGTCTTAATGTGATAATTTGGAGGGATTATGTGCATTTTTATACATTCTTGAGTGGGAAAATCTTTTAAATTTAGCACCAAATTTATGTAACAAATGATATCAGCCCAAAAATTGGCGCAGAAACTTACATTATGGAGCATCAAAACAGCCGTCATTTATTTCCATCATCATTTTTTTGAGGAGGCGCCTCACCAAAACACAAACACATATACTGTCCCCCAACATACGATCCTTTTCCCCCTAAAAAACAAAAACAAAAGTGGATCTATGGTATGAGTGTAGAGGTTAAATATATACAGAGACTATGAATACACACATAATTTCCAGAAAACTGACATAAAATCAGATTAAGAATAAGAAGAGTGTGCACATGGTCTTTAATTTTGACCTGTTTCAGGAAGAGATGCTGCTTTTACTCGTTAAAAACGTCATGTAATGCTTTTCCCTTCCAGACTTGATAGTGAAGATGACCAAGAACCTGAAAAACTGCAACACTTGCATAATAAAACCGACTCGTCTGCCCCTGTGGAGGGGCACGGCGACAACAACACTGAGAGCACAAAGACAGAAGAGCCAAATACATCTCAGCTCGGCCAAACAGAATGTAAGAACCGTATGGAAAAAAACAAAATCTGCCCGCACACTTGATATCTTCCTTTTATCTTAAGCTCCATTCATATTTCCTCTGTTTTCTCTCCGCAGTGGCAGACAGCGAAGTGTGGAATGTATCCGAGGGAGCCAAACTGTTTCTGTCCAAAGTAAAACCAAAGGAAGGTTGCCAAATGGAGGAGGAGGAGGTGGACAATAGCGAGGGAGAGAAAAGGCCCAAGGAAAAAGAAACCAAGCAGCCCGAGAGAGATGTGTACACCTTCCCTGGAGACTCGGACCCGGAGAGTCCCCCTCCTGCCCCCTGGGCTCATTGCACATTCATTCAGCGGTGCAGAAAGAAGAGGGTGCTGCTCCGGCCCTTCTCTGGACTTGGCACCTTGAAGAGACCGTCGCCTGAGACTGGCAAGCACGCAAGACTGAGTCCTCAAAAATCAAAAAGCACTGAGACGGCACAGAATCGAGGCGGAGGGGTGTATGATTTCGAGGAGGTCAGCTTTGGAGAGGCAGCAGAGCAGGAGCCGATAAAGTTTAGAGGGAAAAGAGACAAACAAGAAGAAGAGGAGCCGGGCAAACAAATCTTCACCTGTGTTGAATGTAGCATTTATTTCAAAAAGCAGGTCCACCTGCAGGAGCACATAGTTGAGCACTGTCAGAGCGGCGCGGCGGGCGGCAGGCGTTTAGGAAAAGGCGGCCGATTTCGGTGCATCGAGTGTGGATGGAATCTGCCAACCAGGCTCACGCTCGCAGACCACCACAGACGGCATCAGGAGTCCCGTCTGAAGATTCTGGAGGAGATCGAGAAACTGAATGAAAACGGGAAGACGAGAGAGACGGAGAAGCTTGACAGTAAGATGGTGAAGCATATGAGCTCAGACCCGGCGATTACGCAAGATGCCTTGATTCCAGGCAAAATGTCAGACCCAGAAATAGTCACGTCTCCACCTCTTTCCCCAGTTTCAACACCAGACACTGCAGCTCTCGACTCAGACTCTACAAATTCAGTCCGAGCTCAGGCCCGCGCTGTTTCCGCCTGCCGCCGCCGCTTTGTCTGCACCAAGTGTAACTTCAGCACAAGAACCTCACAGGCACTGGCGAATCACACCAAGACCCACAACAGAAAAAAACCCGCTCTCCAGGCTGACTCGCCATCCCCCGCTTCTCCATCATGTGTGGCGTCCACATCCCTGGCGTGCGGTCACTGTGCCTTCCTGACCTCAAGTCAAACTGTAATGAGGGAACACCAGACACTTCACATCAGCGGGGCGCAGACTGAGGAGACGGGACAGAAAGTGGGCGCTCGAATTTCAACTGACCGTCCCTCTGGATCTGGATCGTCGCCTGATGCAGCTCAAGGCAAAAGCCAGCAGGAGGACAGCGCAGAACCAGACAGCGCTGCAGCGCGGCCCTCAGGCCAGGTGGTGTTCGAGTGCGCCGGGAACAGGAGATTCAGCCGGAGAGGGAAGACTTGGACGGATCTGGCCAAGTTCCTGGATGATGACAAGCTGCCCGGGAGTGAGGAGGAAGAGCAGGATGAAGATCAGAGCACAGAGGTTAAAACTGAGCGCTCGGAGCAAGAGGCCGGCTCACCTGCTGGAGTAAAACCGCACACCAGAGCGCGAGCCAACACAGGTGAGACTCGATGTCAGACCAAAGACTTTAATAAAGAGGTTAGACGAAGTCGCCCTAATAAGAGTTATTATGTCAGCTAAGTCACATACGAGTGATTATGTACATGCTCTCGAGTCTCATTTTTGCTTTGTTTTGCAAAAGATATCAGATTCATGCAGAAGAAAAGGGTAATAATGAGATTACAACGCTGCATGTAAACAAACTGATGGTATTTCGTTGTTGTTCGTATGTTGTTGTTCAAGATATCAGTGATTAACTTGATGGGTACAATGTGATTATTATTATTAATAGGAATAATATTGTATATTGTCAAAACAACAACACCAACAACAAAAGTTCAAATTTCAGGGTATTAATATCAAATTCAAAACAATTACAGACAGTTTTTGTCGATGAAAATCTCCCTCCGGCAGTCCTCATCAAATATGTATAAAAGAGAAAAGCACACAAGTAAAAACAAAGTGAGAATGAGATTTTAAAAAATGCAATAAACCAGAATTAAATCAAACTCTCAATAATTCTGATGCATTTAACCCTTTGAAACCTGGATGGACATCAGTTTTCTTGTCCTGCGTTCAGACGCCTTTCACAAGTATTTAAACCTTCGAAATCTGAGCAACTTGGTGTGATTGAAAACACGGGAAAAACAACATTGAGCAATTTGGCAAGAAATATCACGTAAATTGTAGGAAATTAGTAGATTTAGAAAATTACTTTTTTTTTTACTATAGTTACAGTTATCATAATATCATTTTTAAAATTATGTTGCAGAATTCTTATAATTTTTAAGAACTTTTATCAGGCCTTATCCTTATTTTTTTTACTTTGCTTCCTTTATTGTGTTCATTTCCAGGTTGTTTTCTTTCTCATTTTCTTCTCCCCATGTTTGAAAAAAAAGAAAGAAATCCAGCAAATTCGCTGAGGTTTTAAAGGGTTAAAGAAGTGACTCAGGTCAGACTCTAACTTCCCAGAGGAGCAGCTCTGCAGGAGCTCTCACCTTAAACTCAGCGTATTTAAGCGAAGCTCACTGTTTCAGTTTAAACAGGATTTGTCTGATTATTCAGAATTGATTTCTTTTCTTCTCTATAGACGACGGCTCGGCACAGCAGGGCGCTACGTTACCGCTCCCTCCTGAGAAGTGTGTGAAGGACGAAGACAAGCTGGAAGTGGAGAAAGACGGAAAGGTTTTCTTTTTGAGGCGGAGTAACCGGGTTACCGCTGCTGCGGCAGAAATTGACAGTGATGATGATGACGACGACATTGACGAGGAGCGCGTGCGGTGTTTCCTGTCGGGGGGCATTTTGGATGAAGACCCAGACGAGATTGATGAGGACTCTGAGGCGCTGAAGAGTGTGGAGAGGAAGTGCCCCTACTGCCCCGATCGATTCCACAATGGCATCGGGCTTGCCAATCACGTGAGAGGCCACCTGAACCGAGTGGGCGTCAGCTACAATGTGCGTCACTTCATATCCCCCGAGGAGGTCAACGCGATCGAGAAGAAGTTCTCCTATCAGAAGAAGAAGAAAAAAGGTCAGCGGCTTGTTGCATTTGTTTCTTGAGGCTGTGCAGACGTTGTCTGAGCAGATTCTGAAGCCCAGAAAGAGATTTTTCTTCTTCCTGTCTTTGTTTCTGTCTGACATAACGACCCCGACACTGTCTTTATTAACTATACCATAATTCTCTTTAACGCCCGTTTCATCCATGGCCGAGCAAATAATGTAAATGTTTTCTGTAGAGCTCAACTCTTTAAATTCAGTCTCTGATTACTCTTCTATATAACATAAAGTAGTGGTTCGGTATCTGGGGAAGCAAAGGTCATAAATCTGAGGGCCTCGCAGGATGATCGGCAGAATAAGGAAAGTGAAGGTACAGACGCCTTTTTAAATAACCTTTAGAGAACGGTCTAAAGTGCGTTTGAGGTGTGGTCGACTCAACTTTTACAAGTTTATGGTGCATATCTGAGTATAAAGTAAGACACAAGAGGCAAGAGGTATTATTTAGCCCCTTAATTAAACAAAGGTGTGTTCTGGGCGTGACAAGATTTAAATTTTTCATGATTTTCAATCAGTGTCGTCTCCCATTCCATCCTTGGTATACTTTAACTCAAGATATTCTCATTTTTTGGACATTTTGAGGATTTGGGGACTTTTTAGGATGTTTCTCGGATTTTAGGGCATTTCAAGGATTTTAGGACATTTCTAGGACTCTGACATTTCTCAGATTTCAGTATGTTTCTAGTATTTTAGGGCATTTCTTGAATTTCAGGACATCAAGTCATCAGATATTGTCGCTTTGCAGAGGACTTCTCTGTCTACATGTTACGTTTTAGGTGTCTTTCTGTGTCTGCTGTTGGTGTTTCGGGATGCGCTACCACAATGTCAAAAGATGCACACGATAGGATTATGTTGCATGTAAATTTAGGCATCTAAAGCACATGGCAACCAACGCCACGACGTCAACAAACGCACATGCTGGCACGGGTGGCTAGGATGAGAGGAAGGAGGCACATTGTAAAATGCAGATTAAACCATCACATTCAGACAGAGGCGAACACCAAACACCCGCATACAAGTCTGGGGAAGGACCATCCACCGGCCGCATACCATACAGGTGCCCTCGGCTTCTTATATAGCTGCTTTTGCACAGAGATCGTGTTATAACATCGTGCCAGCCTCTTTTTTGAATGCTCTTAGCATTAAAATGTGACCCATCTTCTTTGTAGTTTCCATGTTGTTCCCACTTTATTACCTCAAAGCACACGAACGCAACAAAGTCGGAGGAATGATTTCCCAACTCGGAAACTACGACCCTCCAAAATCACACAAATGCAGCATATGGTCACCAGAGCGATAACAGTTTATCATCAGTGTCCGTACCAAATTTCACTCATTTCACTCCAAACCACTCGTTTTAACCTGCTGGTAGAGTTAAAGTTAAAGTCAGTAGGTTTCATCCTCTGAGGAGCATGAATGTCTGCAGAAATTTTCATGGGAATTTATCCGAAACTTGATGAAATATTTCGGTCTAAAGTAACCAAATTGTTGGACAGACTCGCAGACCTACAGTGTGACCGCGCGGCTGTGCCTCAGGCAGTCTGAACTGGTCACAAGTTCAGCTGATGAATCAAAGCATTGAATGTTTTGCTTTAATTCAAGAGCTCGTGGGCCAAAATAAAGTGTTATAGCATCACACTGTATGTGTCTAAACTCTCGCTGTCCTCTCTGCAGTTGCCAACTTTGACCCCGACACCTTCAGCGTGATGCACTGCGAGTTCTGCAGCGCCGGCTTCGACACCCGGGCCGGCCTGTCCAGCCACGCCCGGGCCCACCTCCGCGACTTCGGCATCACAAACTGGGACGTTACCATCTCTCCCATCCACATCCTGAGGGAGCTGTTCTCCAGCAGGCCCGATCTTGTGATCCCCACGGCTCCTCCTCGGAGTCCCTGCTCCTCACAGGAGGAGGAGGAGGAGGAGGAGGGGGAATACAAGAGCTCGTGGGGGAAAATAAAGTGTTCGAGAAAGATACGGGAGGTGTCGTAACGCCCCACTTTGTGATGCCGAAGGCGCGGAGGCCTTCAGGACCTTCCCAATGCTGCAAGACGGAGGACGGCGGAGGAGAGAGCGCAGGTAAGTGTTCGTGATCGATCCTAAAAAGTGTGACTGTGTTTGATACGGTCAGATCGGGGAAACTCGACTTGCTTTGCTCGGGGGCCACTTTTGGAAAATGACAGAAGGCCGGGGGCCGATTAAAGCAGCCCTGCACATGTTTGTTTTAGGATGTTTCTAGGACGATACAAAATTTCTTAGATATTAAGATGTTTCTAGCATTTTACTATATTTCTGGGATTGTAGGGCATTTTTAGGATTTTTGGACATTAATAGGATTTCAGGATGTTTCTCAGATTTTAGGGAGTTTTGAGACTTTACTAGAATTTTACAGCATTTCTAGGATTTTAGGATCTTTCTGGGATTTTGTGACGTTTTTCTAGGATTTTTTGAGACTCTTGGATTTTTAGGACTTTTTTTTGCAATGTTAGGACATTCCTAGCATTTCAGGATATTTCTAGGATTTCAGGAAGTCTCTAGGATTTTATGGCTTTTCCTGGATTTTATGACATTTCTAGGATTGTAGGACATTTTTAGGATGTTAGGATTTTTTAGGATTTAAGGAAATTTAAAGATTTTGTGACATTTTTTTGGCTTTAGGACGTTTTTAGGATTTAAGGACATTAATGGCTTAGGACCTCTGTCAGGGGGTGTGGGGGAAACCTCTACGACACTTTTATTTTTTTGATAAATAAGCTCTATTTTGATGCTAAATAACTAAAAGTACAGAAATAATTCCCAGTTTGAATCACTTTATTTTACTGTGAATTAGAGAATATTCAGGGGGCCACCTGGCACCCTATCGGGGGCCAGATTTGGCCCATGGACAGTAAATAACCAGAGAGTTTCACTGGTTGACCTGCTTGGCACTTTGAACTTGGCACAGGATGCATGATCTCAGTGATGATTCCTGGAGGGATGAATAAAACAGAGTGTGTTAGATGCATAAAACAGTTGGAAATGTGAGTTTAGATGCTGTTTCTGTTGTTTCACGTGTTTTTTTTTCTCTGGATAAAACTGGACTGTCTGACCTGTGACACCGCTGTGCAATGTGTGAAGTGTTGAATCAGGATGTCTAGAACATCAGCTTTGGCAAAGAGTGTGTGTGTATGTGTGTGTGTGTGCGTGTGTGTGTAAGAAATAGAGATAGAGAGAGAGTCCCTGATGCCCGCGGTTGATGTGGCACTCGGTGCATTTATCCCAACCTCCGCCTCCACTCGATTGGTCACGCCTTAGCTTAGCGGTGCATATGGGGGCAAAATGGCTGCTTCCACCTCCCCGTAGACCCAAACAATAGCGGAAAAACTGTCTGGCTTCAGCTGCCGGGGAGTCCGATGCACTGCGGTTGCGGACCGGTGAGTACCGCGCGCTGTAATTCCCGTGCACCGCGTGCCCTCGGATCACACGGCGGCGGAGCACTGCGCGTCTCGCGCCGCATCTTCTGTCACATCGCAGCCAGACAACAGCCATTAAAAACTCTTCATCATGTGAGACTATGTAAAGAAAATCAATGTGGCGCGCGCAGCCATGCAGGTAGCCCATGACATGCATGTCAAAAGCTCATAAAGCGGGTCAGTGTTTTTCTTTCTCGTCTTTCCCGTTTTGCTCGATAAATAGTGATTTATTTCTGCCTCTTGTGATCTTGTTGGTACAGTTTTCTTGCGAGGTTTTTTATTGTGCACGTCTGGGATGACGTCCAGTATTTCCAGTGCTGCAGGATCTCTAAAATTACCTACAGTTGCCCAATCCTCGCCATTTTACTTTGCTTTGATTTTTGATAGAGGACACGCTGTGCTCTCAAGTGCACGCGTTTGTGCATGTTTTTGGGATAAACTGAGAGTGAGATCGCTCAGGTAACTTTATGAACTGGTGGCCGGTAATCTTATTACAACTTATCCGGATCAACCAAGTATAATCCAAGTATCACTTTTACTTGTCGGGTTGTTGAGTGTCACTCCGCCTGAACGGATACAAAGTCAAGTTATCGGTTTGATACTTTGTTCCGATTTCTAAAAAAAACCCGTCAGATTGTGTGTTATTGTGTTGATTATAATAGACGGTGTTATAACGCTGCGCTCCGAGGTGTCACATCGCTCTTTTACAGTCAGGAGATGAACTGACAAGCGCAGAGCCGCCCACCAGACAAAAAGCATTGTCTGTCTCCACGTCTCTTTTGATTTACCGATTTGTCGCAGAAAATGGCACTTTTGTCCCAGGAATGCCTGACTGCGGGGAACCAGGACTGCCATGTTTGCTTCATACTGTAGTGCGATCATCACTTTTTTTTTTTTTTTTTTTTGACATGGATACATTACAGGGTTTATTTTCACGTGCAATCTTCTCGCAGAAGACGTAATAAGGCGCTGTTATAATAAGGAGTGATAAATTATAGGCAGTGAGCTCAGAAGAAATGAGATTTTTCTGCTCTGTCTTTTATTTGTTCTCACTCAGAGATGCATATATATGCTTTTAAAGGCTGATTAGAAACATGTATTAGAATTAGACATTTAATGGTGGTTTATTATCACAACCTAATTAAGACATTTCTGCACTCAGGGGCTGCTCATTATTTATGAGAGGGGATGGTGTGGTGTTAAACAGGGAAGGCACTTAAATTAATCTTTTTTTAATCTTTTTTTTTTCTTTGGCTTGGTACAGTCATGGAATTTGCAAATAACACATTTCAAGGCCTGGGAAAGTTTTGGAAAAACTAAATAAACCCTGCACGGTTTGGAAAAGTCATGGAATTTAGTTTCACAAATCTGCATAAGAACACACAGTGTGCTCAAGGAGCGTTGGAAATTTGAAAATCCAACAATAATTTCTGTTTTTACAGTTCCTGGCTGTGATAAATTATGTAATTTTAGGTGATTTTCAAAAAATAAAAAATAAAATGTGATTTTAAAAGGAAAACATGTCCTCCAAATGCATTGTTTCTTTAAAATTCACCAAATTCTCAAAAAAAAAAGACCCCAAAAAAGACAAGTGTCTGCCCTGCTAGACAAAAAGCATTGTCTGTCTCCATGTCCCTTTTGATTGACCAATTTGTTGGTCCTGGAAAAGTCATAGAATTTGCAAATGGCAATGTCCAGGCCTGGAAAAGTTTGGGAAAGCTAAATTTACCTTGGAAGTTTTGGAGAAATCATTGCATTTTGTTCCACAAATTGGTATAATGACACATGATGTGTTCAGGGATCATCATGAATTTGAAAATCCAGGATAATTTCTGTTTTTACAGTTTTTGGTTGTGATACATGATGCAGTTTTTGGTGATTTTAAAACAAAAGTCTTTTGGAGTTTCCAGGTTTGGAGGGCATGTTTTCTTCAAAAAAGTTGGCTTTTTTTTTTCTTTTAAAATTTTTCCTTTTTTTTTTTACCTTTACAATATAGGGTTATTTATGGTTAGATTTATTTATTTATTTTTATAAATGTTTGCCTTTTTTTCTTTAAAAAATGTGTTTTTTTTTCTTTCTTCTTTCTTGGCAATTTTCTTTTCTTAAAACTCTTGACGATTTTTTCCTATAATGATTCTGTAGCAATTTCTCTTTCTTTTAATTTTTTTTCTTCAAAAATTTTTGACTGTTTTTTATTTTTAAAAAATCTTGGTCATTCTTGTACTTAAAAAAATCTTTTTGTGATTTCTTAAAAAAAAAAAAATATTCTTTGGGGATTTTTAAAGAAAGCCTGCCTTAATCTGTTAAAAAAAAATCACCAAAACAATGCCATTCATTAGTCCGAAACTGTAAAAACAGATATTATTATTGGGTTTTCAAATTCCTGATGGTCCTTGAACACATCATGTGGGACAAACACTTCATGCACTCAAGGAAGACTTTTGTGGCTGTGGGGAGGGTTAAATAAAACCCCCCAAAACAGTCACTCTTCCTCTGCTGATAAATACAGAATAGCCCCTTAGGTCTACTTTTATTTTATATATTTAGATCCAGGGCTATTTACAAAAGATTTGGGGCTGAAGCCTCAGACACTCAGGCTTAATGACACCACTGCCTCCAGGGGGGTCATGATTTAATAATTAAAACAAAATCAAAAGTCACACCACAGCCACCCCTCTGCTCTGATAAATACAGCACCGTCCCTAATCTGGATATTGTGTGTGTGTTGTAGGTGAGGAGGAGGAAGCAGCTGAGGATGAAGCGAAGCGTCCAGCTCTGGATGGCGTGAGCTCGAGCCCTGGGAAAACAGGGCAGTGCGGCGTGGACTCAGACGGCCTCTCTCCCGGGGACGGGGATGCAGACTCAAAGGGTGAGGAACAGAAATGGGAATGCTGACCCCGGAGTGTTGACAGGGGATTGGATTTGCCACAGCGGAGCCGTATCGTAGCTGTCAGTGGGGAAAATTGTAAAACTGACCCCGGGTCGGCGCTGAGGAGCGGCGACAATACATCAGAGAGGGTTTTCCCCCGGGGAAATCCTCAGAGGTAGACAAATGTATTTAGGAGCTAATGAGAGCACCTCGAACACAGAGTGAGGACGTAGACGGGGAGGGTGAGAGAGGTGACGTGTCCTCTGGGAGATCTGTGGCCTCGACAAGAACCTGAACCACCTGCTGCTGCTTTGAACACTTTGACTTCACGCTGCGCTCACTTAAAGGGGAAATCGCTATTTCTCATTCTGGACTCTATTTTTTCTGACGTTTATGTGTCTACGGACGAGTGCTTATTAGGGTTCAAATGATTCGTACAGTTCCCCTCTCCTCCTCCGCTGCCACTCAGCGCTCACATTCGTAATGTTTTATAGCAACGTTAGGGATGCACGATTTTGGATTTTTTTTCCAATATAAAAGCAACTCACTTGGCCTTCCTCACTTGATTTTAGTGATCTAGTCTTTCTGTAGTGGAATAACATCACATTATGATACTTTTATTGTGACGGTCCACCAGCAAATTGAGACATAAAATACAATGTAAATAAAATTCATTCTTTGTGCAAAATAATTAAAAAAACCTTGTGACACCAGCTGAAAACAGCATGTTTGCCGATTCCGATATTTCATTTTAAAACCGATATCTGCCGATGACGTGCTGATATTATCATGCATCCCTAACACAGGTGCACTTTCATTATTTACCTGACAGTTTAAAAAAGGGCGCCGTAGACAGACAGTGCTGCCGTGACGGTACGTGTCCGAGTGATCCGTCATTTCCACGCTTCCCATCATCGTCAGTGTAAGTCTCTGTGCGCTGGATTTTGGGAGCGCGTTGTGTTTGGAGAGACGGAGCATCTGCTTTTCATTTGCATGAAGTTTAATTGAGGGGTGCACCTGCCTCGAGTGGTTATATTGGCGCCTGCAGCTCTCGCTCTCCAAATTCCAAATGTTCTCACTCAGAGACGAATACACAAAAATGCCATTTGCAAAAGTTACTTTGTAATCTCTGAAAAGTAAAACATTTTTTTGTTTCATGACGTCTCACCGACTGTTCTCGCCTCTTTTCAGTCCACGACCTGAAGTGTGAGGTGTGTGGAGCGCAGTTTGAGACCCGGCGCGGACTATCCAGCCACGCCCGCTCTCACTTACGCCAGCTGGGCATCAGCGTCTCAGAGAGCAGCGGGGCGCCCATCGACCTCCTCTACCAAATCTCCAAGGAGCGAAACCTAGACGGCCAAATCAGCTCATCTCCTCTGGAGCCTCCTTCAGCCAAGACCTCCTCGCCGTCTGTTCCTCAGAAAGATGAGGAGGTAGAAGACATGGACTTGGACGAGAAGCCCATCCCTCTTTCCCTCCTGGCCAAAGCAGCGAAAGCGGTGCCACCCTCCTCCTCCTCCACGCCGACACCTTCACCCGGCGCCTCTCCGGCTCCTCCTCATTCTGGCTCCCCCTCCTCGGTGGTGAGGAAAGCCCCCATTTCCTCTCTGCTGCCCGTGTCTTCCCCCTTGCGCTCGCCGGAGCACAAGGTCGGGGGAATGAAAAGCTTGACCTCTAACCTCTCTGTCGCGGCCAACGTCACAACCAAACCTCTCTGGGCGCCACAGGAGAATGACGCTCCGCTCAACCTCAGTAAGTGTCTGGATCGCAGAAAGCGAGGCAAGCCCCATGAACACGCAGGTCTGCCTGTGAGTGAATGAGTGATTGATGAGTGTTGGTGTTTTCTTTTTGGCCGATGCGTTTTGAAAATGAATGAACGAGCTGTGAGCGCGCAGACCTCCTGGTTATTTTATAAACTTGGTATACTCGCCTGCATGCTTTATAGTTAAAAGTTGCTTTCTACAGCTAAAAGCTAAAATGTGCAACTACTAAAAGTAAATGATAGCTACTAGGGACAGAATAAAGAAATATGTATATTTTTTTACCATCTGTTGTTGGTGCGGTTTCCATGCTTTCCGCCATTTCTGTTGCCCTGAAACGTCACAACTCGGCAGCTCAGGAATCACAGAAATTTTCCGCTCGTAATTCCGACTTTGATGCAGGTGCAGGCGGCGTTAGAACTGTGAAGAAGTTCCTCGGCTTTAAAGACGCTGTTTGATTTTCTCATGAGTCTTGTTATTTCTTCTTCATGTGCAGCCCTGGAGGTGGACCCCAACAAGGACATCGTGTGTCAGCTGTGCGGCGCCTGGTTCGAGACTCGGAAAGGTTTATCCAGCCACGCACGCGCTCACCTGCGGCACTTTGGCGTGGAGTATTCTGAATCCAAGGGCTCTCCCATCGACCTCCTGAACCAGCTCATCGACACCGACGACTTCAAGCACAAAGCCAGCGCGATGCAGCTCGACAGCCACGCCGAGCCTCGGGGCCTCACGACCACGCTCTCCCCTCCGAAGCAGCCCCTGCTGAGCCTCTCCTCCTCGTCCTCCTCGCTCCTCTACAAGGTGACCACAGCTGGGGGCGGGTCGACATCCAAAGCTACCTCTTCCTCTGCCTCGTCTTTACTCGGCCCGCCCCCCAAGCGTCTCAAGTCCTCCTCCATGAGGGTCTTCCGCCTGAGCAGCGGGGAGCTCATGGCGCTTCCACACAGTGAGTGTTGTTTCACGGGATTTATTTGTTTTTTTTGATGAATTTTTTTATGCGTCTGCGTCGTCAATAGAGGCCGGAGACATTACTGTATTTTCCGGTCAACACACATTTCAACATTTAAGTGATTAGACTTTGGTGGCCCAGGGGTCAAAGGTCAAGGTCACAGTGACCTCATCTGTCTTATTCTTGTGATCATGATATCTCAAGAACAGTTTAAGGGAAATTTCTTCAAATTTGGATCAAACTTTTAGATTAGACTCAAGAATGAACTGATTTCGGTGGTCAAAGGTCAAGGTCATGGTAACCTTGCATTCAGCCCATTCTTGTGAAAGCGATGTCTCAAGAACATCTTGATTCAATGACTCAAAGTAGAGTCTTTGAGTAGACTCAAGAATGAACTGATTAGTATTTGGTGTAGTGCATGCTCGTGAACACAATATCTGCAGGTGGACTTTCATCAAATTTGACACAAACGTCCACTTGGACTCGAGAATTAACTGATTACAATCTGGTGGTCAAAGGTCAAGGTCACTGTGACCTTGCATTCATCTATTCTTATGAAGACGATATCTCAAGACCACCTTGAGGGAATCATTTCAAATTTGCCACAGACGTTCGAATACACTTAAAATTGACTGATTAAATTTTGGTGGTCAATGGTCAAGTGTATGGTGATCTGGAATTTTTCTTATTCTTGTAAACACAATTTCAAAACATCTTGAGTGGATTTCTTCAAATTTTCAGAAAAACCTATTTGGACTCAATGATAAGGTGATGAGAATTTGGTGTTCAAAGGTCAAGGTCACGGTGACCTTGGGTCTTTCTCATTCTCGTGAATGAAAATCTGAAGGTGGCTTTGAGGGAATTTCTTTGGCACAAAAGTCCACTTGGATCTAAAAATTAGCTGATTATAATCTGGTGGTCATAGGTCAAAAAGTGACCTCATAAAACATTTTTTTGGCCATATGCTTAAATTACATACAAATGTCTAATAGCATGTAATGATGGAGTTCTGAAATTTTATATCTAAAAGGTCAAAGGTCAGCGGTGACATTATAATGTTCTGCATAAAATCTTTTTTTTTTTTTTTTTACACAACGTCATAACTCAGGAACAGAGCAGAAATCATTCGGTCAGATACGGAACTGGTGACAGTAATCTTGAAACCGAAATCTTCTGCGTGTGACGCGTCTGTGTTTTCGCAGACGTTGATGTAAACATAAGAAACCTGACAGGTGCGTGGAGGCGTATAACCACACGGCAGTATATCTCGGTCTGTTCATGTTTCTCATCGTGCAGGTGAACCTCCAAAGGAAATCGGCTGTGAGTTCTGCGGGGAATATTTCGAGAACCGTAAAGGCCTCTCCAGCCACGCCCGCTCCCACCTGCGCCAGATGGGCATCACCGAGTGGTCCGTCAACGGCTCCCCGATCGACACGCTGCGCGAGATCATCACCAGACGCGGCCTGCCTTGCGCCCTTCCTCTGAAACCTCTCAAAACTCCACCTCCGTCCTCTCCGGGACCCCCGCGCTCGCCTCAGCCCGCCTCCTCCTCTCCGTCAACGACTCTCCTCAGCCGTCTGCCCTTCGCCTTCGCCCGCCCCTCCAGTCCTGCTCATTCCGCCAAATCCAGCTCGGGTCCGCCGACGTCTTCTAGCGGGCTGATCCTGAAACTGAAGCCGGAGCCGGTGCAGCTGGAGGTCACCTCGCCCGCAGCTGTGGGGAGATCTGCTGGTTTCTCTGCTGAAGCGCTCAGCTGCAGCTGGAGCGGCTCTGACAGCGTGCTGCCGCTCAACCTCGGTGAGTTTGACTCCACCGCTTATTTAGCAACTCAGGGACTGGGTGGCGCATTTGATGCGGTTTTCATTCTTCGTTTTTTAAAATTATTTTGGCTGTATAAACGCATATGGCAGAAATTTTTGCAAGATTGTGTATTTTTGTTTGATCTTGGAATTTCCAGCTCAGCTCCTTCAATAAGTCTGAAATACACTGAGGAAACTAAATTATTACATTCAGACTGTTAAGTGTAAAAAATGCTCCATTGAAACTCATTCAAACTGACATTTTTTAAACCCACAGCCATTAAAGCATAAAAACATGCATTTTATTATTTCTGGGTGTCATTTTGGGCTTTTGCCTTGGAATTTGTCATTTTTATTATTTTCTTCCTGATAACATCATTTTGACCATATTTGGCATATGGAGAAAAAATACATGTTATCTCCACCAGGCGCACTGTCACAATCAATGATGCTGCAAATCACTGACATATCCAAGGCTGTGATAATAAAAAAAATAGCATTTAGCATGTTGACTTTTTTTGATTATCAAAAAACATAGTGGCATGACAAAATTATAGCATTTAAAGGGTTAAAATTCTGAAAATTAATGAAGATTGGATATTTATGATTAGGACTGATGTTACTTAAAAAAATAACTCAATGAAAGCATAAAATAATATTAATGTGTAATATTTTGAAAGGCTTGATTTTCTACAGAGCGATGTGAGTGTGTGTAATAGTTAAGCACCCTCTGGGTGAAGCCAGTCCTGCTTGTGTTTGTTAATTTCAGCAGCGTCTTTATGATAATTATATTTCCTCATCGTCGACTTTCCTCCTCTGCTTTTTCGTAGCCATGACGCACGAAGTGGAGCCGACCAGAGATATCCGCTGTGAGTTCTGCGGGGAATATTTCGAGAACCGTAAAGGCCTCTCCAGCCACGCCCGCTCCCACCTGCGCCAGATGGGCATCACCGAGTGGTCCGTCAACGGCTCGCCCATCGACACGCTGCGGGAGGTGATGCACAAGAGAGGAGTGGGCGGCTCCTCTCAGTCAGACCAGGGGGTGAAGAAGGAGGCCAGCCAGGGAGCCAACAGTCCTCGGTGGGAGACCGCGGCGAGCATCGGCAGCTCAGAGGGTTTGGGCGTTTCGGGCTACCAATCTTCCAAATTCCGTAAATCTCCGCTCAGTTTGCTGCAGTCGGCGTCGAGGCTCCACAAGCAGGGCCTGGGGTCCACATCTGCCGCCCCGCCTGCGGGGAAGTTTTTCAGGCTGTCTCCTCTGGGGAAAAGGCCTCTGTCTGAGGAGGCCCAGTCTGCGGAGAGCGCACACTCACCGCCACATCAGCTCAAGACTTTCTCACCTCAGCCGCAGGATTTCTCCTACAAAAGAAAACCCTCCCCTGACAAGCACGGACACCAGGGTGAGTCATTGTCCTGTTACTCCGAATCTCATTTTGTTCTAATCATGAGCTGTTTTCTCACATCGACGCTGGAGTTTTCCTCTCACACACGTAGCAAACATCCGGAGATCATCTGTGAAACCGTCTCAGTTTGGTTTGGGATGGGGACACTCAACCTGCTTTGTTTGGGGGACACTTTTGTAAAATGACAGGAGGCCAGAGGCCAGTCGCAGCAGCCCCATGCATGTTTCCAGGATTTAAAGGTGTTTCTAGCACTTCAGGACATTTCCAGGATTTTAGGACGTTTCCAGGATTTTAAGGTGTTTCTAGGATTTTTAGACATTTCTAGGACTTAAGGAGATTTCTAGGACTTAAAACTTTGGGACATTTCTGGCATTTTAGGACATTTATAGGACATTCTAGGATTTGAGGAAATTTCTTGGATTCTTTCAGGGTGTTTCGAAGAATTTAGGATGTTTGTAGGATTTTAGGATATTTCCAGGATTTTATCACATTTCTAGAATTTTAGGATATTTCTATGATTTTAGGATGTTTGTAGGATTTCAGGACATCTCTAGGATTTTGGGGCAGTAGGGTTTGACTAGGACTTCAGTCAGGGGTGTCGGGGATCCTCCACTTGCACTTCTTCAGCTCGTAGGTTGCATTTCAAACTCAAAGTACTTTGGGGATATTTTATCTCCGTTTGACACAAGGTGCATATGACGTTTGACTTATCAGCTGAGCCATCTGGGAGTTTTTTTAAGTGAACTCAGTTTAAAAAGCGCAGTGGTTGAACTCATCGAAAGGACAAAATAGCAGCGTGTGATTGACGGGATTTTCAAAAATTGCGTAATTCCATCATGAGAAACGTATTAACAAGATAGACATTTTTGTTGCCATCATCTTGTAAATTCTTCTTTATCCTTAGATGTTTGTTTTCTTCTGGTTTCTCCGGATAAAAACGTCATAAACACGCTCCCTCGCTTTAATTCTGCAGCAGGTAGATCCAGCTGAATCACGTTCTCACACCGAGTTCAGGTGTGTGCGTGTGTGAAAGGGGCTGTATCTTAAAAAAAGGCCTCCGATCACTTCGCTCCTCTCCTGTATTTTTCAGATCCCAGCTGCGAGCTGTGCGGCTTCTACTTTGAGAACCGTAAAGCTCTTGCCAGCCACGCGCGAGCCCACCTGAGGCAGTTTGGTGTGACCGAGTGGTGTGTGAATGGATCCCCCATCGAGACGCTCAGCGCCTGGATGCGCAGCAGGCCGCAGAAGGTGTTGGAGATGCATCGCAGCTACATGCAGGGGAACCGCTCCACCCTCAAGAAGGTGAGGACTCTGTTGCTGGTGATTCAATTTAGTGATTTCTTCGGCTTTGTGTCAAAACAGTGCGTGTAGATAAACTGTGGAAAACTCGCCCCCATCTAGCCAGAGCCTAGATATCCTCCTCTCACCAGATGACGGAAATTGGTGCAAAAAACATCATTTCACGAAGTTTCACCAGCTCTCAGGCTGTTACTGGAACTACAGACCGTCTCTTTAGTTAAATATCTCTCTAGGTGGAAGAATATTTCGGTTTTCTAGGTCACATGAAGCTATGTCTGTGTGCTTGTCAGTAGGATCTGACTCCCTCATGATGCAGCAGGAGCTACAAAAGCTGTTTTTGCATCACATAACTCTGAGAAAGTTGAGCGGATCATCAGGAATTTTCTCTGTGAACTCGTGGACTGTCAGCTGCCATATGTAACACGCCTACGTGGCCTTGGATTGGAAATAATGTTGGCTAGTGTGATGGCTACAATAGAAATAAAGCTGCTAATGTTTTGAACATCCATCGCCATGGTTACTGGGATGTTATCACCACAGGAGAAGTCGCAGAACATCACTAAATGGAGACGCAATCATCTCACAACGCTGTTTTATCGAAATCTCAAAAATATCGCTCAAGTTTTGCACAAATCTATAAACAGAAACCCGACTTTTAACCGATGAAGCTCTCAGACTTTCAGTAAAGTCTGTTGTTGTGAGTTTAAATGTTCTCAGAGAAAAAGAAATATCAGTAGAAGAAGTTGTGCCTCCCACTAAGCTCAGCAGCTCTACAACACGAGATCATAACCTACTCTGCTACTTCTCCGACACACTCTTTCCCCCTCTGTATCTCTGAATCGGCGTCACGGCTGGAGATCTAACGCTCCTCAGCCGGTGGCTCGACAGACATTTTGTGTCTTGGAAAGCTTCAGAGACGTGTTGTCTAACAGCTTTGAGCCGTACTGTAGATCCTGTGTCTTTACACCCAGCGAAAAATCACTGTGGGGACAGATGCCAGAACAACGCAGCTATTGACTTGATAGTTGCCATAGAAACCAGGGTGCCTGGCAGCTTATGTTTCATCCTCAGATAAATTATGGCATGCTGTTGATAGAAGAAAAACGTACGGTTTTTCTCTCCCTCTTTCTTTCCCTCCTGAATTAGTTTTCTGGTGCATTTGCGTCACTGTCACACCTTCTCCCCGCGCTGTGATGTGACACACATACAGAGCGGATCACCTTTTAAACGCCCTTGTAATCATAGTGAAAAGGGTTTTCTGCACGCTGGACCCGCCTCAGCTGCACGTATCGAACTGATCTGAATCACGCTCAACATATAGAACAGTTATTGATCAGTGAATCCACAGAAGATTAATCTGCAACTATTTTGGTAAATGATGAAGTCGTTAAAAATGCCGCTCAGTGGAAATGATGTGCGACTTCTTTCTTTTTTTGTGATACGAAACTCAATATTTTCTGCACTGTCCATCATCACTTTCAGTTGCCTCGTGTTTTCTGACTGACAATTTAAAAAATAATAATAATATTAATAAGAAACTTTATTTGTAGATCACTTTTCAAGCAAAAGCACAAAGTGTTGTCCAAAAATTATGAAATTATGAAACATACAGCACCTATGTGTGCACACAAAGACGTACACGTATGTATTGCATACCTACAAATATACACACCTGCCAATGCATACACGTACACAAAATAAATCAGAAATATTAATAATATATAAGTGAAATAGAACAGTAAACTAATTTAAGTCCAACTATTAGGAAAAGTCTTTTTTATAAAAATAAGTTTTCAGACGTGATGTAAAAGCTCGAGCAGAGAAAAAAGCTGAAAAAGACAGTCATTCATTTTTCTGTAACCGCTTGTCCTCGTAAGGGTCGCGGGGGGGGTGGAGCCAATCCCAGCTCTAACAAAAGACAACGTTTGACAATTTCCCTGATGAAGGATTGATCAGTTATTAAAATAGCTTTTTCATCAATCGACTGATCAGTTCATTGATTGATTATGTCTGTAGTGAGCTGTAAGCCAAAAGTATTTGATCTGTTTATAGTTTTAAACTGATTTATTTGGAACATTTTAAAAAAGAAAACAGAGAAAAGCAGACACAGAAAAAGTAATATTTGCAGAGAATGAAAAACATAAAGCAAAATAAGCAGTCAAACACATGATGGCTTTATTTATTCGAAAAGGAATAAGAAATAAAATGTATTTAATCCCACCCTTCATCATAAGTTATTGAATTATAATTAACCAGCTTCTTTATTAATTTAAACCGATACTCTAATTAACTAAACATATACTAAACACCCACATACCCCAAATCAAATATCCAAAATTTTCCATTGTAATATACAGAAAAAAGAGGAAGATAAACTAGAAAAAAAAAAAGTATTAAGTAATAAAAAAATAAACAGCGACTCCTGTAAACACCTGGTGATTGTCAAACCTAATTTTCACCCCTGTACCTCGTGAAAATCAGGTTTTTATATATTATTTTCACAAGTTTATGTTTGAATATTGTTTTTAGCGCCACATTAAAACGTTTCACAGACTGAACGCTGTAAGCTTTGAAATTTTCCCCTTAGATTGTAATCCCCGCTCTCTCGATCTGAATGTCTGTCTGTTCACAGTTTTCATTTAAGAGACTAAAAAAACAAACATATGAAAAAACAATGAACAGCGAGTGAGAGAGAGAGAGTGACGTGCGTCAGGTTCAGCGCCGAGTCGAGGTCTAATCAAGCAAACGAGTGAAACACCTGTGTGGGAGGACTGAAGGTGATTTCTCTGCAACACAATCTTGAGTCCTCAGAATAATAATGAGCAGCCTTTTCGTGGATAAAACCACCTAAACTCCAGGTCTGTCTGTCTGTGGAGCTTTCACATGTGTCACATGGTCTTCATATAGCAGCTTCTAAAACCGCATATGTACAAAATGTAGATTATGACGTAGTTTTTTCTTTTTTTAATTTTATTTTACGAATATAAAATGCAAAGTACAAATATTTTTGTTACTGTGTTTTTTGTCCCACCCCACCCTCTTTGTGATGTGGTGGAACAGAAAAAAACACCATAAAACAAAGCAACAGCCCACCCACACACCTCAAACCCAGACAGTCATAAAAACAAAAAAAACACTAATAATAATAACAATATTATTTATGATATAATATATATATATAAAAAATATTATTATTGCTATAAGTATTGTTATTAATAATAATAATAATAATTACTATTAGTACTAATAATAATAAAAAATGATAAAAACATTATTGTACAAATATCGAATACAAAGTACAAATATATGTATATATTTCAGTGGATTTTTTTGTTTAGTTTTGTTTCCCCTCTCCACACTCTTTGTGGTAAAACAGAAAAAAACAATGCACAACCTTATCCTAACACCACACACCCACACACATCAAACCCCAGGCAGTAATAAAAACAACAACAACAGAACAATAAATACCAACAATGTAAATAAATAAATAAAGATTATTTAAAAAATGAGAAGGGAGAGGAACACCGCAGGAAAGAAAGTCGAGATGCTAACTCGAGAAATGCGTTGCCGTGAGAGTCCGATGGGGTCCACGGAGGTGAGGCTGTTTGGGTCGGGGAACGATGGGCTGCTGTTCGATTATGAAATAATCAAAGATAAATAATAATTAAGAACAATAACACCAGGACACTGCAGCTGATTAGAAAACTCATGTCTGTCCCTCTTCCAGAAGAGCAGCTCTCCTCTCTCTGCGTCAGCGGATTCTGATCATGTCCTCCCCATCTCATCGCAGAAGGCCTCCTCTTCCTCCTCCTCCTCCTCCTCCTCCTCCCAGTGGTCTTCTTCTCTGGCTGTAAGCCTGGTGCGGCCGCTGAGCCGCGAGGTCAGCCAGGGCTCTTCCAAGACCACCGAGGGAGAGGCCAACCTGCACGCTGCACTCAGGCCCGGCCGCAGCAGCCCCGGCGCCTCGCCGCTCGCCGCCGGCCTCCCGCTTCAAGCACAGGTGGCACGCAGCGAGCTCAACGTCCGCCTGCCCAGAGGTACGTGAGGACGACGCGTATGTTTTTGCTCCTGCGCACACAGTCAGATACACATGCCAGTGTGTATCATTTACACACTTTTATACATTTTGTACGTTGTTGATAGAATTAAATTTTTGTTGAAGTAAGCAAGAAAAACTTTATATATGTGTGTGTGTGTGTGTGTGTGTGTGTGTGTGTGTGTGTGTGTGTGTGTGTGTGTGGCACATTTTATTCCAGGTTGAAGTGTGAGATACAATTTGCAGCACAAAACAAAGCTGTCCGCTGACCATAAAACCGAAACAAATCGATTGAAAATTAAAAACTCATGAAATAATAACTAAGATGAAGAATAAATCAGTAAAACATACAAAGACATGTGAGTCAAAACTGATCTGAAAAAAATGTTAAAATAAATAAAATAATAACACTAAAAGTAGGACACTAAGGGAGGATAATACATATGAATTAAAACAACTAAACATACATAAATAGACCAATAAAAGATGATAACAAGAAAAACTAAAAAATAAATAAATAAATATATTAACCAATAAAACAGTAAAAGTAAAAACACACCGAAGTTAAAACCAATAAGAGAAATAAGATAAAATAGAATAAAATAAATGAATAGATAAATCAATAAACCAGTTTAAGTAAAATTACACCTAGGTTAAAATCAATAAAAGACAAAATAAAAAGATAATTGAATTTAATTTAATTTAAAAATAATCAAGTTTCTGAGAAAAAACGCCACAAATGTCTCTAAAAATCACATTTTCTGAGGCTGCTCTGCTGCTCGTCGTCTCACCTCAGCAGTGCAGCAGTTTGGCTCGATGAAACTTAGAGCAGACGTGAACGTTTCCCAGAAGGTGAATCCTTTTGTTGATCCCCGGACTTTTCTTTTAGCACCACCAGCTGGTCGATTTCTGTTATTTTGAGTGAAATGTCAAGAGAAGTATTAGACTGATTTATATACAGGCGTCCCCTCTATGGAGGACTGAAACTGAAAAGTTGACACCGCCCAGCACACAGGCTTAATGAGGTGGAAATGTAGGTGGAAAAAGAAAAAAAGGAGGTAATATGATTTAGGAAATACATGGAGGGGGAGGCAAATTATTAAATAAATGCATACATTTAAAAATGAATAAATAACTATGTAAAATGGAAAATAAAAGGAGAAATTAAATACATAGGGGAAAATAAAGCATAAATAAATAAGCAAATAATTATGAAAATGCATAAATTGGTGAATAAAACGGAAAATTAAATGGGAAAATGAATGAATTGTTAAATAAAATGGATAAAAAATAGGAAATTAAATAAATATTTTCATTTTTTGGCATTTTATTGACAAATTATTTATTTTTGATTTTGTCAGCTTTAGTTCTCCATTCCTCTCAAGGTGAACTGTAATTACTTTTGGGATGTGTTTTAGACTTGTGTTAGGAGCTGAGCTGGAAATTACAAGATTAAAACAAAAATACACAATCTTGCCAAAACTGGGAGCCAAAATCATAAATACAAAATAAAGAATGAAAAGCATATAAAATGCACCAAACAATCCCTAATGGGTTTAAGTGTTGCTTTTGACAAAACAATCTCTTTTAATTCATTAAAAATAAATCAATTTCATTTTATTTTATGGTTGTATCCTTCTCTGAGGACGTCTCATAAGTGTCATGAATTTAATGTAATAAACTAATAAACTACATTAACTTCAGGGGATTGAAGAGTTGTGTTACATCATTTATATAATTTATACCTCTTAAGATTCACAATTGAAAAATTTTTAGCCCAAGTAACATTTGTAAGTGCCGGATGTGTTTTGTCCCGTGTCTGAAGAGTCCGTGTGCGAGCGCGTCAGCATCCCGACATTAACATTTAGCTCAGTTACGTTTCCACAGAGCTGCTGGAAAAGAGGCGACAGGCGGCGGCTCCACAGCGGCGGGTTAACGGTGGGACACATTAGATGTAAGACAAATTAAAAGAGTCTGTTGTGCTAAAAGAAAAACACTGAGAGCGAGACGGTTTTATCAGGGGAAATAAACGAGATGAGCCACAGTGTGCTCGCCTTTGTTTTCGCTGACAGTGACTCGCCTTTTATCTTTCGGCTTTTTTTTTTGACATTGCAGTATTTATTTTTTTATTTCTTTGAAAAGCAGTGAAGGGCCACAGTTCTCCATCAGGTGTATTGACAAATGTTTGAACAAAATCAACCTCAAAAGTCCAAAAATGAACTGAGAAAAGGGAGAATTATTGCAGTTTATGTGTTTGATGGGTTTAAAGAGAAAAACTGTGATTCCTGAGCTCTCGGCTAAATGACTGTAATAACTGAGCCGATGCACTGACGGCTGCTTTTTATCGAGCCAACTCCTCCGGAAATCATTCCTCCTCTGCTCCTCCTCTTCTAATAGAGTTTTTTTTTATTTTATTTTATTTTTTGCAAAAGGGCAGGACAAACAAACAAACAAAAAAACAACAAGAAACATGCAAAAAAATGATCAGGTGTGATGGTACTCTTACTGTAGTTGATATGCAAACCGCTTATTTTAGTATGCTGTGTGTATTTATTGAGTTCATTCGTGTATATGTGTTTAGTTGCATGTCTGCAGCTGAAAAAAGGAAGAGAAAGATGGACAGAGCAAATAATACAATGAGGAAAATATAAGATGAATAATGATATGAGATATATATACATATACACACGCACACATATATAAAAATATATATATATATATAATATTGCATAAACAAACATAATAGTTTGTAATAATAATAATAATAATAAAAAAGTGAAAAAATAAATAAAAAGGTTAGAAAAAAAAATAATAAAATGAATGAATTAATTAAAATAAACAAAAAAAAGTAACTAAAAGGAAATAACTAAAGCGTGACATAACATTAACATAACAGGACTTTTTAATCCCATAAACGCACCTGGAGGAAAGTGAAAAGGGACATTAAATTAATAAAAGACATACAAGTTTACATATATAAATTTCATCCTGCAATTTAATCTAAAACTTCAAAACCACTCAAAATGACTCAAAGATCCTCAAAGTTAGTGAAGTAATACAATCCTGAAAGACAAACGGCACACGGAGAATAGCAGCATTAATTACCTGGGTCTGTATTTCATACGTTAAAATAAATACCATCATTATCATTAAAATAGGAAATAAATATACTACTACTACTAACGATAATAATGATAATCACCAGGACAGCACGTGGTCACGCATGTTTTGGTTTCGTTGTCCTGTCATTGCATCGTACTGCTCGTTTGTTTTTAGCACGATGAAATGCACACGTGTTGTGAAGTAACTCCACTTTGTACCGACCCCTTGTTTCGTTTTTTTTTTTTTTCCACCTCCTCTCGTTAAGGTTTCGAACGTCGGCCCTTGAAGCACCCGTCTTGTCCAGATGGAACAGAGAGCCCTCCTAAGGCCCCCCGCACAGGCACCGTCCCCGCCCTGGTGCCCAAACCCCCCTCCTACCCGCTGGTCAAACTGGTGGGCAAGTTTTACACCCTGAAGTGCCGGTGAGTGAAACCGGCGTGTAACGGCGTTTTGGGGCCCGAGAGGAAACGTTCAGGGACTTAAACTTCAGACATTTTGAGGCGGCAGCATTTATAGAACTGTCTGACTAAGTTTTAAATATGCAAGAATCCCCGAGCAGCAATCCCCACCCCCCCCCCCCCGCTGAGCAGCACTCCACTTTTAGTGGCTAATGCACCATATTGAGAATCATTTGGGATTTTCAGGCAACACGAATGAGCGCTTAAATTCTGATATAACTGCAGTACAAAAGTTTTAACAGAATCGGCTGCTCCCGAGGGAGGCGCTGAATTTATCACCCGTCAGCTGGTATTTTATTTCTTTGTGTGAAAACTCTGCTGCAGCCTCAGAATATGTAGATTACTGCTCCTGTTATTTTTGCATGATTCCAGCTGTAACCCTTTGAAACCTGGATCGACATCACTTTTCTTGTGCCGTGTTCAGACACCTGTGCAATGAAACCTTTGAAATCTGAGCAAACTGCTTTGATTTATTTTGAAAAACATGTAAAAAAAGACAACGACAAACTTGGCGGGAAGTGCTCTGCAAATTGCAAGAATTTAGTAGATTTGGAAAATAGTTTTGAAAGATGCTTGGAAAATGTCCAAAAATTATGTTCATAATTACAATAGTTATGCTAATTTTGTGCTGATTTTTGGGAATTTCTTCTTAAGTTGCTCATGGTTGCTCAAGTTGTTCGAGGACCGGGCAGAAATGTGAAAATTCATTGATAATTTCTGTTTTTACATCTTCCGGTGGTGGTTAATGGTGTAATTAATTTGTTTTCTTTGAAAATCACCTAAAAAAATTCAAAGAAAAAAATTCGCCAAATTTTTAAAAGATAAAAAAAATGCAACAATGGCCTGTTTTTCGAAAGAAAAAAAACATGCCTTCCAAACCTTGAATTTTCAAAGGAAAAAAATGGGCCAAAATGTTTAATTAAAAAATTGCAAAAATTAAACATTTTAAAGAAAACATGGCTTTCAGACAATAAGAAAGAAAGAAAAAATCCAGAAAACATTTCTTTTAAAAATGTGCAGAAAATGTTTTAAAATGTGTTTAAGAAAAAAAAAGGCCAAAATATTTTCTTGAAAAATGGCGCCAAAAAAAACACATTTTTGAAAAAGAACCATCAAATAGTATCAATGGTGGTTTCGGAGAATGTACGGTCTTTGAAACTGGCCTCACTGTCATGGAAAAGTCATGAAATTTCTTGGTTTTATTGTGTATTTGTTTTTCTGCGTCAGGTTCTGCGAGGTGGAGTTTCACGGCCCGCTGTCGGTGCAGGAGGACTGGATCAGACACCTGCAGCAGCACATCCTCAAGATGAACTACAACAAGCCCGCTGCGCCCAAAGCGGACTCCGCTGAACCCCCAGCTGACGCCCCGGCGCCGGTCCAGGCCTCCACCTCTACCTCCAGTACCACCTCCACCACGCCTGCCCTCGCCTCCGCCCCGACCCGCTCCCCGACGCCTCCGGTGGCCAAGTGCGCTCCGCCTGTCACTGCCACAGAGATCGTAAAGGTCTCAGAGGAGAAGTCCACCCTGTCTCCGACGTCTGTCCCCGTCCCCACGCAGACAGTGTGAGCTCATCGCTGTCATTTAACCCCTTTAGTTTCTTCCTGCCTTTTTTAATATCTTTTATCGTCCATCCGTTTCTTTCCTTTGGCCTTCACAAAGTGTTGCTGAGGGGGAGCGTTTCCCCTCCAAAGAGCCCCAAGCACCTTTGAAGCAGCTTTCTAGACTGTTACTAAGTCCCGGCACCGTGGGAGCGAAGCTCTCCGGCGTGTCTGCGCACCGGGGACGGCTGATTGTCGTCAGAGGACAGGAGGAGAGACGAGCTAATGTTTTTGGGTTTGCCTTGTTTATACTGAATGTCCAGCTGTGGACCGTTGCTGTACCTCTCCTCCCGTCACTGGGTGATTTAGGGGTTAATGTAGCCCTTTATCAAACTTTAACCCCCTCCTCTCCACTGCAGCTTCGCCCCCCTTTTCCCTTTATGAACAGTGCGTTCGTGAGAGCGGGGAGACTTTGACCACGCTGCTGCTCAGCCTAAAGCCCAAAGGTCCTGACCGAGATTAAACGGCGTTCATAATCTCCAGGCTGAGACGTAAAATATGTGTTAACACTTCGTGTTAAAAACAGGCACTTTTAATTCTGACATTGTCACTTAGCACTTAACTCAAACGCCCAAATTAAAGGGCGAAATTTGACAAAGACTTAAGCCTGATTTATCGTTGGGTGCTCAACACTTTTGATGAGTGTCGCTCGATAGAAATTAAACAGCGAAATATTTTAAGTCGTCTCTGTCGTGTCCAGAGAGCAACTGCGTTTTTTTACAGTCTGAGACTATTTAGATTTATTTCGGATTTATGTTTGCGTTTAGTGAATCTGCACTGGATACGGGATTCAGAAACTGGTTCCAGTTGAAAACAGGATCCAAATTGTCTGATCCATCAGAATCGTGTGCCTCAAAACTTATAAATTCATTTTATCAGTGTTTTTCTTAAGTTTTGCATCGTGAAACAATGACGTCAAACACCAGGGTCCCCGCTGAGCCCCCAAAAATCTTTGAAGGCGTTGAATTTATGAATCTAAAAATAAGGCCTTAATCAATATTAAAATGACTTAAAGCAGTCTTTCAAATGTATTACAAATACGAAGATGCTGGAAATAGGATGTTAGGAATTGCTTTGCTTTTTTTCTGAAGTTGCATTTTAAAAAAATGAAAAAAAATTAATAATACATTTAATTTATAACATAAAAAAAAACAATTTACTGAATTCCTATTTTTAGGCTCCTCATGATGGGAGAATTTGAGCAATCGAATAATCCCACATGCAGTGAAACTCACCAAATCAGTAATAAAAACTCACTAATATTCTAACCAGATGTGACTTTTTCACTCGACCAGAAATGTAATATTTGATGTTACATTTATATAATTGTAAAATTATAATTAATTTCATCATTAGTGGCATTAAAAAAGTGTTAAATGTAATTTGCCTTCAGCTGTAGGACTCCTGGTCGACGCTGTTTGCGAAAAAAAGGAGTCACAGTGTTAGAAGAAAAAACAGTGCGAAGTGTGACGGATAAAAACAGCTAAAATGATCATTTAAGTGGAAATCTTAACAATAGGCTGAAACGTGGTTTTATGCAACATGGGCTTAAATTCCTGAGGAGTAATTTATTTGACACGCACGAGTGACACCATTTCTCACCCGGGAAATGTCCTGTGATAATAACGTTAGAGCCACACATGCAGGCTGAGCGTTTTTCTGCTTCTGACTAAGAAGTCCAAAAATGAAAACGAGTGCTGTACAAATATCCTTTTTCAATTTTAAGTGATGACAGACTGCTGCTACAGCTTTAATCTACTCCTCCTCTCACACTTGCTGCACAGGGAGGAAAAACGAGTAAAGAAAAGGCGTAGGCCTACTTTTATTCCACATGGAAAATTGCATAGATAATCAATAAGGGAATTGATAACGAGTTTGGCTGATAAAGAGAATCAATAATGGCATTTATATATATAAAAAAAAAGTATCAATACCCGTCCCTGATCTGCAGACAGCTTTTAAAATCACTCAAATATCCAGCTGGATATTTTGATTTGATTGATTAGCTCCCGGTCTGTCAGTGAGCAGCAGAGTCCCCTCGCTCACTACAAAGGGCGGGAAATTACATCAATTAATCAATAAATACGAAGACTGTTGATTTTCTCCCGTGGAGCTGACATGACAGATATTTTGGATCTGTAAATATCTGCTGTCAGTCAGTCTGCTGAAGGCATGTTGACCAGCCGGAGTCCTCTCAGCTCTGCAGGAGCTGCTCCTGACGGACGCTGACCGCAGGTCGCAGTCGATGTGGGTTAAAAAAAACTACAATCTCCACGCTGAGGTTAGTAACTCCACCAGTCACGTTGTGTGACAAAATATTATGTTGTCATCAGCATAACAAAATTTTCTGCGTGTGGCATGAAAGAAGAGTGTCCAGTGACACTTTTTTTCTTTGAAAAGCAGTGAAATGGCCACATTTGTCCATCAGTTGTATTAAAGAACCTTTGAAGCCCAAAATTAAATCAGAAAAGAGAAATTTTGTGGGTGTTGATTTCGGAGGGGAAGCGTTTCCCTCAATATGTAGAACATCTGCATTCGTCCCAAAACAAATATAAAGTAGCAGAAGACTTCATTTTGACAAAATTAAAGAGATTTATACTATAAATTAGTACAGAAAACGGCAAATTTGTGCTTAAACAGTCAACAGAAGGCAGGAACGTTTAAACGAAACTTCTGCCTTCGTGCAGCGTTTAGAAAGAAAACTACACTTTCACCTAAACTTCAGCTTTCAACCAAATGACTGTAATGAGAATTTAAAAAAAAACATTATTAAAAAGTTTCTATCGAGCGTCACTCGAGTGTGGAGGCTCATGCACACCTTCAAAAAGAGAGATGACAGAAACTTTGATAACTTAATGAACTTTTTGCAGTGTGCAAAAATTCTCCCTTTTTCTCATCTATCAGGCGTCACTCATCAAAAGCGGCGTGCGTGCGACCATAAATCCGGCTGCATTCCAATTGGTTACAAGGAGCAAGAAGTGGAAGCACACCCAAAAAGGGAAATAACCCCCTTTGTTAACTTTATAATGTAATTCTTTTCCCCAAAATATACATTATGCTTGAATGTAGCTTAAAGCACTTCTGAATACTTATATGCACACATTCATACAATCAGACGTTTGCCCCGTGTTACTGTACCGTTGATAGTTTTACTGTTCGTGATGTTTCGGCTCCGCCGCTGAAGGCCGCGTCGCTTTTCATTCGGAGGCAGCGGGGCCGCAGAAAACCTTGGAGGTTCCACGTTTCTTTCTTCCATTCACAGTGTTGCCATTTCTTTCCTGCCTTTTTTCAGCTGAACCCGAGTTGTTATTTATTTATTATTATGCATCTGAATGTGGTAAGCTAGGTCATTTTAAAGCTAACGTAGAACTCTGGAATGTTTGAAAAACAAAAAAAAGGTCAGCGGTGCGTTTTGACACGAGTGCACCAGGCGCGCGTGTGTGTGTGCGTGTGTGTGTGCGTGCATGTGTGTGTGTTTGTGTACATAACATAGCAAATGACGACGCTGAAGTCACTTTCTGATTCGCAGCTACAGATTCAGCAGTCGAGGAGAGTTAAAGGAAACTTTATTTGCAAATGCTCCACAGCTGATTTTCGGTGTTTTGCTCCTTCATACTTTGGTGAAAGCGTGTTAGATGCTTTCAGTCAGTGCTGCCTGAAACCTGCTTTTTTCACATTTATTCTATTTGTTAAAATGCAGCAAAGGGAGATTTTACTGCTTTTTTGTTACACATTGAACCAGGTTTCTGTTGGAAAAAAAAAAACACTGTACTGACAGATCAAATCTGGACTAGATTATTCCAGAGAGACTAAATATTATTTAAAAAACAATTTCACATTTATGAAAATCTTTATTCTATTTGTGAAAATGCAAAAAAAACCCAAAACCATACATTTCACTGTGTCTTTAGGTTTCACAAATTTGTGTGTTTCATATTATAATAATATTTAGCCTGTCGGGATAATCTAGTCCAGGTTTGGACTCGACACATGCGGGCCCGGTTTAATGTGGCTCACATGTGAAAAACACAGTGAAATCTCATTTTTTCTTTTTTTTTCATTTTAACAAATAGAATAAAGGTTTTTACTAATCTGAAACTGTGTTTTTAATCATCTTTATCCTTTTTGGGAAAATCGAATTCAGATTTGACTCGTCTAAGTATAGTTGTGTTCCAGAGAGACCTGGTTTATTGTTTATCTACGTGTGAAAAATGCAGTTAAGTTTACCTGCAAGAAAAATATTTTTAAAAAAGCAGGAGAAAAACTAAATTCATAATTGTCACGATTACATACATATATTGAAATGTTACAAAGTTATTATTTTCTGCACTTTTTACAGGTCATTTCCTTCATTTTTCGTCCATTTTCATATAATTTTATTCTTCTTTTGACTAATTCCTTAATAATATTTTGGCTAATTTTTTTTTGTCACTCATTGCCTTCTTCCCGTGTTTTTGAAGGAAATCAATCCAGTTTTCTAAGGTTTCAAAGGGTTAAATAATCTTTAGTTCAAATTTGACCCTGAGCCTGGTTCAGTGTGGTCCACATCGATTAAATGTTTCACAGACGTGAAAGTGGGTTTCAGAGAGCGTTGAGGTTTTACTTAAAGCGTCTCACATCCTGTCACCACAGTAGGCGGTGCAGAAAATCCAGATTTGGTCGTTATGCATTGCAAATTTCCCTTTAACTGCTGAATCCGAAGATGCAAATCGGAAACTTCAGCATCGTCAGCAAATGTGCATTTCCCATTTTTAAGAGAAAGACGGAAGTAAACGTGCTTGATCGGAAGACGGAGCTCGCAGCGGACTAAACGTGGTGTCACACATGACTTTCAAAGCATCCGTCGCGGTGTTAGGATGTGCCAAAGAGTCTGTTTACTTCCTTGTCTTGCCTCTGTAAAAGCTGTTTACATTGGACCTGATGGCGGAGGAAACTCTGCACAGTTTCCCCCCCGAGGCTGCACGCCGAACAACGGACTGAACCGGCGAACTGACGGACAGAAGACTCGGGAGCGGCTCCACGCTGTACGGTTTAGATTATTCCAATTTAAACATGAACTCAAACCAAACTTGATTTCGAGCGGGGCTCTTGAGAACTGCCGGCCCTCAAACAAACGGAAACAGTCCGCGGCCTGTTTCTACCACTGCTTCAGAGTGCGTTCATATCGGCTGAAGCAATAACTAAAGGGTCCACGTAGGCTGGCGACCTTTTCAAACATGACTGTTTGATCCTTTTACGGAGTATAGACAACATACTATATAACTACATGTACTTAAGAAGCTGTTGATGCTAGTAGAGCTATCGGCAGTTCTATTAGCGAGGTAGTTTAAAAAAGAAAAAAAAAGAAATAAGTGATCTTAATTCCTCTATCGTGATTTTATTTCAACCTTTGATGCTATGTAATTTTTTATTGCTCTGTGCATTTTCTGTATTTGCAGTCCTGCAAGGTGAATCTTTAGAGTATTTTTTATTTTTATCTGTTAGTCTCTCCGAGCTGAAACTTTGGTGCTGGCGAGAGTGTCGCGGGTCGAGGGAGTGACTGAGGAAAGACGGTTTAATGTGATTGTCACGTCCTGGAATCAAAGGACTCTAATACGCAGGACTTAAAGGGGACGACTCTGCTGCACGCTGTCCTGCGCTCACAGAGGGACAGACGCTGTGCGAGCTGCAGGCCGGAGCCTCAGAGTCGCCCCTTTAACCTGAACAAGCCTCAGCTGGTGTGACCGGCTGCTCTGTGTGTGTGTGTGTGTGTGTGTGTGTGTGTGTGTGTGTGTGTGTGAGAGAGAGAGAGTGTGTAAAAAGACGGTGAGATGACATCAAAAAGAAAAAAAAGATGCAGTTGAGGAAAGAACCGTACTGTACACAAAAGGGTTAAGTTTTAAGTGAATCAACTCCAGAACAAACAATAAATGTGATTTCAATTTCAGACGGCGATTCGTCGTGTTCATTGCGGCAGCGAAACGTGTGGTTGTGAGGATATTCGGACACCAGAGGGAGCTGCAGCATCAGATTTCTGTTTAATTTCATCCGGAGAACAGAAAAACAGAAGTCAGTCTGGAACTTTATTGACCTCAATGTGGAAACTGTCTTTGTGTCAACCACATGGCAAACACATAAAACCAAACAACAGCGTTTACTGAGGAAAGTCTCCGAGGATTAAAAACAACACAAACCGACGCAGTTTTGTAACCTGATTCTTGCTCCTGGAAACAAATGTCGACCAAAAACAACATATTAACCCTCTGAAGCATGAGCAAATTGATTTAATGTTTTTTCTCAAAAACAGTGAGCAACTTATTATTATTATTATTATTATTATTATTATTATAACAAAGGGAATAAAAACATATCCCGAAGAAGAAAAAAAAATGTCCAGAAAAGTATATCCAAAATTATTATTATTATATATTTAAAATATGTTGCAGGAAAAAAAAAGGGGGGGCCACTTTCTTGTTGTTTTTTTCCACCTTCTCTTTTCTCTATTTAACCCTTTGAAACAAGAGCAAATTGGTTTGTTTTCTCTCGAAAACGTGGGGGAAACGCAGTGAGCAACTTTTGGAAGATGTGTCCACAAATTGCAAGAAATTTGTAAAAGGTGACGAGAAAAAGACCTGAAAATTATATATATATATATATATAATATATATATATATATATATATATATATATTTTTTTTTTTTTTTTTTTTTTGGTTATTTATAGGTAATTTTTCCAGTAACTTTCTACTAATTTCTTGCTAATTTTCAGGTTAAGTCTTGTTAAGTTGCTCTTTGCCTTCTCCCCATAACAAACCAGTTGGCTCAGGTTTTAAAGGGTCTCATAAGAAACATGGATGACATTTTTTTAAAGTGCTCAGAGAAAAAAACAGACACTCAAACCTCTATAATTACATTTAAACTCAAATTGCTGATGAAGACGATGTGAAAAAAGGTACAGAGGTATTTACTGGACAGTGTGATGTTAGAAGAGGTCATCTGAGAGGTCACTCAGAGAGGCTGAATACGATTTTCGGTCAGTGAAAGACTCATTTTTGGTAGCTTTAGTTTGTTGAATGAATCTTAACTGAGGGTTACATACAGTTTGAAAAGTCTCCACATTTCTCACTCAGGCCTGTCTAAACCTGGTGTTAACATGCATCATCTGTGATTCGGTGTTAAATACACGTGTAAACAACCACCAGGACGCTTTGAGAGCGTCACTCAAACTGCCCACGTGTCTTTTGTAATGCAAACAGGAACGTGTACGGATGTGTCCTCAGCAGACCTTTTCCACAGCAAACATTGAAAAACACAGGTGAGCCCGATAACGGTCTGCCTCCCAAATCTCTCCTGCAGGGTTTTTTAGATCTCTCCCTGCAGCAACACAACTGAACTCGATGATCAGCTCGTTATCAGGCAGCTTCGTAACGAGCCGATCGTTTGAACCGGCTGTGTTGGAGCAGAGACAGAGGACGAGTCTTACTCCAGGAGACATTTGGAAAATGCTTCATCAAGTGTCCCCCTGCTGAATGCAGCCATCACTAATGTTATTAAATACACGTGCTTTTTTCCCACGATGACATGTCAAAAAGAAAAAGGTCGATGAAGGACTCGTGTTTTTGTTTTTGGTGACGGTATGCTAAAGCTCTATAACCCATTTCATGCCGTGTTGGACGTAGTGTTGCGTGACCGTCCATGGCAGACGGCGATATCGACCAACACAACTGCTAAGGTGAGTAGCATTCATCAAAGTAACAACTGTGCACGCGGCCCTTTGACCTTCGAGTTTAAGTGACAAAATCTGAGCACAACCAATGAGCTGGAGACAAACGACGGACGCAGGCGTTAACGCCAGTGTGTTTAGGCCGTCCTCCTGTGCTCAGATCGCTGTAGCTCATTTTCATATGTGCAGTAATAGGTGTAAACTGGCTTTAGTTGCACTTTTGGCATGCATATATTTTTATCACATATATACTATTAACTCTTAAAACTCATGAGAAAATGTCATAGTATAGTGTGTCGTCCAAAATCATTAAAAAAATGTCCCCATCACATTATAGTACATGTTGTCCCAAAATCATGAAAAACGTCATAGTATAGTTAGTTTTGTCTCCTAACACACATTAAAATAGTTCACACCTGATTTCGCCACATCATCATCAAAGTATATCTTCAAAATTGTTTTAAGCTACAGTAATCTATATTTATATATTAACAATCAGTTACCAGGAGAAAATGTTGGCTTGATTTCTTAATAAGAAATCACTCAATTTTTTTCCCCTGAAAATTAGTATTTAAAAATAAATAAATAAATAAACACAACAAACCAAAAACAACAACAAAGAGATTTAAATAATTTTCAAAAACAAACAAACAAATTCAGAAGAAAACAGAATTTATCACCTTCCTAATTTCTTCAATTTTAGGGGAATGTTTTGCAAAATTCCTCATACTCAAAGAACAACTTAACAAGAAATCACCCAAAATTAACAAGAATTTAGTAAAAAAAAAAAAAAAAAAAAAGAAAAAAAAATAATAACAAAAGGAAACTACCTGAAAAATTCCATAAAGAAAAATGGAATGAAGCTAATTTTCTATTTATTATCATTATTATTATTATTACTATTATTATTATTATTATTATTATTATTATTATTATTATTATTATTATTATTTATTACTATTATTATTATTATTATTATTATTAGTATTGGTATTATTATTATCATTATTATTGATGTTGTTAATTTCATGTCATTTTTCACCTTTTCCTTCTTTTCTGCAGCTTGGTATCTTTTGCAAAGTTGGTCATTGCCTGTTTTCCAAATGTTTAAATTAAAGGTTTAATTGCTTGTGAAAGGAGCCTGAATGCTGCACAAGAAAACTGATGTGGATCCAGGTTTTAAGGGTTAACAGTAAAGCTGCAGGACAGAAAACCACAACAATGGGAGCAGAAAGGCTCAAAAGCTCTGATGGGAGCTGCAGACTCGGGCTGTAATTCTCTGCGGGCTCCTCGCCACATATACAGGCGGTCATGTGACCCAGTGTTGATGCAAAAACATTGATTATTGCTGCTTTAACTACACGTTTAATGTGGCAGAACGAGCCTCCTTTTAAGAGCGCTTGCTCATAAGCTAAAGGAGGAGACAAATGAACCTGGAGGACTTTAATGACTTTACTTCATGTTTTATGAGGGCAGCTCCTCCTCGCGCTGAAGCCCAGGACGCCACCTCAGATCAATTCTTATTAAGCCGCCTCGTGTCTCCAAGAGGAGGCAATAGCTCTGGTCAATGATGAGGTTAATGAGCTCTGTTAAATTGGCTCCACACTGTTGTATGTTTGAATAACTAAACACAATTTCCAAGACCTCGCAGCTCTCCGTCCTTATTGATTGATGTCAGCGGACAAATATAGAGCATCAATATCGTGGTGTTTATTTTCTGTCACAACATGTTTGAGATTGGTGTAGTAAATAATGGGACCTAACGCTGCCGTAATTATAATTCATATTGGAGCAACATCACTTTTCTTGTGCTAATTTCAGATACCTTTTACAAGCATTTAAATCTTTGAACTTAATTATTTCTTTTAAAATGTGGAAATAAAGGTAATGAGAAACTTGGTAAGAAATGTTCAACAAATTTCAAGAAATTAGTAGATTTAGTAAATATTTTTAAAAAGCTAGGAAAGAATTAACATAATAAAAATTTGAAAGTTTGCTGGGACATTATTATTGACTTTTTAGGACATTTTGCAGGTAATTTCCCTGTTTATTTTTTTTGTAAATTTCCTTTTCCTCTTAAAAAAATATTTTTTTAGGTAATTTCCTCGTACTTTTTACTAATTTCTTGCTAATTTAGGACTTTTTACAGGCCATTCTCCTGATGCCTATTAAACTTTCTCTCTGTTCTTCTTCTTTATTGTTTATTTTATTTGTTTGTTTGTTGTACTAATTTCCACATACTTTTTTTTTTTTTACTCATGTCTTGCTAATTTACGGCTTTTTCTTCTTTTTCCTTCTTCTTCTTCTTCTTCTTAATGAATAATTTTCAGGTAGTTTCCGTATACTTTTTTTACTAATTTCTTGCTAATTTTTGTCTCATTTCTTCTTTTGTTGCTTGTTGCTATACTCCCACGTTTCTGAAAGAAAAAAGGCCAATTTGCTCAAGTTTCAAACAGTTAAACAGCCACAAATCTTTGATCTATGTTGTTCATAATTGGACTTTTAATGGGGGGCTGTTAACTTTGTCTGCACAATAAAGTAGGAACAACAATAAACACAATTAATTGCCTTGAACTGCCTTCATGGCCTTTGTCTCTGATGTATGCTGTCAGAAAAAAAAAACGCTTGCTAAAAACAGACAAAAACGAACAATTTAACTGCCTAATTTTTTTTTATAAAAAGTGACTTTCAAGTGTAATCCATGCATGCAGAGTAGCTTTTATTTATTGCATAGTATTATGGCATACTGTAAAGCTGTACTTGCTTTTTATATATATTACACAAATTAGTTTTCAAATTTTGAATTTCTTTCTGGGTGGGAACTCCGAGGTCCCACAGCAAGATTTGGACCCCCCAAATGTTCATTAAAGTGCTCTTTATGCGTTGTTTCCTTGGACGTGCAGCCCCCACACCAGTCTACACGGACAATGCTGTTCTTTTGGTCCAGAAAACATCTGTGAGGATCATTGTTTTTATTCCCTTCAGTTTAATTCAGTAACTCACTGAGATAACAGTATGTGGGATGAATGAAGAGGCTTCCTGAGTTCAGGAGGTTTCACTGCTGCAACATTCAAGAGGAAAAGTCCCCCAGCATGCTTTAAGTAGAGGAAAATGCAGATGTTATATTTCTACAAACTACAGATGTGGTACATTTGTACATTTCATACATATTCATATCAACGTTTCAGAAGTGATGCAGTTTATGAGCTGACTGTCACTGCGATAGAGAGGATGGTGGATGGCCTGATACTAACAAAGCTGCAGATAAGACCAAACAGTAAAACCAGTCGTTTTTAGCGAGTCAATGCAACGTTTTAAGCAGCTTTTAGCCTCAAAAAGTGATTTTTGTGAGTCGTTGCTGTGTTTTCTGCAGGAATAGTGCCGCGATAGGCGACCGTGCCGTGAAAAGCGATTTTCCTGAGCAAGACAATGCTGTGATTCCAGCCAGGAGAGAGCAACCAAACCAGGTATTTATTTTTTTATCTTTCAAAGATCATTTTTAGGCTCTTTCAATCAGTGACACATAAATGAATTATGAAAAATGTTTTTTTTTTTCAAATCAAGTTATCAAGTTCAATTAACACAAGAGTTTAGAAATCAAGTCGAGAAAACTTAATTCATTAATGTTTATGTAGCTGAAGTGAATTAACAATTCTCTTTTTTCAGTCTGACCATAACAAAGTGGTTTTTGTGCCTGAACCGAACCGCGTTATCCACTATGTTGATGAAATGTAAATTTTCAGCGAATCGGCTACGTAATAACGTGCAAATGTTACTCATGTTTGTGGTTTGCAGAAATTAACAATGCCAACATTTATTTTGGCGGTTGGGTTGAATGTTTTTATTAAGTCCTATCGAAAATATTCCAGTGGTTTTTCTTTATTTTTATTTCTGCTGTGTTGCTTCGGGGGTTGACACGGTGTCGCCTGCGTCAGCTTTTCCTATGATTGTTCCCATCGAATGACAAATGAAAAAGTTCAGAGCCCTTAGGGCATGAAAAATATTGGACACGTTTCATACTCAAATAAAAAAGGGGTCACTCACGCTGTAATCAGTTGTTTGGTTTGGACTTAAACAAAAAGAGACGTCTTGCAGCGCGCTGCAGCTGCAGATGTTACCCTCTGACCGCCTGCTAACACAAAACACCTTGATGATATCAAATAAGAAGCCAAGCTGCAGAGAAGGAAAGACAAATCAAATTAGCTCTCATCTTTAACCATGAGACACAGACGGCATTCATTACAGAAAAGTTATTTGTTCTGTAAATAAATAACTTTCTCAGATTCCAGTGAGAGGACATGTGCGATGTAATGTGTCAAAAATGGAATGTGGAGACACATTTAGTGAAACATTTATCCGCTGACATCTGACACATGCTGTAAACATTCGGAAATAGCACCAACATGATGCATAAACAACGCAAAGTAGAGCAGCAACTCTTCTGGGGAGTTTTATCAATTTATGGTCACCAGTTCATAGCTGTTTGGTTGTAGCGGGACAAAAAAAATCTGAATTCCTGATACGAATTTAGATGAAAGTGCGCAAATGAAAAGAAAAGGAGCTTGAAGTTTTATCAGAAGATGTTCTACTGGAGGAATCATCTTCTGATGAACTTCCTGATGATCTCGATGTTAATCAAAGTGCGACAGGATGAATCACTCCAGCTGCCGAATCTCTTATCACAGAGCCGGCAGGCAGCATTTCCAGAAACCACTGAAGTCAGACATCTGACACAAAGTGAAACCTGTGAGACGAGACTTTCTACTTTTCGCTGCTTCTTCCCAACAGAACAGCACGTGTACTTTTGTTAAATGTTAATTTAAGGATCCATATTAAAGTAACAATAATGTGCCCCTGGTCCTCCTGGGGTCCTGTGCATTGAAATACAGCAAAAATAAAAAAGTACACACAACTTAAGATATAAAACAGTCCAGACTAAAAAATAAGAGAACAGATAACTTCAGATATAAAATAAACTGAGTGCTAGACTAGAAAGAAAAAAAATAAAGAAATGAATGAGTCCAGTTAGATATAACAACAACAACAAGAAAACCCTGAAATCATAATAATAAGGCAGTGATGTGGCAAGCAAACTAAACTCATAAATTCATTTAAGTAAACAAATACATTTGTGACTAAATGGATAAATTCATGACTAAACTGAATTTGTGAAAGAAAACAGATGAATTCATTAAAGAAAACAGACAAATTCACGACTAAATAAATACATTCACAATAGAAATGTATCAAAACAGATAAATTAAATAACAAAATGGATAAATGCATGAAAGAAATTAGACAAATTAACAAAAGAAACCAGATAATTTCATGACAGAAAACAGATGTATTCATGACTAAACAGACAAACTCGTGAAAGAAGACAGATGAACTGATGAAAGAAAACAAATTCATGACTAATAATTCGTTTTAGAAAACAGATAAATTCATGACTGAACGGATAAATTAATGAAAGAAAACAGTAATTCATGAGAGAATTTACGGATCTAAAATAACAAAAGGCAATAAACGTAAGTACATACAGTATAAGTACACTGAATTACTGCCTGCCACCTGCTGCTGCCGAGGAGTTTTCCTCTGGTCTGTTTACCTTCAGGCTCTCTACGATCCCTGCAGGGGATTAGTATCGATCGCTCGCAGCACTCTGATCTGCTGCACGACCACAGAAACCAATTTCACAAAAGAGAGAGAGAAAAGAGACACAGATGACACACTGATCATATTCTCACGGGGTCATCAGCGACATTCCCGGCTGGCCTAATGGACGGCTTCACCACTTCCTGCTGATGCAAGCTGAGGGGCGTAACCAGCAGCGTTACGAAAAATCAACACAACAAACCCCAATGAAACAAATTTCTGCAAGCGATATAGATATAGAGACACGTGAAGACCAATCAATGCAGAGATGAGGCGTCGCAGCAGCAGATGCTTTTCGACCGGAAACGGGCCTCCGCCACGACGCACGGCCTAAAAGTGCCAGAGAGCAAACTGAGGCGAAGTTTCCCAGCAACTGCAGTGACAGCAGCCAGACCGCAGCTGCTGCATCTGCTGAAAGATATCAGGAAACAGGGAGAGTCATATCAGTTTTTTTTTGGTTTTTTGCATCAGTGCACTTTATCTTTTCAATCTCTGCAAAAGCATATTTTAGACTTTTACCTGCAAGTCGTTTTATAGAACAAGAAAAAGCTGGAACATGATGTCGGTTTATGTTGGACGGACGAAAGAGACAGATAACCTCTGCACACGACCCCTGACTCCAGCTCTCGTTCTCCATTGTTGTATTTTCTGCTTTCTGAACACATGTAAATACGTCATTAAAATGCGCCATTGTCGCATTTTTAAACGTGTACGTCAGGGAATATTTGACCTGTCTGCTGATGCTGCGTTCCACTCGAATACAGTGTTTGGATTTAAAATTTCCGACTTCTGACTTCCAAGCGTTTCAGGTGCACAAAACACCAAACATAAAGAAAACATGGCAGACTGTGACGGACTGGTGTTTCTGTGCCTGTAGTCCATGACCAATGCCACCTCCTGATATTTTACTAATATATTAATATTTAATACTAATACTAATGTCATAATACTGAATGCTAATATTTTAACATTTATTTGCATGCAGAACAGGTTTTACTATATAATAGTATATGCATAAATACATGCAAATATACTTTTCGTTGATTTCTTGCCATTTATAACGTGCACCTCGGTGGCCTCCATTAAAGCGGTCATTGTTGCGTGCATCAGATCGCTGAGGTCGAGCTACGTGGATTCGAGTTTACAAGCAGGAACTTCGACACTGAGTGGCGATTCATTGTACTTTTTCTATTTGGACGTCCGAATATCTCGACGTCCGACTTTGAATGGAACGCAGCATCAGACTACAGACTCATTTGCAGATATCCGAATTATGTCTGATGTATTTCCACGTATGCATGAGACCGGACACTGAACTATTAGTATCTGATTTCATGGGCTTTTTTACCTGCTTATATGTTCATGATACAAATCTGATCTGTGTCATTTGACAGGAAAAAATTGGAATTAGGGCACATAAAACGACTAGTAAATCCATCCAAAATGTCTGTGTGACAAAGCTGTGACAAAGTGGTGGACCCATTGTCTCCTGATCCTCACAAGTAAAGAACAAGCAAACAACAGGACTTAATTATATATCAACCACATCTGTAATAATAATTTTGTAATAATGTAATAATGTACAATGTAATAATAATTTTGTGTTTTGAGAGAATATTTCTCTAACACAAACTGGATTAAAGTCTATAAAACTTGAATTAAAATTTCAAATGTTGTGAAAAAGTCTTCCTCGGGTCAATCTGCTGTGATTAACCGCGTGCTCTCTTTTCATTTCACGTCCATTTTTGGTGCGAGACGGTGAGATAATCCCACCTTTAAACTGTTTTCCGTTCGCACGCATCCAGTGATCCGAGGCGAGGGGATTAAGCGTCTGTACTGATGGATCCAAATATTTTAATAAGTTAATCTGCACCAGGATACACTCCGGCCTCCTTCATCTTGATACTTCCACATTTTCTCCCTGACATTTGTTTTGAATCTTCACAGACGTTAAGTCAGAGGGGAATGCTGGGAAACAGGAAAGAGTCATATCTCTGTGTGGAGATTAGCTCCTGGGACCCCTGAGGTGCCACATGAATGCCCAAACTGGACCCATTGTTAGGCTACAAAGTCACACAACAAAGACCAAAATACCTTGTTGAGCATAGCGCAGGAAAAGTCATATTTTAGAAAGTTTGGCAGTTTCAAAGTAAACAGACTGAAAATAGAAGAACTTTGTTCAGACTATCACAATAAAAAGCCTTTCCTTCTCAAAATACAGAAAATATAAATCTGCACTTGTTTAAAAAAAATTGTCCCACTTGTTGAAAATCTACCAGTCTCACATATCAGTCCGTATATTCATGAGCGGCTTGTTGACAGATGAAAGTGATGGATGACAGCAGAAGAACAGACCTCCGTTTGGACCACCCTGAGTCTCCTCTGAGCTCAGTCATGTTCGCACACACCCTGGAATCTGAAACAGGCCGCGTTTCGTCATTCACACCAGAGTTTTGCCTTATTCCTGCTTATCAGGGCTGCTTAACAAAAAGCAGCAGCCTCAAAGGCAGAAAGTGAAACCAATGCAAAAGTGCCAAAACCTGCAGTTCCTTTAATGTCCACTTCACTAGCAAGGACCACACCTCAATCGGAATTAATTTGAACAATTTACTGATGTGAATGTAGATTTGGTATAAACATTGATGTTGGATTACTGGAATGGATGGTTGAGTGCGGTGTGGGGAAGCTTCGGTGGAATCCGCCGTGGCTCCCGGGCACGACAGACCCCCAGGACCCTACGGACAGAAGGAGGAAAAGGAAAGAGATCGAGGGAGGGGGGGAGGGGTGCAGAATAACGAGAACGAAAGGGGGAGATCGGGTTAGGAGGATATTTAAGCCAGAAGAGGCGCGGTTGAGGTGCGGTAGAGGTGTGGTCCTGCTCCTGAAACTCTGCTATATAGCTTCACTTCACTAGCAAGGACCACACCTCAATCTGAATTAATTTTAACAATTTATTGACGTGAATGTAGATTTGGTATAAACATTGATGTTGGATTATTGGAATGGATGGTTGAGTGCGGTGTGGGGAAGCTTCGGTCGTATCGAAGGGTCGAAGCAGTGAATTCTGAGCATCTGAGGAAACGGAAGAAGGCGAGAATGAACATTGCCTCTAGAGTTTGGTTGACGTGAGGTATGCTATATCTGGAGCGGATGGTGTGGATACAGCGTGACAGCAGATCCGTGGTTAATGGGAGTCTATGAGGATTTTGGGCTGGTTCTTAGCGTGAGAGGCCTCTGAGCAGTGAGGTGATCTGGGGATGACCATGAGCTGGCCATGACTACTGGTTAGCAGTTTAGAGATGAGCGAAATGCCGCTGAGGTAGACTTTGATTGTCTGGGCTTTAATTTCCCAAGACAGGATGGGCGTGGGTGATGAAGCAGGTTAAGGTGATGAGATCAAATGAAGGAAAAGTTGTTATGCATGTCATGAAAGTTGTGGAAACAATTCCAAGCAGACAAGTATGGAGAGAGAGTTGCAGGGGACAGGCTATTGATGATGGTGTTCTGAGATTCCAGATCAGGGGCATGAAAGCTGGGTTTAGATGTTGAAAGGCAAGGTCGAATATGGAGGAACCGGAGCCGGGTGTGTGTCTACATGAGGAGCCAAGCTTCTGAACTTCTTTATTTATGATGTCAAACTACTGCGAAGATGAGTAGATAAGGACAGATAAGCGACTCCATTCACGGACCCATAACATGGTGGCGACGATGATGGGGTAGATCTCAAAGAGAGCAGATAAAGTGACCTGGCAGTCTCCTTCCAACTCTTGGGGCCAATTGCCTACAAACCATCTTTCATCGTAAAAAAAAAAACCCAAAAAATAAAAACCCAAAACCAGCAGACGGAGCCGCGTCATCAAAAAGGTTGACGTCCTGAGGATGAGACAGGTGATCGTCATAAAGAAGGAGAATCGTTCCAATCGCCAAGCAGACGGAGCCAGAACCAGAGCTCAGCGCGGCTGGGCGCAACAAGAGACGGAGGCCATGAGCGACGGGACGGAAGAAGCGACAGGCAACAGATGAGAAAGGAAGCCCTCCCCTGGGGAACAATGCGGATGCAGGCTTCGAGGGTAAGCAGTAGAGGGCTCTGGCAGCCCGGTGCCAAAAGCCCCAAGGAGAGTGAACCGGTGCAGTAGCCGATGTCGTACATCTGGGAGCCCCCGACATCTTGGTGCCAGATGCCCCAACAAGAGCGAAGTGGTTTGGTTGCCGAGCGTGCACGGGTGGGGGCAATGGTATCCCAATGCCCGGTGCCAGATGCCTCAAGAAGAGAGAAACGGCGCAGTAGGCGAGGTTGTACGGCCGGGGGCGCGGCCTCCCGCTGCCAGGTGCTACAGGGCCGGCATCTCGGTGCCAGATGAGCCAACACGAGTGGGCCACTCAAATGGAGGTGGGAGAGCGGTCGAGGGCGCAGGCATCCTGGTGCTGAGGTTGCAGGGTGATGCAAGCTGGTGGGAGTGGGAGGGCGCCGCCAACATCGCTGGCAACCCTGGGCAAACCTGACCACCGTGGCCGACGGGACCTAGGAGAAATGGCCGCCGGAGACGTGGTGCAGTCAAGAATCTGGGTACGAAGATCGGAGGGAACCAGAGATGGACAAGAGACGAAAGCGCCAGGAGGGCGGAAGGGAGGATCGGCCGTGGTCAGGGTGAAAGTAGGTAAAGGCCGCCGCGACGGAAAACGATCGGAAAGGAGACCAGAACTGTGGACGGAACGACATGGTACACAGGATGAGAGGGAAAGTTCGGTGGCAGCCCGGTGCCAACGACCCTGGTCCAGATGGGTTGGGAGGCGTAGGCGGGAGTCTCAACCAAGGCCGTGCGGAGGTCGTGCGGAGGCACGGTGAGGGGCACTGACAACCCGGTGCCAGATGCCCCAGCGAGAGCGAACTGGTGCAGTGGCTGGGATTGCACGGCCGGGGGCGCAGACAACCCAACAGACCAGGAAGCTGTGGGTGTACGACTGGGGACAACGGCATCCCGGTGCAGGGTGCCCCAGCGAGAGCAAAGTGGTGCGATTGTTGAGCATACGCGGCCGAGGGCACCGATACCCCGGTGCCAGAAATTCCATCAAGAAACGAATGCTGCAATTGCTGAGGTTGAGCAGTAGAGGGCACCGGCAGCCCTGTGCCAGGGGCCCCAAGTGGACAGAGCTGCTGTGGATGGCCAGGAAGAGCAGGAAGTGGTGCTGGCATCCCGGTGCCAGGTGGTCCAACATGAGCGGGCTGCTCAAATTGAGGAGGGAGAACAGTCAAGGGTGCAAGCAACACAGCGTCGAGAATCCCAGGTCAGGTGAGCTGGCGGGAGTGGGGGGGCGCCACGACACATCAGACGCCTCAGGCAAACCTGACCTCCACGGCCAGTGGGACCGAGGTGAAGCAACTTTTTTTTTTTTTTTTTTGTTTTCGGGAGTTTTTCCTTGGGTGATGTGAGGGTCTAAGGGCAGAGGGATGTCGTAAACTGTACAGCCCACCGAGGCGAACCATGTTTTGTGATAATGGGCCCAACGAATAAAATTTACTTGACTAGACTTGACTTGACTCGCCCGAGGCAACATGTCCCCGCTTCCTATTCAGCACGGGCCGCCGGAAGTGGTTGAAGACGAACCGGCCCTTTAACAGAGGTTCTGACGTCATGGCGCACGCCGGGAGCCGCCGCGATGACGTCACCCGGAAGAGCGCCGATGTTGACAGAGTGACACTCCGACGTCAGGATGTCAAAAAGCTTGTTGTCAGTTCTGCGAAAGGCGGCCGGCAATCGGGAGACCTCGCTGGAGCGTGGTGACGCCGCGCTCCAGCGCTCATCGCTCGACATCGGGCCGCCGAGCCGGCAGAGTCGAGACAAGGGCGGGAGGCCGTCACCATCCTCCGCGGCGATGGAGTAGGAGAACCGCTGCGGCGCAGGGCTGCACGGGGGCGACCGCGTCCTCTTCTTTCCGCTGAGGGTGGCGGACCAGGAGATGCAGAAGAACCATCGGCCGAGCCGTACATCTGGATGGTGAGCAGAGAGGAGCCGGGTGGAACACGGACCATGGAGGGAACCGAGGGGCGGCGGCCGGTTGCACTGCCGAGGTCGGCGTCTCCGGCACGGATGCGACAGAGAACTTGTCGGCATCGGACCCTGAGGACGCCTGCACGGCCAGATGGAGACGGTGAGGGCCATCGTCACGGCTTCGACCAAACAGGTCGTCATCTGAGGGGGACAGAGAGACGGGATCCATAATAGGGGTGAGTGAGCGAACCGCAGTCGACCGAGAGCGAAACGCTACGTGGTGTGTCGGTACGCGCGCGTGCAGAATAACGAGAACAAAAGGGGGAGATCGGGTTAGGAGGATATTTAAGCCGGAAGAGGCGCGGTTGAGGTGCGGTAGAGGTGTGGTCCTGCTCCTGAAACTCTGCTATATAGCTTCACTTGAGGCCAGTTTCAAGAGCGAGTCGATCCCAAATAAACATGTTTACAGCCTGGAAGAAAAAAATGAAGTTTTGGTCTTTGTAACTAATTTAAACATTTGTGACAACGGTATGGGGGTGAGTTTTTACATAAGTCACAGTTTAAAGGTCATGATGTGTAATGCCAGGTTCACACTGGACACACAAGCACCCCGATATGTTAATTGCTGCGGCGCTGGTCGCCAGCGGCGGCCTGGTCATGCACATCCGGAGCGCATTTCTCCATCGTGGTCAGCAGCGATTCTGATCACATGTGGGGCTCTGTCTCTGCTTGCTTGTGTGTCTCTGTCTGTGTGCCTGAGTATGTGTGCTCATCTCTCTTTCTGTTTCTGCGTCTCTCTGACACAACTGACTGCGAGCAGCTAGCGTTTGCTCCACCCTCTTGTCCAAATATGGTCACTTCTCGCTCCAAAAATCCCAGACGGTGACGGCTAAAATAATAAAATCAGAACTTTGGAGTCCACAAACCGATGAGTGACGTCACGGTGGCGACGTTATTTTATGCAGTCTGTGCTCCCACCGCAGCCGAATAAATCCCAAACATCTGTGCTAAAGGGCATTTCTTCACACAGAACATATTTGTGGTTCAGTTTGGTGGAATGTGAGCATTTTTAATACTAATGATGCAGTTTTGAAGAAACGTTTCAGCGGCACCCCTTTCATGACTTATTGAAATCTCGTATAAAAGCTGTGTTTGAGTTGTAAGACTGACAGAGCCGTGTGCCAGGAAAACTTGTTTTATTAATGTCTCAACATTTGCCCGCCATCTGTTTGATGCTTTAGTCTACATGAAAGATGCTGTGTGCCTGATGGAGTAAGAGAAATACACATTTTCAGTTTTGTCAGTTATTCCATCTCTCTGTGTGCGGCTTTGTTGTAAATTTGTGAAACCAGCGTTCTGTTCAGATTGAAGGGACAGTTCATCCTGAAAACAAAAATTTTAAACACAACACTTTTGTATTAACTTAAAGATCTTAGATGTAGAAAATATGCCCCCTTAGTTGCTATTGGACCTTCTTCTGGTTGACCTATTACGTCTTAGACGTTTAGGTCAGTTCAGGTCCGACTGAGGCGTGAACATTAAAAAGTAAATTGACTCTGAAAAGCATTATCTAGGTGTGTTAGTTCGACTCAGAGAAATTCAATGTAGTGCAATTTCAGCCCGACTACCTTGTTTAAATGTATTTTAAAAGTCCAGTTTTAGTTGAACCAACACAAGAACTCGACTTTTTCTACATCATGTAAACGTACTTACTGCTGTTGAGTTTTTAAAATGGATTTTTTTGGTGCTTTAAGCACCACATGCCGAGAACCTTTTAGTTAGCAACTCACACCAAAACAATCCAGCGTGATTAATAGCAGTACAGTAAAATGACAAAATATTTATTCATTGATTTTAGGATGAACTTTCCCTTTTAAATTAACTGGCTCACTGTGTTGTTTCACACAAAAGAGCTTATTTTCCAAATCGCCAAATTGTTTCTTTATTTCATACATCCTTTGTATTTAAACTGAGCGATGATAAGATACCGCTCGCAAGTCAAGAGGGGTCAACGAGTTCACCGGCAAAAATTATGTGAAGCTCCTTTAGATAAAGCGTAATTCGGGAAGAGACAGGAAAGCTATTTTTAGTCATTTCAGCTCCTTCGACCTGATCTGCCGTCTCTTAACTTTATGGACTTCAGAGACAGTGAGACATAGAGCAGAAAAAGGCTGAAGACTCTGGCACCGTTCGTCCTCGTGACGCCTCCGGGATATCGTTCATCATCACGGCTATGTGAGTGGGCCGGCCAGCACCATCGAGACGCAACCTTAACCCTTCTCTGTCTGTCCAACCTGAACGTCCTCAGGAAAGAAACCTGCTTTCTGTCAGTCGCTCCCGCATTCACAGCCCCATTACTAATATCACCGTTTATATGTACACAAAACAAGTCTTCGTATGAAACCAGCGCAGTAAAATCAGAATACCTGAGTCATAATTAATAAGCCGTTAATTCTTATCTCTAACTTTATGTCGTCCACAGTCTCTCCTGTATCTGCCGTTGTTTATTTTGGCATCGTGCTGTCTCTGTGACGGCTGCTGAAAACACCACTTTTGTTCACAGAGAAACACGCTACTGTGAAATGTTTGTCTTTTACGTCCCCCGGGAGTAGATGTGTTTATAGTGGATATTTCAGAGTCTTAAACAGACTTGACCGAAAGAAACAGCCCTAAATTTACACGAGCAGCTTCCTCGCTTTGTCCAGATTCTCGTGTAAACAGAGCAGAGTGTGGTCCGGTCTGCGGTCGGGGACGAGTCTCCGGGTGCAGGTGCCTTGTTAGGCTCCCAGGAGACGTGTCTCGCGGAAATTAATTTCTTTGGAAAAACTTTATTTTAGCTGCATTTTATAAATTATATAAACATTTGAGGGTAAACTTCCGATGAGTCATTAGGGATCAACAGTGTAAACAAACGCGACTTTTTAGCTGGAAGGAAATTAACCGTATGACTCATGTAAGGATGGACATTTGCGAATTTTACATTAAATTAACTTGAAAATTGCTCAGTGTTAGTCATGTTGTTGATACATGAAATTACTTGACTGCAGAACATCTGATTTCTTTCTTTACTGTTACATAACCAGTGAAGCAAAGGCTGCAGGGGGCAAAAGGTGCACACGACGACCAAAATGCAGATTGTAGAGGAGTTTCAAATGTGGCTGAATGTGCAGTTTTTGTTGTACATAGCATTAAGTTACTTAACGTTACAATCCTTTAAATTCCCTGAAATAAACATTTTTTTTATTGTAATTATGGTCAGCATTCTTTCTGTAATAAGCACTGAATGTTAGTCGGTAATTACCTTTCTTTATAGAGATTTTCATTGTTAGTGGCGGAGTCCGCCAGTCAAATTACCTTCACAAACAGAAGGTTGAAAATTTCCTCAACCTGGAGTGTGTTTTGTAAGCTTAACTGTGATGTTAAGGTGCACTAACAAACCCTACAGTACACTTTCACTTCAAAGCAGCAAGATGAGAGGTTACACTTACTGAATGTCAACAAGATTTTCAGGTTTATTGAACTTTTGAGGTTGCTTTTCGACACAGATTCAACTTTTTCTTAAAATGGTAGAACAGAGCTGAGATTGATGCTGTGACATTAGCAGGATTATCGCTGATTTCTCAGTTAATATACAGTCTCGTCAGGATTTTGCAATGCCGTGACAAATTCAACCAATCAACCAATTATCGTAGTTTCCTGTGAGTTTCAACAATCATAACAGGCCTGCATAATATCGTCAAAATCACTAATTTGTTTCTGGTTGTGAAGACGCAAACGTGTGACATTAACATCGCATTTAACATCAGAATGACTTTAGACATCAGCAGCAAACATCTGTGCATGTCCCGACGTTCTGCACGTTTGTGTATAAATCACGAAATCAGAACAGAGCAGTTTTTTTTTAGGTGAATAAGTTGACTTTTTTTTAGAAATCATATACAAAAAAATCGAAATAAATTTTGCATTTGTCAATTTGTTCTGTAACGTCAGCCTAAAATCATCATAACATGCATAAAAAGACTCTTTTTTGGCGCCTGGCGAGCAACTCCTTTGAAATGAATTGGCGCCATCTTGGCATCTAAAATCAAATCTCATTAATATGTTAGTTTTTTTTAGCTTTTTATTTATCAAACACAAAGACAACACAAACAACATACAATACAGAGGAGATGTTCTCCTTAAATTCTCATACTTTTTTGACCTTTTCACGTCCATTCTCAACACAACTAAGTACCTATTCAATGGTCATACCATTTCTTACAAAACACTCACTAACTCAGCATTTAAGTCCCACTTTGTCATTCACATTTCTAAAGAAAAGAGCACAAAATATATACAATATAATATATACATATATATGTGTGTGTATATTTTGTACGTTTTTTTCTTAAATCTGTGAATATTAGTGTCCAGATTGCTTCGTGGCATTGCTGTATGCATGAAAATTCGACTGAATGCAACCTTTTAATTAACTAATTATAAAAATGCACAGTCAATCGGCGGTAATAATGGCAGCTTTTTGATGTAGCTGTCCTGGAATGTAAATTCATCGTCTCTGTCAGGAGTTGGCCCCGAGGCTCCAGCCGACACATACAGAAATGATGTTCCCCTTTAGTTAAGCTCAGTGGGTCTCTGCCAGGTTGCCGAGCTAATAACCGACATCTGGAGAGGTGAACGCTGATTGACCGCAGCCTATAAAAATCCAAAGTCTATGATCCCTGGAGCAGCATGACGAGGAAACACATTAGTATCTCATCGCCTGCTTTTAATGGCTCTCTTAATGTCACTTGTTCCACAGGAAGCATCAGGGGTTGCGCGGCTTTCTTGTAACCCTGAGTCACCGTGTGGCCCGTGGACTTTCAGCTGGACACGTCCCATTAATGTCAGCTCTATTTCAAGCAGCAGACGATTCTCCGGACGCAAGGCCGGAAATTTTCTGTCATCAAGTCCTCGGCTTCCTCTTTGCCCAGCTGGGACATACGTGCAGTTCTTGTGTGGGTACGTTTTATTTGTTTTGTCTGTCACACTGTGTTTGCTGAGATGATTAACATGTGATATTTAATCTACTGTAACAAAAAGGGCAGAATTTTAGACTAAAATCATACAGTCTGTAGGGAAAGTTCAAATTAGCACCACGCTCTGACATTTTTAAATTATGCTTATTATTGGACTCGTGGACGCCATAATTAAAGGTCAAGATGTCATAATTTGCTGCAGCAAAAACTCAATAATGCTGAAACGCGGAGAGCTGGCCCATTTTATTATTGACTAGAGGCTATAATTATTTTTGAAACACACACACACACACACACACACACACACACTGCTCATCAGATCTCAGTTAAGGGTTTTTACTTAATGAATTTTTATGGACAATGTCCATAAAAGATATTAGGAGGAGATATTGTGACGAACCACACCGATGTCACTGCACGGGCTTAGTTCCAGAGGTGTGAACTCAAGTCAGGTGACTTGAACTTGAGTCAGACTCAAAACTGACGACCAAAGACTCGACTTGGACTTTAACTGTGACTCATGACTTGACTTGAACTTACAGTCACTTGATTTTAAAATACTTGCTACTTCCCCAAAGCGCAAAGATTAAAAAGAATGTTTTTTCACCCCGATCTCAATTCGAACTCATCCAGTGCCGCTGTTTAGTGATTTGTGATTTTGGGGTCAGTCGCCAAGGCCAAAAGTCACCTTCAGCAGCAGGAGGATTCGCTGCTGGTCAGCTAGACGGGCACCTGTGTCTGCAGTATGATACAAAAAGAGGGTTTTCCGCCATGATTGACCGCTGTGACAGCTAATCCGTACGCTTGCATTCAATGGAGCTGCTCGCGATTGGTTGGACGGGTGTTTTGGCGGGAAAAATCCCCCACCGCGGATACCGCTGCTGCGCAAAATTCCAGCTCTCAGCGACATCACCCTTGCAAGATGGTAACGCCCCTATTTTGGACATTTTAACCTCAAGCATACCCTCTTACCCCTTAAGCATAGCGGGGGTAAGAGGGTGCGTGTTGTCCGTCTTTATAAACAGTCTGTGTTTGTGACAAACAAAACACTGACTCTATCCCACCTTTGCTAAGCTCTATTTTTATCTCCTAAAAATAGAGAATTTCTCTGGAAGCTTCTTCACCGTTATCCTTCATACCTTCCTTGTATAGTCTGTTGGACACAGGCTGATGTTTGCAGAACAATTAGTGGAGCAAATGCTTTTTTAAAAAAAGAAACATTATGAGGCCGAGAGCCATTTCACACGGACAAACTGGAGCTCATCCAGTTTCAACAGCGTGGGCGAAACGAGTGGGATGAAAACCATTTCCGTGTTATTTACAGACACGTTTCTAACAACAAGCTTTCAGCTCTGCGAGCCAATATTGATCTGTGCTGACGCTCTCTGAAGTCATGGGATGCATTACGAGCGCTCCCAGAGCCTCCACGGACGAAAAGCTAATACAGAGAAATGTTAATTAGGCAATAAGGAAGAAACAAGATCATCGGCTCAATTTCTGATGAATAGAGTGCATAATGATATAAGTGAGACTCTCTGTAATGAAATTTGTGGTGTGAAATTTCCTGTTACAGCACTTTCTCACACCATTATTAGATGGGTCACTAAATAAGACAAATGCATGATTAATATTTAAAGGGTTACTGAACGCCCAGCATCGTGAAGCAAGAAACTGTTAGAAATTGGGTTTTAAACAAGCAACAACTGATCTTTAATACAAAGACTCGAGCCCTCATTAAAAGATATTCAGGTTTATTGGGGTCTTTTGGCCACAATTTCTATGATTTATGATATATTGCAAATTAATGACCAGCACATACAGTGGTCTGTAGACAAACACTGAAGATACAGTCGCCCTGGTTCCTTCGTCAAAAAGCCTATGGGATTTTTCCATTTGATTTTGGATTACAGCAGAAAATAAGCTCAGCGTTCCCAAATATTTTAAACTCTTTTCAATGACTTTTCTATGATTTTCCCAGGACCCATAATAAAGTTTTATTTTTTTCTTTTCCCAGCAATATATTGGAATTGTGTTTCAGCAAGCAAAATAAACAAATTGTACGTGATAGTAAACAAAAGGGCATAAAAGTCATTTCGTAATTGAGCTACGTTTTGTTGACAGAAACCAAAAATCACACACAACAAAATTTATGACTCTCCCAAAAATTTTCCAAGTTTTTCATGATGGTGAGAACCCTGCCTGTGAAAAACAAAGTTTATGATACTTATGAACTTATGAAACTTGTGTTTTGTGCAGTAACATAATCTTAAAACATGAACACCACTTTCAGGATTATTAATGATTCCAAAATTGCTGTAATTTATGAGAATTTGACCATTGTGATACTTACAATACGCACTTAGTTTAGTTTATACGGCTCATATAAACTCATTTTTTGGCTCGTACATCTGTGTTTACGCACTATAAGTAGATAAATAAATAAAGCCAATCTCGCCAGGTTTTAGAGGTTTGAATGAATAATTTGATTGTATTTCCCATCTTTGCTGAGCAAAGGTTTTATGTGAAATAAAGAAAAAGTCCGTCCCATGGAGACTCCTGTCCCAAATATCAGCCTGTTGAGTTAAAGCAAATATAGCCCGGGCTACTAATTGAAGTTTTACGGTAACATATTTAGCCCGTTACCTACCCTAATAAAATCTGCTAGAAACAGTCAGCCAACAAAAGTGACGGTCAGTGGCTAGAAATGAGATAACAGCTTTTGTCTCGCTCTGTCTGACATTAGGACCAAAAATTTCTAATCACAAATCTGCCACAGTTTTAATTTAAAACAGCATTCGTGCCGAAAAGCTTGAAGGTAGAAGTGCAGGATGCAGAGGAGACACTCGGTCTGAGATTAGCCTTCACTCTGTAGGTCTGCTCGTATGTATTCTGTAAGTATAAATACGAGGGAGATCCTGTGCGAAACTTTGTACCCACACACCAAACACGGCCTGTTTATCCCTCTGAAAAACAGATAATTGCCGCTGGCTTCTCATTCTGGGAACGTCTGTGACCGACTTCGCTGCTTTCCTGTTTATGTCATAAGAACCCTCTTTTTCTGTGATAAGGTTAATTTCCCACAATTAAATTCAGATTTTGTTTGATAGTGTATTTCATCAGTGACTTTGTGCAAAAGTTTATAAAACAAATGCAAGTATATATTTTTTTACAGTCGCTGTTCTTTATTCCGTGTATTTTTAGCTGGAAAGTTATGTATAAGTTGCTTCAGCTTGTAGTATCCGAATGCCCCGGGAATGTGAAAGCTGAACAGTATTAGTCCTCTTTTGTTTGAAAGAAACAGAACTCAGTGTACGAACATGAGAGAAATATGATTCTCATAAATTGTCAGCTGCGTGCCAATCTTCTCACTCACAGGCTCCATTTCTTTTACTGCATATTTATTCACACATAAACTTTTTTTTTTAACTTGGGTTATATGAAGTCATCGGAGCCTGGTTAACGAAAAACCTGTTTGTTTCACACGGGGCCAAACATGTGCTCCATGGGAGAGATGTTTGTGGGCCAAATGAAAGTCCAGGTGTTGGAAATAAGATGAAGGCTGATGTGCCGTCAGGCTTACATAGTTAAAAATTATATATATACCGGCAGTATTAATGGGCATCATTTTTCTGTTACTGTTTAACCAGTCAGGCGGTTATCCCCAGAACCCTTTTGTCCATGTCTGCTTTGATTACAACCGTAGACTGTATGTAAAGACACGCTCCAACTAACCCCTCTGATACGCTTAAGAGAGGTTGAATTTTCGAGATACGGGCGTTGCCATCTTGCAAGGGCGATATCCGCCAAAACACCTGTCCGACCGATCGCAACAAGCTCCATTAAATGCGAGCGCACATATTGGCTTTCACAGCTGTCAATCATGGCAGAAAAATCCACCTTTTGTGTAATTTTAATAACTCATTAAAACGAAACTTAACATAGAAACAAGGACTTAAACATACAACAGTGATGAGAACTACCTTCAGTGAACATTTTGGGGAAATAATGTATTATTATAAAGTGTCCCTTTTTTGCTTTTTTTTCCTCTTTTTTTGTTGCATATTTTCAGGTAATTTTCTTCTCTTTTTTAATTTATTTTTTATTATTTCTATTAGGTGTAATTATTAGGTGTCCTCCAACAGGGTAAAAAAGTTGAATTAACTATGTAATTCTCTCACTTATACATTTAAATTTCTTTTTTGTTTGTTTGTTTTTGTAAATGTATTTTTCTTTTTTTGTTGCATATTTTTATTTATTTATTTATTTTTTTTTTACAAATTTCTTGCTATTTTTTGGGCCATTGTTTTGTTAAGTTGCTTGTCACCCTCTTTTCATGTTTTTGAAAGATCAAGCCAATTTGCACATGTATCGGACGGTTAAAGGTCCATGTCTCTCCCCTGAACTAAAATAAAAACCAGTTCTGGTGCTAAATATATTTGACGTGCCTCCCCAGTTTTGCATCACCCCCGTCTCTCTCATAAATAACAAACAGTCCGTAACAACAGCAATTAGTGTGAGCAGCAGAACATATAACTCACTCCTTGGAACATGTATCTGATCAGTATAAGTGTTTATGTGAGTAATTCTGGGCTGTTTAGTCATCGTGTTGGACTCATTTGTGTTTGATTGTTTTCTTTCAACGTCAAATTCCACACGGAAAAAACTTTGGGAATGCAATCTTTCATCATCATGGTCGAGGCTCTATCAGGGAGTTGACATCATGTCTGTCTGATTGTTTGATCTAACTTAATTTAGATGTGATTCCAGCTTCTCGTGTGTTTTATCAGTGAGAGTCGTGAGTCACGGTCTCAGGGTTTCTTAACTCCCCTTCCCGCACTGCGGCTCCCTTCGGCCCCTCTAAGACACTGGCAGGCCGTTCGCCTGAAATAAGGAAATAACAGTTTTATCCGCTCCCGACACCTTGGCAAACCTTGATTGGAAAGGGAGGATATTATCAGCGCTTCCTTAAAAAAACAAGAGGATGTTTAATTTTTTATCACAATTGGAAATCTGGGGCAGCTTTGACCGCGTCTGAAAATGTGGAGAAAGTTAAACATCCTTTGTTTGACACAGAATTAAAATTGTAATTCTTTTTTTTATTTAAAGCTACAGCTAGTAACTTTTATAAAAAATAACTTTTTGTCATATTTGCTCCACACAGATGACTTAGTGCGTCTATTAGCATTTGTTAAAATCCACCGCAGATTACGAAAAAAACAACCAATGAGAGCCAAGGAGTCATCCTGACTCGTCGTAAATGTTGAAATACAACACACCATGTGTCCTCCCGTCTCCGGCATGGCGAGTCAATTTATGGTTATATGAATTTTGTCTTCAAAATGCACTTCTCTCAGTGTAAGTGTACGATTTGAATATTTGCTCAGTTTTATCTGACACACTAACCAATCGTGGCGGCAGTAAACCTGCAACTCCAGTGTTCTGCTAAATAAAACTACTGTTTTTGTCAATGAAGTCTGGTGGATTTGATATAACGGCTTCAATTCCCTGTTGGAAAAGGCTGTCTGACAGCCCGGTAAAGCAGTGAAAATATTGTAAATATATCGCACACTTAAGTCGATGTTGATTCTTTTGGTTGACTTTTGCCTAAAAACTCATAAATTGAGGCAAAGTTTGCTCGGTGCCGATTTTACGTACATATCATGGGGATTCGCTCACAAAAAAACTTGAATCAAAGTAATTTAATTGCATGGAAATTTTCCAAGATTTTTTTTAAAATGGTATTTCAAGGTAAAATTAAACGCAGGAGTTGAGACAGCGTGAATAAATTTAGTAACTTTGTCAGATTTCATTTAATTAAATTAATGTAAACTTGTACATAAACTTTATGTATTAATTCAAGTCAATATATTCTGTTTATTTTTATCTACTGTAATTAATCTCAAGCAACACTTTTAAAGTTATTGAAACTTTATTGCCATATCCAGTCAAACACGGTAACAGTAGTGATGTAACTGTACTCTTGCACATGCTCAGAGCCCCTTTTAGCGACAGCTGAATATGAAGTATATTTACATTGTGTTTAGTTATTATTATAAAATAATTTTGATTTAATGTTGTTACATGTAACTCAAAAATGTAGCTTACATTTTTTTAAGGTCAATAATCTTTTTTTTCTTGCTTGTATGTGTAAGTTATTGACAATAAACATTGTAATACAGTCTGTACAAAAAGAAAATTTTGTATATATCCATCTTTTTATCGTCGTTGGAGCAGCTGCAGACTTTATACTTGATGGCATCACAAGTTCGAGACTTCTCTGCTTTCTGGCTTTGACAAAGAGCAGCTCAGGTTTACAAATATTGGTTAAACTTTCTTGGGCTGTGGAAACATACTGGAATGCTTAAATTTAGGAGGTGTTCCCCTTTAATAACCAGTTTACGCTCAATATTTTCAGCATGTGCTGTGTTTAGCCTGCCGGCTATCCCTGCCTGACCTGCTCTCCCTCCCCTTAAAGGGCTGAACAGAGGCAAGATTGTGAGGATTGCTGGGAATAACAGATTATGTAAACTAATGGCTCCGTAATGGATCATTTCTACGTTGCAATGTGGATGCCATAGATGTGACTTTGAGCAGGACTGTTCGATTTTAAACACAGAGGGGGGTAAAGGGTAAAAATAACACCCGATGGAAGTGGTGATGCTGCAAATGAGAGTGTATTTTGAGGTTGTTTATATTTTTTTGGCTGTAAAATGCCTTGCGCATCGATCACAGCCGCACTCTGTTCTGTTGCTTAACTTCAGGGAAAGTTGCTGAAACTTAAATCAAGTGACTCATTTAACTTTTATGACCAGCGCCACTGTAATTTGGCCTTCAGCGCTGTAGACAAAGGAAAGTTCCACATAGAGGTCCACCGTCATGATTAACGTGCAGTTTGCAGGTTGAGAGATGAGCATCAGAATTATCCAGGATTTATAAGATCTTATTAAAAGCAAATATTGGCCATTTAAAGTCAATATAAAAAGCTTTCGATGGGGCCATCTTATCTGAGAGGAAGGAAATCACTTAGGATTCATTAGGAATGTAAACTGATCAACAAGGAAACTCCTTAAATACAAATTCAAGTCAACGGCAGTGAGCTAATGTTTAATTTTACTGTGAAAAACCCACAGATCCAAGATAGTAATCTACATCTGATAACCTGCCTTGAGCTATGAATACTGAATAATTCATAAAAAACAGGTCTTTAGTAGCACCTGCGTTTGACAGTCAAGCGGAAAAGTACAACAACATAAGCAAACCCTGCAGCCTCGGTCAGAAATAACAGGAGGTGGTTATCAGCTGTTTCTGTTAACTTAGGTTTTCTGGTTCAGGCTACGATTTTCATAAAAATAATATGAAGTGACGCATTCAGCACGTCATTTGACACTTAAAATTGATCAATCATTTGTCGCCTACTTCCTTTAAATGTTATCAAAAGGTATTACTGTGAAAAGCCGGCTGTTGCTTAACTTTAACTATTGTGAAAGGCTGTATTAGATGTATTGTAAACCTCTGAAACTTGAGAAAATGTGTCAATTTTTTTCAGAAACGGGGAAAAACATGATGAGCAACATGACAAGAAATGTTAGCTAAGGAGAATTATTAGATATTAACAAAAAATGGGGGTGGAGGGGACTATATTTATAATATAATCTCTAAATTACACATTTAAAATTATGTTACAGAAAAAAAGGTTAGATTTTTTGGACTTACTCAAACTAATTTTCTTGTTATCTAATTTTCTTTTTTTCCTCTTTTTCCTTTTTTATGTTTATTTTCAGGTCATTTTCTTGCAACTTTTTATTTATTTCATGTTATATTGCTTGTTGCCCTCTCCCCATGTTTTTGAAAAAATCAAAATTTGCTCACATATCAAATGTTTAAAATCAGGCAAAAAAAAAAAGGAACGCTAGCAGAAAATTACTGATTGTGTAAATGCACAAGTTCATATAGCTGCTTTGTGACAGCAGCGGATTTAATCATTATAATCAAGAACTAAATGTAGGTCAGACTCTGTGCCATGGCCTAATGAAGGATACGTGGAAATCGCTTTAGTTTAGCTTTCATAACCTACGTCACTTTCAAAATGTTGGTATGATTTGTAAGAAACATTTTCTTGTGGCGACTGGGCTGTCTGTGGTCGTTTGGTCACATAGGGTATGTTAATGGCTTTGACTTCCGTAAAGCAAACAGAAATGCTCAGGATCGAGATCTCATCCAAACTACAGAACGATGAAATGATAATATGCTAAAAATAAAGGCATAACAGGAAATATGTGACACCATGATCCAGTAATCCGCTTCTTTCCTCGTTCCTTGTCGACTTCAATAGTCTTGTTTCATGAGCTCTTTGTCCTCGTCATGACAGTTTTTATGTGTCAGAGGAGCAAAGGAGGCTTTCTCCTCTGAGTCTCCACAGCTGTGTGGATTAACACAGTGTCCAGAGCCTGACCACAAAAGGAAAAATACAGCAGGGACTCACACAGTCATACAGCAAATTCAAGAGAGCGAGCGAGAAGATTAACATGGCAGAATGAAGTCTGGCCTGAACACTGTTGCGTAAAATCTTTAAACTCGTCATCTTTGGGCTTCAGTAATCCTTAACATGTTAATGTATGTGTTCCTCTGCACCTGACACCGAGTTCAGGTGCATTATTTCAAAATATCTATATTTATATATATATTATTTATTTATTTGACCTTTTCCTTCCCTCAAATGCTATCAGGGAGTCTGACTCATCAGTTTTATTATTACAGAGTAATGTAATACTGAGCCACTGATTACCACAGAAAAGCCTTTGATCTGAGTAGGAGAAACTTTAATTTTTATCAGTGTAGGACTCAAAAAAACGTCAGTACTGAGATACAGACATGCATTTGCAAGTTGAAGCTACACTAATCAGTATTTTCTAAATGACTTCATGTAATGTGAAACCAGACACTTGATAAACCAGAAGAGAATCTATTTTTTGTTACTGCAGCTGTCAAGTTTTCCATTGTCTCATGGCAGTTTGCAAGCACATTAACCACTCGAGGTTTTTGAAAAATGGGTCTTTGATTTCAGGCAGAGGAAGACAAAAGCAAGTGTTTGATTTTTTTGGTGACATCATTTTGAGCCAGAATCTGTGCAGTAGTGATCTCAGCAGTTTTGAGTTCCCACCAATACACCTGTCCTACCATGCAGCACCACTGATGCTGTCATCGATGTTGGCAAATCACCTTTTTGTCGTATCAAATGACAAATTAAAACCAAACTTATTAGAAATACCAACATGTTCTCATCCCATCGTTATATAGCGCTGCTTTGCAGTGGACTTCCACGTCTACATATTTCGCTGTATCCCTCTGCATCTGCTGCTGACGGCCTTGGATGGTGCTACCATGATGTCAACACAAGCACGTGGTGGGACTTGCAGCAGTATTTTACAAGTTAGTCGCATGATTTTGAAAAGACACAATGCATATAACAAGCGTTAATCAACACCCCATCTTTGAATGTCCCAAACTGACGCAGGAGGGTACCTTGTCCGTCATATCTTGACGTGTAGGTCCCCTAACAAAGCAGCAGTATTTGACCGACTGTTGTATTATAACCTAGAAAAAACAAACTCAAAAGACCCATCCCTGTCTTGACCTGAGTCTAACCTCTGTGTGATCCTTGTCTTGAGGCTGTGAAGCATGTATCCTCATGGAGCTCCAGAGTGGAAACACAATAGAGGTGTTGAGTGACACTCAGACCCTCCCTTGTTTATGTATCTGTGAGCGAGGCTCGCACCAGAAGTCCTGTTATTAACTCTGAGATACTGTGCTGCACAAAAGAAATGGAGCGAGCTGGGAACACAGGGACAGTATGGACTATTCAGTGTGTTTCTGAAGTGCTTATTGTCCTCACATAATGACTATTGTAAGTGGTCTGCTCTCATGCTTTGTTATCTGCTTCCTCTGGCTGCATAAAATGAGGTTATACCACTTAATCATGTACAGCACACACTGCTGGATGCAAAAACTGTTTTCATGGTTTTTGTTGTGTGTCTGTATGAAAAGACTGTGTGATAAAGTGCAAGACTTGATACAAAGCCCATGTGAGGAAGCGGCGATATGTGATGACTTAGGATGAGAGTCTGTTGATATTTCTGAAAGTTGGTCATTTTAACACGGGGTTTATGGTGATTGACTCTGTTTGGAAGTCGGCCCCAAGTGGACTTCAGATTAAGTGCAGTTTTTGGGTACTCAGGTACTGGCTTAATTTTCAGCCTCAACGGTTGCTGCTTTTTTTCATCTGACAATCCCAGAAAAGCACGATTTTCTCTTGTATTGACAAACAGTAACAGCCCCAGATGGTTCAGCTGGTAAAATTCAGTGGAGGTAACCACAGAGTAGAGACTCCCTTTATGTAACATCATGACAGAACAAGATGTCCAGATAAAAACCCCAGACTGGTACGTCTGAACCCAAAACAAATCCATATTTCAGGCCTCCGGCTGGGCTTAATCCTGCAGGAAAAGGCTCAGCTTTTGACTTTGTTTAGATTCCACTGCTTGAAGGAAATCTCCACAAGTGTGAGGGATCCTCTGCAGTGTCTTTCTCAAGTCAAGTCATGTTTATGCTTCGAGCAGGACTGTGATTTAGTGGTTTGTTTGATTGGTGTTGTTTTTCCTCCAGGTTACAGTCTTTCAGGTTTCTCTCCGTCTGGTTTCCAGAGAAGCTCCTGCTGTTTTGGAATACACCCTGCTGTTAAAAATCATTACCAGAAAATAGTTTGACTCAGCCTTTTTTCTTCCCATCTCTTGCAAAAAAAGCAAAAAAAAAACCCCAAAAACATTTGCTGTATCAATAAATTATCATGATGGTGACTTCTTCCCCTGAACAAGTAACCATTACCTCATCTAAAAGGCGCTGAGTAAATGAGCTCATTCACACCCGATGGTGTCTTTGCCAGTTGGTGTATAAGTGGCTGGGCTTGTTTGTTAGTTGTTGCCAAACATCTGGAGGCTACAATAGATTCTCCCTGGGGACTGGAAGCAGCTGATGCCATGACACGTGTTTTTCAGATTGGGTTTGTCTCGGTTCACTGAAAGTCCACTTTTTCTGCTGCAAATGAATCATTTAACATGTGTTTCAACTGGTGGAGCCAATTTCACTGACATCTGGAGGGCTTCATTCAATCTGATTGTCTTAAAAGAGTCACAATTAAATCTTTTAAAGGGATATCATGTCTCAAATGTGGCTCCACGGATGAAAATGTAGGTCAGCCCGCTGGTCTAAAACTTTAGTCCAAATTTCTAAATAACTATTGGATGCATTGCCGTGAAATTCTGCACTTTCATTTTCCCCAGAGCATGAGATCTAATGACTGTGGTGATCCCGCCGCTCTTGTTCTCCGCCAGTGTCTTCGTCGTTGTCCGCTCCGCCCTCATTCTCCGCCGGTGTTGGCATTATTTTGTACAATTTAAGTTGACATAAGAACATAAGAGGGAAAAGAAAACCCCAAAAACATAAAAATTTAAATTGATTTTGCTCTTGAAATGACTTTCTATTACAAAAATGCGATTTTCTAGCTTTTTGTCTGAAATGATGTTTTTTTTTAAATGAAAATGCACATATTAAATTCATCTGTACTCACCCCATCTCAGACTTTCATAACCTCAGGTAATAAAAAAAAACCCCAAAAAGAAATGATCGGTTATTGGTATCTTATCGGCCTCGATGTTAAAATTATAGCATTCATCTCTACATAGACTGATTTTTTAGAATTCAGTTTAAAAATCAACTCAAGTTGTTATCAGCAGACTCTATGATATTCTTGTTTAGCAGGTCCCCAAGTACCTGTTATAACAAAACATTTCTTAGCAGGTCAAAAATTATCATTAGGCAAGAGTGATTCACACTGTGAAGTGCTGTTTTGTCACTAGAGTGCTGATGGGATGAAATTTTATGTAAGGCGAACTTCATGTCGCCCTGGTTCCATTGTCAAAAAGCCTATGAGATTTTTCCATTGGATTTGAGGTTGTTGAAGAAAATAAGCTTGTTTGTGATACGGGATAATCTTCACAAATGATTTATGATTTTTGAAGCCTAAATGTAATCTTCAGAAGTAAAAAGCTAATGTTAGGCTATAAATGAATACACAACAGTCGCACGACTTCAACATCGCCACCACAGTGAGACCGTAAAGCTGCGCTCGTGATGATGTTCTGTAGTCTCATGTAACCACTTGTTAGACTCTTTTATAGAAACATACAAAAGCTTCAAAATTACGAGAAAACATTGAAGTCTCTTCAGCTTGCATTAACCACAGACCATATTTCAGGCATCTCACCAAAAACCCATTCAACAAACCCATTTACTTTTAGATGAGGGAGCCATGAGTGCAGTAACGCTAACTCATTTCCGTGTTTTAGGAGTCACTCCTGCTACAGGGTCCAGGGTTTCAGACATCTGTGTTAGATGCAGAGACAGCAGAAGCTTTTAGCAATAAATTGCAAACTTGTAACTGAGCCAAAAGGAAACCAGTGGGATCAAAATATGGGATCTTATCAGTGGATGTAATGCTGTTATCTATCCTGTTTGCCATTACACTGATTATGCACTGTATGGTTTACTTTAATCCTCACACAGACCGAGCTTCGATTAGTCATTCTGCGATGCGAGGGTCAAAAACTTTAAACATCATGAGTGACAAATTAGGAGCCTGCAGCTGCAGACAACCTTGTCTGCAGATGCATCCTAAACTGGAACAACAAACACTCAGCTGCTGAGTTTTTGAGCTGTGGGCTTCTCTCATGGCTGTTTTATAGGTCAACAATAACAGCAGAGTCTTCTTGTCCTCTTCTCTCATGCTTTTTTTTAATCATTTTTACAAGGTTTTCTGTCTTTATACTCCACCATGTTGTGAGTATGTGAGTAAGATTAGCTCTTGGCCTTCTGTAAATAAAACTTTGCCAATAGGACATCCGGGAAGTCCCAAATTGCTGTGTGGACCCTTTGTTCAAATAAAAAAGCAGTCCCCTGAGGAGGACCCATTATATTTGGAGGTTAAGAGAAAATAGCAGCAGGTGATTGGATGAATGCTACAGAAATAAGAATGACTGCAAATCAAACATTTTGACATTTCAAGGAGAGTGATAGAAAGTATCTTTCAATGGAGTTATTGTATCGTTTTGTGTCAGCAGGGACTCACTGCCAGACATGGACAAAGGACCTCACGTCACAGGGTGCTGCAGCTATTTATCATGTGAGTTTCTGCACAAACTGACCTTCATAACTCATCCGAGGTATTTCATAAATGTGATAAATTGCTACTTGCATGAGCTGTCATGCACAAATATATGGATTGCAGCTTATATAGACACTGATTTATAACCACAGTTTGCAAATTTGCAGTGCATTAGTCATCCAGATTTGTGGTCAGCTCATGCAGAAGACTAAGAATTTGTTTGTTTTTGTGTCAAATTCTCTAGGAAAACATTTTAGTCTATCTTTTAGTGTTATTAGTTTGTTTTGCAGGACTAAGTTTGCCGGTGGGAAATATCTTAAAGAGGTTTGAAAATATTTGCAGACAAACTGCTTTAAACACGTTTAAACAAGTGATTTTGGACTCAAATTGGGTTTCTAAACTTTAGAGAGAAGTGTAGGAAACAGAAGGCACTGCAGGTATATCTGTCTTTGGATTTCTCCACACACTGAATAAACAAAGTACTTCAAGGTGTGGTGGGTTTTTTTTTGTTGTTGTTGTTTTTTTGTGCCTTCCCAAAACCAAAAACATGAGCTGCAAAAGTTAGCCAAATATACAGGTTTACTACCCTAAGTAAACCTAGCACTGCTTCCAAGACCAAGAAGCTTATTCTAATTATTTTCCAGGGGGGGAAAAACAAAACAAACAAACAAACAAAAACTCCACAAAATCCACAGAGCTCTAGTTTAAGGGACAGTTGGCCTGCTCCCTGCTCCTCTGGATATGGAGAAGTTCCCTCTTCACTAAACTCAGCCAAACTTGTTATCCAACATAGTGCTGTGTTGGCCAAACACTCTGGTCAGTCCACATTTTTTGAGGTTTTTCTTTCATAATGTTAAAGTGGTTTAAAGTTCTCTGGGTTTCTCCCACGTGCAGTGTAATGAGGTCAATAGTTGCCCATAGGTGTGAATGTGTGACTGTTGTCCTCCTTTACTTTAAAATGTGTACCTGCCATGCAAGAATGAAAAGCTTGACAGAAGGTCGAAAAGGTCGAAAACTAATTGGAGCAGGTTAGATGCAAGGACAGAGTCACTGAATGAAACTGGTATACTGTATAAATTAACATCAACATGTCACAGTCCAGTCGCCAGAAGAAAATGTTGACAAGATATGTGCAGAGCAGTCTGTTATCTCCTGTTGCTGAGAGAGCCTCTGTCACATCTCATCCACTTTATTCTCCTGTGACCGGACATTAGACAGAAGAAGGCTTGGTAGAGGAACAGCTCTCGGTCTGAGTCTGGTCAGCCTCGCCTTGATGCCAGCTCTCCTTCCTCTCTTCGTCTTATGGTTTCTTCCCTCGGGTTTCTTCCCTCAGGTCTGACTAGTTTATGTTGAATTATCTTTCTGAATTATGATTCAGAAAGTCCAAAGTTTGACTTAGTATCTCAGAATTCTGTCTGTGTTATGAATTAATTGCTAATTAAAATATATAACTAAAATATATTATAGATTTTTTAATCATCATTTTTTTTAATCATTTGCAACTATTTTTAAAAAAATATTTTTTACATGTATTCCATCTGTGACTTTCTCTTTGAAATATATATTTTAGTATGCAGTGTCAGAATGAAAAGTTTTTAGTCTTTAACATTTAGCCAGTAGTGTAAACAAGGAAAAGAAAAAGTCTGGTGCTGAAATATAATCACACATGTTTCAGGGAGGGTTTCAGTAACAATCTGCTTAAATGAAACCATTTTTTCTGCTATATTTCACAGTAAACCAGTTCTAGCATTATGTGCTGATTAAGCATGTTTACTGATGCCACCACGATCATTTTACAGTAAAAAAGCATCTGAGGTAATACCAGTAAGGTCAAATACAAACTGGAATGTTGCTTTGTAGGCCACACTCACCCACCTACCAAAAAGTCTGAGTATGTGTGGCAGTATGACATGTTCCTGGCCAAAAGCTAATTTAAATGTCAGAGTCTGTCCTGAACTGGTTGTTTTTGGTTCACAGCATCGTGTCCAAAGCTCTCATAAAGACCTCATTCACAAAGTGCCAGCCAGAGAGTAATGGTCCTGCCTGTTGCTCCCAGATTGAGACCAGATGCCGCAGATTCTTCCCTCTGCAGCACATCAGCCCATCGCAGCTCTCCATCTCCTCTATCACTTCCCCTTTTAGCTAAACACTCTAAATATCATTTGCATTTCACATTTCGTGGCTTCCTGATTAACCACTTAAAAATCTGAACAAATCGGCTTGAAGAGGGCAATGATCAACAAGAGAAAAAAATACCTCAAAATTTGCAAGAAATTAATAAAAGTACAGGAAATTTTCTTGAAACTTAGTAAAAAAGATAAAATAAAGATAGATAAGAAAAAAAGAGAGTTAAAAAAAGCCCTCCAAAAGAGTACTTAAAAATTCTAATAGTTCCACAACATAATTTGAAATGTGTAATGATGATCATTACATACATAGTCTTCTCTTGTTTTTCAATTTGTGTAATATTTCTTACCATGTTGCTGTTCTGAACAACTAGGAGTAACACACATTTTAAGCAAAGAGGTTAAGAATCTAAGTATCTGTGTTGTGGGAAAAATTGGGATGAAAATCCCTCAGGGTGAACACAGTAAATGACTCCAATATGAAAACTCTACAAAATTTCTATGGAGACAGAAAAACCACATAGCAACTGAGAAAAAGAGAGCACTGGCTTTTACCCTTTGCTGCTTGAGGGTGCATTCACGAAATTCACTGGAAATATCTGATGTAATGGAGGGGCAGCAAACACATGAGCTAATAATATGGAGTTTATAGACTCACTGTAAACTAGATAATTACACAGAATTGACTTCATTAGCTTGATTTATGGTGCAGTTTAGATAGAAGGGTGCTACCTTCACAGAAATGAGCACAGGCCTTTTCCTGCTGACTGCAAATGCTATACATACATACATACGTACACACACACACAAACCACACACACACACACACATATATATATATGTAAAGGTAATGTAAGCTGAGATTTATTTTTGTTAGGATTTATTTTATTTGGTAGATTACATTACTCCATTATCTGTTTTATTTAGACAAGTTAATTCTAGAAATAGTAAATTCATTCATTATTTTGTATGCTCCCATTTAAGTTAAAATTTGGAACTATACAAGGTGTTGCACTTTCCTTTTAAGGTCAAGGATGGTTTATGTAGCAGTTTAGAGTGTTATTAGAGATGTGCAGTGACGAATCACTCTTTTGTGTGTTCAGTTGAGTTTTTGTTGTCCTGCTGATGAAGCGGACATTAGAGTGACGGAGAAACTGAGAAGACGTTGTCCCTGCGCTTTCCTTATTCACAGCCCTTAATTACTTTAACTTAAAAAGTTAAGGCTGGAAGAAGGCAGCTGCGTTAGTTTTGATTTGGTGCGCCATCCCGAGATATAAGGCTTCATCGGGCCGCCCCTGTAAAAAACGGCTGCGTGCACGGCTGCATATGTACGTAATGTCTTGTCCGAGTCATGCTGCACATTTTCGAATTGTGTTCCTTCTGACTTTCAGGAAGCAATTGCGGTTTGAAAATCAACTTGAAAATGCAAAGAAACCAAAGACGACCTGGGAGGTACAGCAGGAATGCATTTGAAAAATCCAAAACACTGATAAGTTTGGACAAGATTGTAAAGTATTTGTGATTTAAGGCCTATAAACATGCAAGAACTCTGCAAAATGATCAGTTAAATAGACAGAAAAAGTACTGTTTAACAAACTCAGGCTGAAGACACGACGCATCTCCTTGAGGTATGAACTCAGTTCATGATACAAATGTCTTGTAAAAATTGTCCAGTTTCTCATTAAGTGTGGCAAAAAGGAGGCATGTTCTCATTTCTCTGTTTCCCAGCAGCAGTCTTGATTCTTGGTCAAAACTAACAACTTAAGAGTTGATAAGGAGAATAAGCATTGCAGCTCTGTGCTGAAACTGAACCTTTTAACAGGCTGTGTCTGTGAGTCCCCGTGAGCCCCGGCCCCCTCGGTGGGTGAGGTTTACTGTACGGGACAGACTAAGTGTGTTTCCATCAACTCTGAAAGCCCAGATTGAGCTCAAGGCCAGACTCCAACAAAGGGACCTTTAGCTCACCGCACTGAGAACATGTTGTGCAGGTCTGTGAATATTTGTGAGGGAGTTATGTACAGTTTTCACAGCTGCACAACTTTGTAAGATGTGCAAGGAGTTGTACTGTTGCACAATTTTACAGTAACAAGAGGATAAAGGTGCCAAAATATGAGAAAAATGCATTGCAGCCAAAGTGACTTCAAAAGCAAAATTTGAGATTCAGACTCATAAATGACTCATTTCATTTTCCAATTGGATAAAACATTAAAAACATGTACGAAATGTGCTTTTTAAAGGTCCAGTGTGTAAAATTTTGGGGGATTTAGAGAGGATTTCACATTGCAACCAGCTGAAACTTCTCCTGGTTAGAGTCCTTCAGTCTTCATTTTTTGGGATATTTATCATCAGGAGCTTATCTCTTCCTCTTCAAACCACACAGACCAGGTGATTAAAACCACTAAAACACTTGGTAAAGTTTTACATAACAAATCAGTATTTTTTCTACGTTGTTTAGCATGTCAGAGACTATAGACCACCTGCTTATCTGTGCTCACTTTTTTCTCTGATAAGTTAAAGATCGAAGGGCCGTATTCATAAAGCTTCCCAGTACAAAGACTTGCTCTTGTGACATAATTTTAAGACAATTCTTAAAATTATTTTGTTTTTAAAAAAAAAAAAAAAAAAAAGAATTTCCTTATAGGGTTGCCCAGTAGCTCACATGGTAGAGTGGGCGCCCCATGTTCAAAGGCTGCAGGGTTCGCCTCTAACCTGTTGCGCTTTGCTGCATGTCATCCCCCTCTCTCTCTCCCCTTTTAACGCTTAAACTGTCCTATTTCCAATAAACGCAAAAAAAACAAATATAATATAAAATATAATCTTAAACCCAAATATAATCTTAAAAAAAGACTCGATACTGATAAAGATAAGTTATTCACTAAGCATCTTCACCCTTAAGAGACATAATCTTCTGTATTCACTCAAAATCACACGGCCAATTAAGAGTCACCAGTGAATCTAACCTGCATGTCCTTGGACTTTGAGGGGAAGCCAGAGAATCTGGAAAAAAAACAACACTGCATGAAAACTCCTCACAGAAGGAGAGTTTTAAATCACTCCTAAGATAGGACTCCAGGCTCAAAATGTTTGGGCTAAGTTAGGAACTCCCCCAAGACATTTAGGAGTTTTTACCAGCTGCTGAATTCTCATCAGAGGTCTCTTCTCCAAAAAAATGTTTGTATTTTTTGGACAATTTCGTTGCAGGCGCTGCTAACTTTGGTGGTTAATGCAAAAACTTGAGTGTCCAAATTTAAAACCAGCATCTGGTTTGCTTGTTCTGGACTTCTGTGGAAACATGGAGAAAAGGTCAAAATAAGACAAATCCCCTAGTGGGTGATAAGGTGAAAATATGTTAAGAAATAGACATCTGCATATCTGAAACTCCCATTTAAGGGTTTTCCTTCTGCAAAAATAATTGACGTTTTGAGCCAGTATGCTCTTCCTCTTCTGAGAAATTTTGTTTCACTAAAAACATGGCAGCGCAACATCTCCGTAGACGAGGACATGTCATTTTAAGGTAACGAAAACACGTATTCTCAGGTGACAATAAAGAAAGCATACTTATTACATTATATTCCATTTCTGCCGATAGACCCCCTTAATCTTACACCCTGAACATTTCAGTGAATACAAAGCTGTTGTCTGAAAAACTGAGAATCCAAGAAATTGTGATTCACTTGTTAATTTTGCAGAAAAGACCTTGCATAATGTCACACCTGGTCCAAAAAGACCTGATTACTAAAACTTTTCCCAACATGCCCTGAGCAGCTCTTAGTGGTCTTTGCTCTGCCAACGTGTTTTGCTGTTCTGTTTGACTTGCGTTGACAGGATTTGGGACTGTGCACAGCAGGAGTCCAGAAAGTGACTCGAATCTTCTGTGGAAAAAATGAGGGCCGAGTAAAAAACTGTAATTGCATAAGGCAGACAGGTTTGGACTTCACATTTGAGTGAAAGTCTCCCAGTGGTTTCCTAAAGGTCCCTGTCAGCTGTGATGGTAAATCTGATGAGAAATGGCAGCAAAATCAGAGGATTTTATGTGGAGATTTGAGAGCTAATGTACTGTTTTCTTGTTGTTGTAACATGTTTTCCTATTCTTACATAACATTACACTTTTTAGGAATTAAATACTTTTAAAGATTCTGTATGTGACACTCTGAACTTTAGTTTAGCAGCAAACAGCTGTGGGCTATATAAAGATGAAGTAATAGGTCACTGAGTAGAAAATGAAGTCACACTTTCTTTGTTTGTGTTGTAATCTGAGCTTCTCTGTTTTTTGTTGCGGTAGACGGTCTGAGCATGTTAGTGAATGAATGACTTTATTTTGAACAACAAAATAAAAGTCAAATTTATTTACAGCTAGTGTAAACACACAACCATCCCCAGTTTACCAACCACCAAATCAAATAAGTAAATAACTGTCCCAGGTTTATTTATAATCCAAATGTTTGCAATACAGTTATCCCCCAGTGTTACAAAATTAAATGTAAAATATAAACACCCCTAACACGACCTTTCCTCATCCATATACCTGCCAAAAATATTGTTTTTGTATATTTTTTTAAAATTGATTTATATTCATTCTTTGTTTCAACACTCTTTTTAGTTGTATGAACATTGTTTTTTAAAATTAAACTCACCTGCTAAATTATAACCCCCCTCTGTGTCACAAGACATTTTTTGAATGATTACTGCAGTTTTAAATTTGACCACATCTATAAATGTCAGTGTGTGTGTGACTTTAAAAACAGTGTGTTCGTGTTCTCCCTATATCCCACATTATGTACTATCCTGATCGCAGTATGCATATTGGTTGTCAATTGCTTTTGTAAGTTTTACCCCAAACTTCTACACAGTAATTCAGATATAGTAGTACACATGAGAAATACAGAATGTGCAGTGATTTGTGGTTCAGTATGTGTCTTGCTTTTCCCAGAACGGCGACGCTCTTTGCCAGTTCATGTGCATCTGTGAGTGTGTATCCGAAGGCTAACTGACAGCCACCACAGCTGCTGCCATCTTGCACCGGTGACGTCATTTGGAGCCAGACTCAAAATCTCCTTTTTGTAGAATTAAGTGACTCATTAAGACCAAAAATCACAAAGACGATCACTCGAACAAACATTAAAACCTGCACCATCTCAACTTCAGTAGATAATACTTCAGCTTGTTGCGCTGCCCCCAAGTGGCCAAAAAATTCAACCAGTGCATATTTAATTAATCATTTTGATTTATTGTGTCCATGCTTCAATTCAGCCACATTACTGAGATGATAACACAAGAAAAACATAATAAATATGCACGTTGAAATCAGCCAGGTACATTTAATTCATGTTAAATTACAGGTAATAAACCCATCAAGTCATGGTGTGCTATGACTTGATTTATGGGAAAAAGCTCTGGTAATTCAAAGTTGCCTCTCATAGTCGACCTCCGTTCATACCAGAGGAGACACTGAGCTGAGTCAAACACCAGCCAGTGCCGACCATTCAGTGCAACATAAAGACAGTTAAGGGCAAGGACAAGTAGAAACAAGATTAATGCGACTGCCTGAAGCAGAGACACCAGCAGAGAAATTTAAAATAGCTCAGACTCTCCACGTGTCAGCATGTTTCAGAATGAAAAAAGAAGCCGTAAAACAATCCCAGTGTTATTTTTCCTACTGGACTCACTTTCCACCAGCCAGCCTGCAACGTAAAACCCTGTATAGCATGTAATGATAATCATAAAAATTACACTTATATAGAAAATCCACTTAATTAAACAAACAATATGTCATTTCTGCCGCTATAAGTCTCTGAGACGGACTTCGATGACATTGTGAATTAGCGTGGGATAATGGGAGATGTTGTCTTCATTGTTAATAAATCACCATTGCAGATGAAAATCGATCGTGTTCACGGACGAGGAAATGTATTAAAGTTTTAATCACATTAAGTTTATTCATGTTTATACCAAACCCCTAGGAACAGTGCCAGACTCTGAAGCCCATAAAGTGGTGGCCAAGTGATGCAACTGGGCCAAAAAAAATGTTTCTCATAGACTTAAACTGTGAAAAAGGAGTCTGTTAATCAGTGGATACATTTTTATGAGCGTCATAACCCTCGTCAAACGTCTTATTTAATTATCCAGCCTGATCTCATTTCAAAGTCATCAAGTAATTTTGCATTTTCAGGGCTTTTATGTAAGATCCAGACGCCAAAAGCCACCTGCTGCGACAGCATGATATGCAGACGCGGTCGGACGGAATCTGTCGTGTACGCATGAAACGCAGCAGGGCGGCGGCAGGTTGAAATGCTGCCGTTCATGATGTAATATAAGGAGCACGGAGGTCGCTTTAGGGCAACCATTCTCACTCTGAACTTGTCAAAGAGTGCCGCTATGTCAGTGCTTTCAGCGTACAACATGATGCCAAAAGCCACCCTTCGCTCGGACAGAACCAACCACTGTGATGGTCTGCACTGCTGTGTCAACATAAGGACCGTGCTGTGTCATCCCACCACGTGCATTTGTTGACATTACGGTAACGGGCGCCCCGGAGCGTAAACAGCTGATACAAAAGGAAACCTAAAACGCCATAGGTAGACACAGGCGGCGCCATGTGACGAGTTGGGATGAGAGTGTGTTGCACTATTTTACAGGTTCGCTTTCTGTCTGAATGTGATGTTTTTTTCTACCATGTGACCTCTCGCCTTAACCTAACCGTCCGTACCAGCATGTGCGTTTGTTGACGTCCTGTGTGGCACTTTTGTTGCCTAAACATGACCGTGTCACCCCCCCTTGTGCTTCAGTTGACTGAAGAAATGCTTTATTACTGTTATTACTTAAAATCATGTGACAATGCATGATTAACAATGATGTATCATCTCGTTTCCTATTTTTCTCCAGAAGTTAAAGTTGGAGACACAGTGACTTTGAAGTACACAACTCAACAAAATAAAAGGCTTCTGTCTTTTCACTTAGAGACCTTTTAATGCAGAAATGTTACATATTATGTATTTAAGTAAATATTTCCGGTGCTGAGTAAACTTGTGTGTCAGAGCGGGACATTTAGGAGTCATTCACTTGATGATGCACATATCCTTCAGGCGGACTATTACATAATCCACATCAGCAGCCTGTCCAAACTAATGTTATTTTTCAATGCCATAACTGCAGGAGGCAGAAGACAGTCTTAAGCATTAGACGGAGTTATGCATCTGCAGCGGTGACTCCTCTCGCTCTGCGTCTGACCTTTTCGCAGCGATGCAGTCTCTCTCACAGTCCTTTTTTCACATTCATATTCAGTAATGGAGTTTTTATTTGATTTATACAGTAACTGAATGATAAGTGCTTTTGTGCTGCAGCTATTTCACACTTCAGTGAGTGAAGGAAGCGCCCGTTCATTACGTACGCTCGGTGAGAGACAGGAATGATCATTTGAGCGGCTCAGTGTTCATTCAAGCAGCAGATTATATAGGCGGACAAACATGATGGTCAGAGAGCTGAACAGACTTTATGTGAGCGTGTGTGACGTGTTTCAGTGTTTACAATGCAAATCAATGCGCCGCTGCGTCACCATGCAGTGACTGATGGTGGAGGTGTAATTCTGCAGTGACGATGGTTGTGATGATGGGTCACTTTGCATTTACTGATAAAATATAGAAACAAGCTAAATCTATGATAAAGCTTCACGTAAATAATGGTTGCACTGTTTTTGACAGAGGAGAATTAATGCACTGCATTGGACAGTGAGCATGTTTACATGCACAGGAATGACCTGTTAATAATCAGGTTTTGTGTTTGTCCTGGAAAAGTCATGGAATTTTCAAGTTTTGCAAATTTAAATATACCCTGAAAGTTTTGAAAAATGTTCCAAAGATATCTGTAAGAATAATATTTTCAGTCACTGGCCAAAATTTTGCTTCACAAACCTGTAAAATAACACATATGTTTTGAAAAAATATGAAAATCCCATGATAATGTCTTGTTCTTTACAGTTTCTTAAAACATTGCCACAACATTTTAAAGAAAAAAAAGCCAAAATCTTTTAATAAAAAAAGTTTTCCACATTTTTTTCAAGAAATAAATTGCCAAAAATTAAATTAAATTTTCGTTTAAAAATCGCCAAAAATATCTAAAAGTCACAAATGTTTTTGTGCACATTTTCTTTAAAAAATCATGCCTTAGTAGCCATGTTTTTTAAATTTTTTTTAATCAGTCGTAAAATAAATACAAAACACAGCCATCTAAAGTTGTTTTAAAAATATATGACGTGCTTCCCCGTTTTTGCACCACCCCCTCCCCTCTCATAAATGATAAACAGTCCCTAAATTGTATTCAAATATTCAGTTCTGATCAAATTTCTTATTGAATAATTATATATTTTAAAAAGCTATTATATAGTATTGATCAACATTTCAGAGAATAGGGTCTTTAAAATTTGCCTCACAGTCATGGAAATCTATTGGTGTGTGACATTTTTGACATATGTTTGTGACAAACCTTGTAGCTTTGTCAATCTGGTTCCAGCTCACCCTCAGGCTGCTGACACTGTGTGTGTGTGTGTGTGTGTGTGTGTGTGTGTGTGTGTGTGTGAGAGAGAGAGAGAGAAAGAGAGAGATACAGCTGCATGTGAATAAATCATCTGCAGGCATCTACGTGTGGGATAAACAGTAGTTAGGAAGTTGCGGTTTACTGGTCTCTTGTCGAGGGCGTTTCAGTAATCCCTTGTGTTTAAATCAGCCCCACTGCTGCAACACATCTCCTCAGAGGGTTTTCTCTCAGACCTACTTTGCTGCTTTGCTTTTGGATGTCAGAGGGACTCTCCTCTGGTGTGTGTGTGTGTGTGTGTGTGTGTGTGTGTGTGGTTTTTGTACATGCAGTGATAAACTGTGACTGAATAAGCAGGGATCCAGATTCTGTGGAGCAGTAAAAGATTTGTCAGGTTTGAAGCAGAAAATCATTAAGATACTTTATTTGGGATAATGAGCAGAATAAGGCTGGATAGGACTTGTTGTTTTTTTTTTTCATATTGAATTCATATTTTTATTTTAGCCTCTCTTTGATATAAGCAAAGGTTAAATAAGAAGCAACACTGAGGTTATGTGACTCAGACATTGTGTTGGGTTTATTATGGAAAACTCTCTTTACACATAAGTTTTAACATCTTATCCAAAAATTGATAATAGAAGCTGAGATATTCAACATTTTGTTACGTATGCATTAATCTGGTAATTTCCACTTTCAGTATGTGTGCATTGGTGGCTATTGTTGTTCAGTCTAAGTGGAAATTAAATTACCATAAAAACTGGCAAGAAACTTGTAAAAGTTACAACAAAATATCCAGAAAATTACCAAAAAAGAACAGTAAAAAAAAGAAAATGACTTGAAAAAATGCTAAATTAATATATAAATATATTTCTGTACCAACATGTTAAATACATAATTATAATTACTATTTATGTATTTCTGTTAACATTTTTCCCTATTTTAGAAAAATTATAATTTTCTAATATTTTTCTCCCCCTCTTCTATTTTAAAAATCATTTATCTTGTCACATTTTTCTAATTTATTTTAACTTTTCTTTTTTTTTTCCAAGTTGCTCATTGCCTTTTTGTCCATGTTTTTGAAAGAAATCAAACCATTTTGTTTAAAAGGTTTAAATGCTTGTGAAAGGCATGTGAACACTGAAAAAAAACCCAACTCAAGTCAATCCAGGTTTGAAAGAGTTAAGCTTATTTTGTTGCCAATGCTTTTGTGCTTTAAGTTCCATATGAGTTAAAATGCAGTGTTTTTACTGTAAAAGAGTATTTCTGTACTGTACTTTTTCTACTTCAGTGATTTGAATACTTCTTTCACCCCAAAAACAAAGTGCAGGCCTGTGAGTTTATTTTAGTTATCTGCAGATATTCACATACCAAAATAGGGCAAAATACAAGAGAAGTGGTTTTTTTTTTCATTTCTTTTTTTAACTAAAAGGCAATACTTCCAGCAAAATGACCTTTTGGTCACACACTGGATCACCTTTTATCTGCATCAACAAGTTCCTAAGAAATGTTAAACTCCTTTAGACACACTGATGGGAAAACAGATACTGTCACTGCACAGGGTCAGTCCAGGGCTGATTTTGGGGAAAGACTACTCGAATGCATTTTTTATGTGTTAAGCCAAAGCAGGCACACTCAGCTGGCTTTGTTTGGGGGCCACATTTGCAAAATGACAGGAGGCCAGGGGCCAGTCACAGCAGCCCCAAACATGTTTCTCAAATTTTAGGACATTTCTAGGATTTCAGGATGGTACTCAGATTTTAGGATGTTTATAGCGTTTTAGGATGATTTGGGAATTTTAGGACATTTTTGGAATTTTATGATGTTTCTTGGCTTTAAGGACATTTCTCTGATTTTAGGATGTTTGTAAGATTTAGGAACTTAAAGGAGGTTTGGGGAATTTTAGGCCATTTCTGGGATTTTGGCAAAATTCTGAGATTTTAGGACATATAGGATGTTAGCCCATTTTGGGAATTTTAGAATATTTCTAGGATTTCAGGGCAATTCTTGGATTTTAGGACATTTCTCGGATTTTTAGGACATTTGTAGGACGTAAAGACATTTCTAGGATTTTTAAGACATAGGAATTAAGTATGTTTCTCAGATTTTAGGAAATTTCTATTATTTTAGGTTGTTTCTAGGAATTTAGGATGTTTTGAGGATTTTAGGACATTTTAAGAATTTTAGGATGTTTCTAGGATTTCAGGAAATTTCTCGTATTTAGGACATTAGGAGCTTAGGTAGGACCTCTGTCTGGCGGTGCGGGGGATCCTCCGCTGGCTCTGTTTTAGATAAACAGCTCTATTTTGATGCTGTTTTATGCGCTCTGGCACCTTAGGTATGCTAAAGGTGCGAACACTTCCCTGTGTGAATCACTTTATTTTTATTGTGAATTAGAAAATGGTTTGTGGGCACCATATCAGGGACCAATCTGGCCCGCGGGCCATCAGTTGAGTACGACTGACCGTAAGTATCCCCACATGAGACTTGAGTCTTAAAAACATTATAAAATCCAGCAGGGTCTATAAAGGCAGAAGACAAAATGCCAGAGACTTTGCAACAAGAGGAAACTCATTATCAAGACTTTCTCTGGGACAGCGAACAACTGAATGTATATAAAAACCAACAAGCATGACATGCATAATTATACAAAAATATCTGGACTAAAAGCCTGGTAATTATGCGGTTTTAACAAATAAATCCTGGAATTTTTAAGCAGTTTTTTTTTTCTTTACAAAAATGCAGAGAATGAACTGACAAACAAACTTCAGCCAAACACATCTGACCAGGCGGCTGTCTTCTCCTGCTGTTGGCGGTTATTTTAGTCGCTTACGCTGAGGAAGGTATCACAGACGAAAAATATGACACGGTTACAAAAATGGAAATTAAGCCAGTAGCCTTTAGGAACACATGGCTTTTCCTGCTGTTTCTGTAAAACTCTGTTTTGCGGCTGGGTGCGGGGCAGCGTGCCATACAGCCAGCAGATTTCTATGAAATGAAGTGAGGCATTCACAGTCCATATCATAACCCCACATTAACGTGGTGCTACATGCATCCGAGTCCTCTCTGTCCAGATGGGGTGGTTGTCAGAGAAGTTGTTGTTGAATCAATGTACGTTGTTGTCCAGTGTAGCGTACAACACAAACCACTTGTATATTTACAGCTGTGGTTTTCTGTTTTATGGTGCGTCCCTTTGGTGCAAATAAAAAAGCCCAATTAACATGACTGCACAAGTAAATAGCATCCATGTGGAGTTAAGATACAGCAGCAAGGACTGTTAGGACTGTTAGGAAATGTCAAAGGGAAACCTTTTCTCTGCCACACTGTGTGTGAGCTGGTCGTCTTCTTTCCATATATCTACATGAGACAGCGGCACACACACGTGGGAAAAGTTCCTTAAAACCAAGTGAATCAGACTTTAAAATCTCTTTTAATAAACTTTTTCACATTTGATTTAAACAAGTTGGTTTCGTATTGTTATGGAAACTTTTTAAAAAATATTACAAGATGTGTTTTACACCCAGTGGTGCCCCAAAAGAGGGAGGCTGGGGGGCCATGGCCACCCTGATAAAATGACCCCATTTCCCCCAGTATAACTGAAGGCCTACTTTACTGTCTTCTTCCAGCTGTCTTTCACTCATTTTTTAAGCAAGCAAAGATAGTGGTGTCTTGTGAAACTAGACAACCAAAGGCATCCATTGGTACCAACCATGTTGGCATAACTTGTTGGGATAATGACTAAATACTGGCCAAATTTAGGCCAAATTTTTGCAAGGGAACAACTAGCATGGTCATTTTCAAAGGAGTTCCTTGTGTAGGACGAGTTTGACATTTCACGCATGCAACCCACGCAGGATTTAAAAATCGGCAAGAAGTAGCAGCTTACTGGCAGAAGAAGAACAGCAGCTAAAAATAATTCAAGTTTCAACTCATGAGCGCTGTAGTTATCTCCATGCAAAGACAAAAGAAACATTTACTCCAAATACATTACAAACACCATGTTCACACACTGCGATGACACAGAGCTGGTTGAAAATCTGCAAAGTTTCGGTTTCCCACATGGGTCCTTAGAGCAAGGTAGGTCTTTATTTAGTGTTAGAATTATTAAAAAAGCAAAAGTAGCATGTGTATTCATTCAGTGGGCCATACCCTCACTAGTTAGCTCATACCTACACTTTTCAAGGCTTGGATTTGGGACAAGAGAGAAAGTTAATCTCCTTCCAACTTCGTAACAAGTATCATTGTTACCCGACATGCAGCAGGAACGTTTAGCTCAAAATCCATCAATCCAGCATGAAAATGAAGAAAATCTGACATCTCATCTGTCATCTCACACAGTATGAGATTAGTTTTTAAGTGGCCTATATACCTCAGCAGTATATTTAAATTCCTGAAATTTAGTTATTGCCTTTGGTTTTGTTGTGCTACCCCTGTGAAAAAATTCTGGTGGCGCCATCTGATCTGAAATGAACTCCTTTTGTGGGAACAGACTTTTTTAATGCTACTGTAAATACAGTGAGTTATTCGTGAAGCCTGAAACAAATCTTTCAGACAGAGCTGTGAAAGCTTTTTGTGTCTCCTCCAAAGAAAAGAAACAATGTTAATATAAAATGATAAGCATGCCCCTCTGTTTTTGTCCCTTTGCAGAGCAGATGTGCCTCCTGCCTCCTGACAGCCTCAGCACATCACTCTCCTGCTCCATCTCGTCTTCATTCAGTGGTGAGATTTATCATTTTCAGGTGTTAATCTCAGGTTTTATAGCACAGCAGACTGATGTGGATGCATTAACCTCGACCTGTCTCTAATAGCACTGTGTGATTTTTTTGGCAGACTTTACATACCTGCATGTGCACACAGACATGTACGGGCCATGCACAGTTCACATGTGTGCATTTAAAACACATCATTATATAACTGTCCATTAAAATGTCCTGCTATATGCCACGAGTACATGCACACATGCACGGCTCCCTGCACTGCCTGTCAGAGAGGACATATTTCACCACAGCTGCAGTTTAAGTATGAACAAAGAGTTGCATTGTGTACATTAAGACATCGGTTTACAGAGGTTCCCTCTATGGTTTTTTTTACGTAATGTGACATTGAAACAAGAAGACGTCTCTCTGGAGGAGGAATGTCAGATATGTGTAAAGATATACCGTTGATGATGGAAACCTGCGGATTCTTTTCATCACTTCACACTGCAGCCTTTAGTAGTCTTTGTATCCGTTTTTACTGGGATTTTTTGAATGTAAAGTGTGCTTTTCCTTCCTGAATACAAGGTCTGGAGTATGAAGGGGACAATTCACCCTTGCATCAGAAATAAATATTTCTTTTAGCGCTTTTTATCAGTCTAGATAGTTTTGGTGTGAGTTGCAAAGTGTTGGAGACGTCTGCCTTCTCTCCAATATAAGGATGTCCCTCTGATTTTAGGACATATTTGGGATTTTAGGACATTTCTTGGATTTTAGGATGTTTCTACGATTTTAGGACATTTCTCAGATTTCAGAACATTTCTAGCTCTCTCTCCAATATAAGCAGCCCATTCTCATTCCAAAGTCGTCAAATACCACTGCTTTTGCAGTGATTTTGGCATAAAATCCCGACGCCAAAGGCCACCTTTTACGTCTGCATGATACGGCACAGGACATCATCAGTTGAAAACCAGCCGGACAGAGCCGTGTGTCGTGTTTTTATACACCACCGGGAGGCCAGATGGCACCTGCTGTGATAGCATGAAAAGCGGACAGACAGCATCAGTTGAGAATGTGACTAGACAGACCCTGTTGTGTCTGCCTGATACACCTGGATGCCGTCAGGTTGAAATGCTGCCAGTAACTATGAAATATAAGGAGCACGAAGGTCCCTACATATATGGTGGGTAAGAGGCGCGATGGATGGATCCAACAAACCCGGACTTTCATTGGGAGTCCAGTGTTCTTGTTTTTCTACACCTTACCATGTGCCTCTTTTTCCTAATCCTAACCATCTGTGCCAGCATGTGCTTTTGTTGACGTCCTGGCATTGGTTGTCATGTGTGATGTGTTGACATCACAGTAGCATCATCACCAGCAGACGCAGGGGGACACTTAGAGTGTAACATGTAGACGTGGAAGTCCACTGAGAAAGCGGCAAAATTGGACGATGATGATAAATAATAATAAATACAATAATAATAAATACATTTATTTTTGATTTTGGGTTGAACTGTCGCTTTAAATCCTAACGTCCACCAGCAACAGTTGGGAAATTTCTGCTGGTTTGGGAAACAATTTTCAGTTGCAGCTGCAGCTTCAGACTGTGACAGCGGTGTTTGTAGAGGCGGGAGCACAGCTGGTTTGCATTGATGGTCGCTGACCACAGGGTTGTTGAGGTCGCTCAGATGAGGCTCAGCAGAGCAGGGGAGTGTTTTAATGTCTGTACTTGTAACAAACAAGGGACAAGTCTCTCAAGCAGCAAAGAGACTATCTACAGTCAATTCATCCAGCTTTTACTTTGAAGAGTCTGGCATCAATCAGTGTAGACCAAGGATACTCAACTTTCTCTGTTTAGGGGCCACTTTTGGAGGACAGGGGCCAGTCGCAGCGGCCGCATACATGTTTTGGGAATTTAGGACATTTCTAGGATTTGAGGACATTTCTAGAATTTTAGGACCATTTTAGGATTTTAGGACATTTGTGTTATTAAGGGACATTTCTAGGTTTCTAGGATGTTTCTAGGATTTTAGGATTTTCCAAGATTGTTTGATTTTAATGTCATTTTAGGATTTCAGAACATTTTTTGAGGATTTTAGCACATTTCTCAGATTTTAGAATGTTTCTAGGATTTTAGGACATTTTTTGGATTTTAGGATGTTTCTCGGATTGTAGGACATTTGTAGGTCTTTAGGATGTTACTAGGATTTAAGGAAATTTCTGGGATTTTAGGACATTTCTAGGACTTCAAGCTATTCTAGGATTTTGGACATTAAGTGCTTCGTTAGAACCAGGATCAGGGGTGTGGGGGATCCTCCACTAGCACATTTTATGATAAACAAGCTCTATTTTGACGCCGTTTTATGCACTCTGATACCTTGTGTATACTAAAAGTACAAAAACAATTCCCAGTGTGAATCACTTTATTTTTGTTGTAAATTAGAAAATGGTTTGAGGGCCACCAGGCACCCTATTGAGGGGCCAGGTTTGGTGTAAGTTGACAATCACTGCTAACTCTTGTTTAAGCTGCTGTGATATGAAGTCATGCATATTTTGGTTAAATCACTGCCCGTAAACATAATACATGAAAGGAGTTTTTCCATCAGCCTCAGGCATGTCTACAGTTGTGCAGGTTTTTGTTGTTATGGGATTAAAATTTAAGCCTCTACATCTCCTAATTGTTCAGTGAGGTGGAGTGAGGGGTGAATCAGCTGGATGTTAAATATTCATAAACATCTCTAGGGTTTCTCTGAGTGGTCCATTCATTCTGTCCGCCCCTGAGAGTCTCTGCTGGGAGGACATCGCTTTGTTTCCTCCAACTGAGACACCCAGAGGCGATGTGAGTGTGTTGCAGCTCTGCTGTATAAAAGCAGCCAGACCAGTTGGAGTAACAGACGACACGCTTGTGCAATGTTACAGGGAGGCTGCTCGTTGTAAGAGGAGAGTGTCTACATAGTTGCAGAATGAGGAAACACTTCAGGTGAAGACGTCCTGTTTGGGACGACACCAGACACAACCTGGATAACTGCATGTTTAGGTTTCTTCAGTTATGAGTAAATATACGGATCATAGTGAGACTGATCATCTCCATGGATTTATTATTTCAAAGGTAAGTTAAAAATCTTTCATATGAACTAAAAATGATTTGCCCTGAGGCTATAACTCCAAATTTAGTTTGTTTCGTTAGGTTTAAATGTTCACTTTGGTCAGATACTCATAACAAAATTTACAACTACAGAAAGTATGTGGAGAGCATCTGCTTTACAGCCCAGAAACCTTTGAGAGAAAACAAGGTTGCAGTTTTCATTTTGGAAATTTGCGAGCATTTAGTTTTCTGCATTCTGGTGAATTTTTATCCAGCGCTTTGTGCCTTCTCTGCATCAATTTATGGTAGAGATGTCTTTAATTTCATCAAAATAAAAGTCCTTTGCTTCTTTCATGCTTTAATTTTGGGGTGACAAATGCATATGTTCTAAATGTTGATGAGGACATGTCCCCTATGTCCCTCCTGAAATCTACAGCTATTACAGAAAAAGCAATGAACTGCTCTCATATAAACTACAAAAATGTGATTACTGGAAGGTAAAAGATCTTTAAAACTGTGTGGGGTTACAGAGGAAATGTCTGGCAATCGTCATCATCATTATCATCATTGCAGGCTTTTTTTTAAGCACGTTTTTATCATGTTTATAAAAATATATAATAACTAATTTTTACGGTGGGGGAATGTAACATTGTACATTTTCTCAAGTACTGCACTTAAGTACAAATTTGAGGTACTTTTACCTTAACTGAGTTTTCATGCAACTTTCAACTTCTGCTCCTAAGACTTACATACTTTCCTTTTCCTCTCCATATTCAGTGCAGGACTTATACTAGTAACAGTGTATATAAGTGTATAATACTTCCTCCACCACTGCCTATTTATCATAGGAACAGAGCATAACATTTAAACAAAGAAACTACATGTTTCAAATAATAAACAGCACGCAAGTAAAAATACAGAAAAAAGTAAATAAAGCATAACAATGTAAAGAATATGAAAACATTTAAAAGAATCAATTTGAAAGAAAATAGTCAGCTATATGTTTCACCATCATTATGCATAATGCACAACCGTCTGTATGTAAAGAAATGTTGCATCTTGCATGTTTGCATGTAGCTGCACACGGTGTGGATTTAATTATTATTAATGTAAGGTCTGTGTCATTACTGCTGCTGCATGGTAACAGCAGTTTCACAGGAATTTGCGCTGGCATTTTCAGTGTCAACAAAAACTGTTTGAACTTGTTCGGACTGCCCGCGCTACCTCATTTAAATAAGAAAAGTGAGCCCACTCAGAGAGGGCTGACAACTAATTTGTTAGCTTAAAAGTTGAGTCACTTTGCCCCTAGGCACTAGCTGTAATATATATAACGGGGAACGCCCCTGTCATGCTGTCTAAAATCACACACCGAAGCTCCAGGGTGTCGCTGTTGTTTGGTTGTTTTTAAAATTCAAAAGCAGCATAAAAATGAGATTCTGTAGCGTGATCTCTGCGTAAAAAGGACCATATCATTGTACTACAATACTATGTAGTATACTTTTTTTTTTTAACATGTCCCAATACATAGTACGTAGTACGTCAAATGCAGTATGCCAAAAACACATCTATAATGCCTTATGAAGGCATTCATAGTGAATTATAATGCTTTATGACTGAAACACATATAATGCTTACTGATGCTCAACACTCAACATTATAGATGTGACTTATAATGAAATATAAGTGTCAAGTGTCTCTTGATTAGTTACAAAGTACAGCTTGACTGCTGGGGCTTATAATGCATTATAGGTACTTGTACTCACCTATACACACATCTTAAAATCAGCTGTAGTATGGACTCATAGAGTGCTATTACAGTCCTTGCGATATTATAAGTTATCGTTTTATGTGTTAAGTAAAGGTGAAAAAATATTGATGCATTTTTAATCATGCATGCTTCATCATGTGTCATTGTTGGTGTTAAGTAAAAAACACTTTGTTATGCATTTTATGCCACATCCTAAGTGAATAATGCATGTCATACACTAGAATACATAGAACATACTTTTAAAAGACTGACGTCTGACACTCACTGATATCTTAAGACAATGTGTAAGAAGTCTGGGTTTTTAGTCACAGAATCAGATTTTGCAAAGACCGGGATCTTGAAGCGTCACTGTTTTCAAGATTTTTGGCTTCAAAAATGAAAAAAAGTGGACAGGAAGCCTTTGAAATCCCCTGTGAGTATGCCATATGCTGCAGAGTTAGCACTAACCACTGTGCCCATCCTAAACAGGCTGTTTCATTGCATTGACTGCACAGTGTGATTTTTATTGTATATGACAAATAAACTTGAATTTGTGATGAAAATGATCAGTGTTTTTAATTTTAAGCATGCTGATTCAGTCTTGTTTTTCTTTCAGTTTTTTCTCCAGCAGAGAAGCGGCATCAGACCCAGAGCTCAGCAGTGATGTTGGCCATGCAGCACTACAACTCCTCCGGCCTGACCGCCCCCTTCCCCCTCTCTAACCACACCACCATGATGCATGAGCCCGAGGTGGAGGCTCTCGCTCATAATGCCACCCGTCCTCCAAGTGACCCCACCGCCGCCGGCCTCACCATGACTCTGGGCATCCTGTTCAACGTGGTGGCCCTCATCATCCTCGCCAAGGCTTACAACCGCTTCCGGCGGCGGTCCAAGGCCACATTTCTGCTCTTCGCCAGCTCTCTGGTGGCGACAGATCTGGCTGGACATGTCATCCCCGGAGCCCTCGTGCTGAGGAGGTACTCAGAGGACACTGGGGCTGGTCGGGGAGACCCTATGAATCCGGATGCTTCTTGTCTGTTTCTTGGAGGTTGCATGGTGTTCTTCGGATTGTGCCCGCTCTTTTTGGGCTGTGCCATGGCCGCCGAGCGCTGCCTGGGCGTCACCAGGCCTCTGCTGCACGCACGTCTGGTGACCACAGCGAGGAGTAAGATGGCCCTGGCCTTAATCTGGCTGCTGGCCCTATGTGTGGCCCTTCTGCCTTTCTTCAGCCTGGGGGCCTACACGTACCAGTACCCGTGGACGTGGTGCTTCATCAGGGTGATGGTGAAGGAGGACGACAAAGAGACAGATCTGGCCTTCGTGATGCTGTTCTCCGGACTGGCTCTGAGCTCTCTGTCCTCGGCCTTCGTGTGTAACACCATCAGCGGGATCACGCTGGTCAGAGCGCGGCTAAAGAAAAGGTCGTGCTCCCAGCGCCGCTCGGCCAGGTCCCACGACACTGAGATGGTGGTCCAGCTGGTGGGCATCATGGTCACCTCCTGCATCTGCTGGAGCCCTCTGCTGGTGAGTGCTGGCCAGAACATTTCACACTCAGCCGCATCTTTAAAAGACATTTTTTAAAGATGATTAACCCTTTGAGTTACAAGAAAATTACCGGAAATTTTGTTAAAAATGTAAAGCAAAAGGGTAAAAAAAAAAAAAACAACATTAAAAAACAAACAAAATAATAAATATCTTGATAAAATAGATAATAATAATAATAATAATAATAATAATAATAATAATAATAATTATTATTATTATTATTATTACTACTACTACTACTACTAATAAATAATAATAATAATAATAATAATAATAAATAATAATAATAATAATAATAATAATAATAATATTACTACTGGTTTGATTTCTTTCAAAAAGGAGAATGTAATGAGCAATTTAACTTCACATGACCCCCAAAAAAGCAAGAAAATAGTGAAAAGTTACAAGTTTTTCACCTGATAATAAGCAAAAAAAGAAAGGAAAAAAACCAATAAATCGATAAAACAAGTAGATGGCCAGGGGTAAAAAAGTGACGAAAATTAACAAATGTGTGTAAAATTAATTTTCTGTAACATAACTATAAATATATAGTTATAATGATTATAAACAGTTCTCTGGACATTTTGATATTCTTTTTAATTTTCTCCGCCTATTTAAAAACGTTTAAAGTCATTTTCTTTGTCACCTTTTATTAATTTCTTGCCAAGCTGGGCATTTCCCTTTTCCCCCCTGTTTTTTGAAAGAAATCAAACCAATTTTCTCTAGTTATAAAGGGTTAAATAGCTTGTGAGAGGCATCTGAATGCAGCATGTTGAATCAAGTATTAAACAGTTACGTTTTTAGGAAATTATTTATTTATACAGTGTATAGATAGATAGACGGATAGATAGACACAGTGTATGCAAAATATATTGACAAATACATGAATCTGGTTGTGACGTACTAAGAACTGCATCCATGGACAGTACAGTGTAATTAGTGTAACAGTTCACTGCTTTGCTTCACAGAAGGCTTTTCAGAACAGCAGAAAAACAGGAGTTTCACAATAATGCCAACTGACCTAAGTAGCACCACTGTTTTCAAAAATGCAGTCACTCCAGTATATCAGGAAATGATCTTATGTCCGTGTGGTTTGAAGCACTTTGTGTTCTGAAAATATCAGAAGACAAAAGCATTTATAGTAAAACAAAACATCATGAAATTTAGACTCCACCTATGAGACGTATTAACTTAATAAAGTTACACTGATAAAGAAATAGCAGCATTTCGGTCCATAAAAACTTTGTGCAATAAAGTGGACTGACACAGGGAAAAAAGTATTAAACACACTAACTAAAATGTATTTACAGATTACCATTTTCAAAACGTTTCCTGTGTGAAGAAACTGACTCTCGCAGAGTTCAGATGGGATTTTGACCTTTTCTCTCACACAGAAAGTCTTAAAATCTTGAAGATTTTGGTTGACCCACCTGTGAATATTGAGCAAGAAATTTTACACTTCAGCAGTAAGAGGCCTCAGTTCCCAAATGTTCACAGAGTTTTTGACAATAGAAATGATCATGTAACACAGTGGTAAACAAGCTCCTGCCCCAACTTTTTTTGGAACATGTTGACGGCATCAAATTAAGGATGAGTACTTTACAAAAGGAAAAAAACAAGAATTTTACTTTGTGCTGTATTCAACTGAATATAGGTCAGAAATAATTGTATTTTTTGTATTTTTTTATGATTGTATTTTGTTTTTATTAATGTTTTTGGAATCTGGCTTGTATTTTTATGTTTTATTTTTTTTATTTTATTTTTATTTCATTTTAACCAAACGATGGTGCCATATGTGAAGCAGACACAGGTGGCAATGCCGGTGATTCAGATAATGACTGGATTAGCAACAAAGTGATTTCCTTGTTTTGTTTGAAAATCAAATTTAAGTTTAAATTTATTTATTTTTTATAAAAGCATCTGCAACCTAGAATTCTTGTTTGGCCCCAGATGAAGACCCAGACAGATTGTTTTTGTGTTATAAATATAAAATTTTTAGTATGAGTTTATTAGCCTAAACTTATTAAATTGTTTTTTTTAGGTTTTTGGACTGATGTCAGCCACGCGGTCTTACATTGGCTTCCAGGACAGTGAGAGAGACACTTACAGGAGCCTGATGGTGACGGGGGTCAGGATGGCGACCTGTAACCAGATCCTGGACCCGTGGGTCTACATCCTGCTGCGACGCGCCATCCTCAGGAAGATCTACCGCATCACGAAAAAACAGGCCAGTTTCAAGGGGAGCACGTTTCGCTCTGTTCGCTGGGACATGGGCTCCTTCCAGACCTCAGAGAAAAGCAGTGCCAATAAGATTTAAGTGGACCTACAGTGGAAGAAATGGGACGTGTCATGTGTCAGTTTTTAAGGGCTGTTTCTTGCCAGCGGGATCAACACGGAGCTCAGCAGTCCATAATCTGGATCAAATTCAGTGTTCAGAGGTCTCAGTGAAACGCTGGTGGGAACGAGAGACACGCTGGTTTATTTGAATGAAGTGTGTGCGTTGGGATCCAAAGAGCATGCTCTAAATTGGAAATAATAGTTATAATAATCTTATTTATATAGCGCTTTTCAAGCTTTAAGCTTAAAGTGCTTCCCAGATTAAAAGATTTACAGAATAAAAAATAAAATATCAGAAACCCACGTTTCTCCTCCTCTGCCTCCCCTTATCACATAAACTAAATGAAGAACATTAGAGCACAAATATTAAACAGCACTGAACAGATGGTGGTGCAAGCACAAAAACGCAGTTACATAAATCAATAAAATGTAGATAAGAGAATTAAGCTCAAATAAGCAGATTAAATTAAGAATAAAAGAAAAGCAGATAAAGTGCTAATAAAGGAGATTATGGCATATAAAATAGCTAAAATGCCCATAAAAGTACAAATTCTTGAATTTGAAACATTAAAAGTGCAATATGGAAGTGCATAAAATAGTCACATGGGAAAATATCACTGACCAGCTAATGATAACCTTTGGGCTGGTTTCATACACGGAGTGGTTACATCGCAGCTTGTTGTCTCGCTCAACACTGAACCATTTTCACACAAAAAAAAAGAAAAAAAAAGAAAAAGTTGTTCCCATGAATCACTTCGATATAAAACATGTGAAAATAGCCTTCAGGTTAAAAAATACCAAAGTTTCCGTTTGAAACAAACATCTCAACTCAAAGGTTTTGTTCATTTCTCTGACACGATGTAAAAGTCGATGACTTGTGTAAGTGCTCACATAAGAGAGCCAAAGAAGAGGCTGTGCTCTTACCTCAGCTTAAAGATGTGAAAAACAATGTGTGTGTGTGTGTGTGTGTGTGTGTGTGTGTTCAGTGTTGTGACATGAGTGTGTATGTGTGTCTGTTGTTGTATGTTTGTGTAAATGTATCTACAGTATTTTCCCCCTGAGTGTGTGGGGGGACTGAAATGAAGCTACATGTCTTTAAAGCTAATTGAATGTAATATTGTAAAAGGGAATGTAAGATTGAATAAACTGTTATCTGTTATGGTTTGTTTTTTTCTGGTTTATAATTGATTTTTCACTTTTGTCAAGCTTAGGTAATGTTTCCTCAATGGATGAAGTTATTTTGTATCTTTTTTGGCAATCAACTTAGCATGAAATGTCTTTCAAATTGCAAAAAAAAAAAAAAAAAAACAGTAAAAGGTGACAAAAAATGACCCAAAATTGAGAGATAAAATCAATGAAAAAACATCAAATAACTAAGGAAAATATCAAGTAATCTATATTTATATATGTACATATGTCTACAATTAGCCTACAGAAAAATACATGTATTTTATAATAATTATTTTTATATTAATTATTATTATTATTATTATTATTAGTAGTAGTATTATATACTATATTATTTTAATTTTAATTTTAATTTTATTTTTCTATTTTGTATATTTCTTATAACATCTTGTGTTATTTTCTCACTATTTTTATGTTATTTCTATTTCTGTTACTTCTAGCTGCTCATTTTTGTGTTATTTCTAGCTGCTCATAGTGACATGCCGTCATATTTTTACATTTATTTTTACATTCTGGATCTGGAGAAGAATGTGAGTCTGTTCTCACTCTCAAGACCAGACACACACTTTGACTGTGTCATTAAAACGTCTGTTATTTTTCATGCAAAATTTACAAAGCACCCGAAGAAAGTGATCACTCCAAACTGGAGAATTCCTGCAGTAAAACCTGTGGTAGTAAAAAGTGTGCAGACTGGAAAAGCTCTTTAACAGCTATCAGCTATTCGAAGAATGCAGAAGTTGCTAGACTTATTAGGCATGTGCACAGATGGACCCCCGGGTGTTTCTGAAGCACCTGCTCTTTTGGCTCCTGACTGGATAATTGGACTAGTTTTTTTCTATTTTTCTATTTTTTCATTATTTATCATCCGCTTTTAGTGTGTAGTTAGTTACACTTCTTACGATATAATAATGGTTTGGGGAAATAATTTCACTAAACATCATACTTAGAAGTCTAAAACATATTGTCTGGACATTTGTTTGCGTAGCTCAAAGGAACTTTAGTGAAACAAATTTTAACCTTTGAACCTTGCTCACATTTGTTTGATGTCTCTCTAAAACATGGGGGAAAAAGGCAATATGCAACTTGACAAAATGTCTCAGAATTTGCAAGAAATCAGTAGATTTTGGAAATTATTTGTAAAAATAAAAAAAATAAAACCTGGGGAAATGCCTATAGAGAACTATATTTCTAACTATATATTTATTTTTATAGGATTGCTATAATTTTAAAGCAGTTTTCAGTGCATTCCCTCTTTTTTTGCATTGTTGTTGTTTGTTTGGAGAGTTTTTGTGCTAAATTTCAGGTAATTTTGTTCTACTTTTTACTCATTTCTTGTTAATTTATGGGTCATTTCTTCATAAGTCTACATTGCCTTCTTCACATTTTTTTGAAAGAAATCAAGCCCATTTGCTCAGGTGTCAGAAGGTTAACTGACTTCCAGCTAAGATCTATTAAAATACTCTCTTATCTGGTTTGTACTCGTGTCGGCCCACAACATAAGGTTCATTGCACTATAAACAGGGTCAGGCTGACCATGTCAGTGTGTCCTCTACTCTGTACTTTAACACACAAACACAGTGTTTTCCACCACACTATGCTGTGTCTAAGCCACATGTTATCTAAGACATCGTTGCCCATCTATCATATTAAAATAAAACAAGTTTTGGGTCCTCTGTGGAATTCAAAAGCACCTCAATATACTCTAGATTTTAACAATAATAGGTTTTTTTTTCTGTTTTTACTTTTAACAAAAGCTAATAATTTTAATATCACATTCTATATTAAATCAGATAATAAAATTAAAAAAGAAAACAGTTTTTAAGTTTTAAATACCATGCAGGATACATTTAAAAAATGCAAAAAATAAAGCCTGTTCATTAAAAAAATAAATAAATAAATACCAATTAAGAAATCCAGGATGTCCTCAAATGCCCCTGCTTTATATTAGAGTGACTGTAATGAATCACAATTATTATATTACAATTATATATACTATTATATTACAATTATTCTTATTCTAATATCGGCCAGTGTGAGAGAGACAGCATGAATGAAAAGTGTTTTAATATTCCATAACAATATGAAAATGTTTAGATTTTAAGAAGATAATGATATAATACAATGACGACACCGGTGTCATGATGGTGTTAATCGATATGATGATCAATAAAGGCTCTAAAGAACAATGAATGAATCAGACAGCTGTGACCACACAATTCAATTCACAGCAATTATCAATAACCACGCCCCTCGTTCTGAGTCCCCTTTTCTCTAATTGGCTACAATCACCGTCACATGTCGCTTCTGTCCAATGAGCGTTATCGCTTCTCCGATCGTGGGCGTTTCCACCAGACCTGCTGCTGTGACCGGGAGCTAACGTGCAGCACCCCGTCCGTTAGCAGCAACGACACCACGGTAAGTAAAAAAATCATATATTTTTAGCCATTAAAACAAACCGGATTTGATATCAGTTTGACGCTGAAAGCTAAAAGAACAAACGAAGCTTATTTCGGTGTGAATTAGCGTGTTAATAATACGGTTTCTAAACGGGTCCGATCGGCTTTGTTCTGCTAAGCTAACCTGCTAACTGTGGTTGAGCAGTCAATGGGGTCTCGGTGTCTCCTCGACCATTTTGGTGTCTGATAGGCAACAGGCCAACATCCAGACACTATTTAGCTGTTAATATTCTCACTAATACTTATTTATTCATCTGATAATCATGATATTAATGTGATATTTTTCGTGGTTTGACGTTGGTGAGCATGTCGGCACGGCGCGGCTTTAAACGCAGGGTGATGTGTTTTTTGTGGGGGTTGTTAGCCGTTAGCTGCAGCTGCTGAATTAAAATGGCGTCGTTTTTTTTAAATTCCCCTGATGGTGCTGCGGGGTCCAAAACCCACGACTGCTGAGATACTTCTTCACATGTCACTCCTGGTCCTGAAATCAGCCGTGTGTGTCCATGTCGGTTTAACAGGTAGTTCGTGTGTCTCGCGCCACACGTGATTAACTTGTTGACTGCGACATTTGAATAGTGGCGATGTTTATTCTTGTCAGCAGTCATTTAATCTCATTTACATCCACTGAAACTGGAAATCATCCTTGTAAAGTTGATTATCATAAAGAGTTTACACCAGAGTATTGAGCACTGTGGGTGTGTCACGGTAAATGAAAGACAGGTCCTGTCTGCCCGTTTGACCCCACTGAGCTCAACATTTCACTGTTATTCAATAATAATAACAACAAGCAAGCAAGAAAAAATGTATTTATGTAGCACATTTATTAACAGGTGGAAGCACAGTGTGCTGCATTAAGGTGCCAGGCAAGAAAGCTGTCAACAGCCCATAACAGCTAATTAAAAATATTAAAACTAAAAACTCATAAAATTGTAATTAACATAAGGTATATGCATTGGGAATTTGCACCAGCACCATGTACAAGTGTCTGCTACATTTGCTTCACTTACCAGACAAAAAAAGGTATTTATTGAGTTGCTAGTAGATTTTGGAGTCCACCATCCAAAGTTGCATGTGGACAGAAAAGTAAATTTCCAACCCTGAGTATAAGCCAATAAAAGATGCAAAAACATGTTATTCAGAAGTGAAAAAAATTACAATTAAATTTAAAAAAGTAACATTTAAATCTGGCAGTTAAAAGAGTATAATACATATGAATTAAAATGATTAAAATAGCTAAAAACAGAATGTAATGAAATAAATAGTCCAATAAAGGATGATAACATATGAGTAAAAAAAAAAAGACCAAATAGCAGATAAACCAAGACAAGTAAAAAATGTACCTGAGTAAAAACTAATAAAAGAACTCAAATAAAATCAGATAGCAGTTAAATGATCGAACCAAACTACTGGAATCACACAGCCAGTCATCTGTAAGGAACCTGGGTTGACCGTGTTTTAGCAGTTTATATCCCTATTAAATCATGATCATGTCGTACTGACTGTACCTGTACTATCAAGACCTGGATTTTTCTGCATCTCATGTAAAAATGTTTGGCTGCTGTTTCCTGGACAGTATTATTACAGTACAAGTGAAGTTGTGTGATCCAGCTTTCAACCTGTTATTCAGAGCAGGACGTACGTTTGTGAAGGAACACATGAAACACTGTTAATTAAAAAACACCTGCTAAGGGAACAATAAAGAGCGAATTATGACTATGTTTACTCAAATACTGTTTGAGGTACTATAATTAGTAGAGTATTTTAATCTAATTTTATACTTCTTTACACTCAAGAAGGAAAAAATGTTCTTTTACTACTATTATTTGATAATTTTAGTTACTAGTTCACAAATGAAGATTTTTGCTCATGAACCATTTCAAAATATACGCGTGCAGCTGAAATGGTTTGTCCATTGGATAGAACATAATCTGCAACTATTTTGATAATGTTTTGTCATTTTTCATGCAGAAATATTTCATTGTTCCAGCTTTTCAAATGTGAGGGCTTGTGGGCTTGTTTAAGAAAAATATTTCAGATTTTGTTCAGTTCATTTACATTTTTCTGGATAGTACTTCAATTATTTTACCGAAGTTACATTTTACATGCCAGACTTTTACTAGTAATAAAGTGTTTTCACAGTGTAGTGTTAGTATTTTTACTTAAGTAAAGGATCTGAATATTTCATCCACCACTGGTTATAAAGCAAATGTACAAATAATCGTTGAATTCTTATTTGATATCTCTTTCTAGTCTGACAAGGTGGCAGATCTGCATTTGCAAATGTGGCTGAATATTGTAGTAAAACCTAAAGAAAATGTTGTGAAGTCACCTTTAAAGTACCACCACAAACTCTAATCAGGGATCAGTGATTTCTGTAACACTTCCCTTACCTCTGTGTTTTACTGTTTTTGTAAAAACATGTATATAGTTTTGAGAACACACATTTGCCAGCTGGAAATGTGAATGTCTTTGTGCCTTGTGCAAACAAAGTACCCTGTGTTTTTAAAGTGTGATTTATTACAGTGAACTGCATCTCTGCCTGGGAAAGTAGGGCTGCGTTTAATCTCTGTGGCATGTGCTGTTGTGCCAGCACTCCTCCTCTGTTGCTACAGCACGAAACAACAACTTTAATTTGCTTATAGATAAGCAGAGAGTCTCCAGACTCAGATTACAGTTTATTGCCAAGTAGGTTGTCACTTATCAGGAATTGCGTTGGTGCGTAGTCAAGAAACATAACAGAAAAAATACTATGAAAATATCTTTTTAAAAAAAAGTATTTACAATGTACAGGGTTTGCGAGGAGCCTTAAAAAAAAAAGTCTTAAAAGGCTTGAATTCATTAGTCCAAAAATAAGGCCATAGTTGGTATTAAAATGTCTTAAATCATTTTTTTCTAGTATTAAAATGCAAATAAATTGGAATTAGGATTATATGAATTAAAAATTACAAAATAATTGGTAACATCTTTTTTTAATTATTTTTTTAAACTATAATTTACAAAACCCCCCTTCTTCATGATGGATATTAAATCAATGGTATAATCTCACATACAGAGTCAGACGCAGAAAAAAAATCTAATAGAAAACACCTATAAATGCTTGATATTTCCAGTTTCTAACCAAATCTAACTTTATCATTGTATCAAACATTTTATTGTTTTTCGTTAAAATAAACATTAGGGCAAAGCTGTTCTTAACTCTGTGTAAGCTCATGGTTTAGTTTTTTAAGTTTAGTTTTGTAACTTAAAAATTTGTCTTAAATTTCATCCCAATTGGCATTTAAAAAGTCTTAAAAAGTATTAAATGTAATCTGATATGCCTTAAGCTGTTGGAACCCTGATGTAAATTTTTAAAATGGGTTACTGAGTGTGAAGTGCCAGTCTTATTCGCCTCATGAATACTTAATATTTTAACAGAAATTTAATGCAGGTCAGGTGTGTGTGCTATCCATACTGTTTAGGTCTTTCTTAGTTTCTGGTTGGCCTCAGATTTTCCCACTGTGACTTTTGAATTCTGCCTCACTGATGAGTCGTGTTAAAACGTGTGCATGTTTTCCTCCGGTACAGACAGACTGCTGCTGAGAAGACATCCTTTAACGCTGTCAATCACTGGATACAGGAGTCACCACGGTCTCTAAAACAACAATGGTAATGACTGCATTTCACTCTTTATTTAATTTTAAGTGATGTATCTCTGTATCATCTTTTTTATATTTGACAACAGTCAGGCAGCTGAAGCACAGAGCACACTGGCCTCTCTGTGAAATATCCCTTTGAACGGGACAAATAAATGTGTCAAATCTAATTTAAGTCCCAGGACTGGTGCCAGTGTGTTTGTCACTGCAGTCTGCCCGCGGCTTCAGGAACACATGCTGTAGCTTCCACATCACTGCTCCTCTCTAAATTGGCTTTGGCTGCCTGTGCACACTCAGCTTGTGTAATCACTGGTTTTAGAAGCTTTGCCTAGACATGAGGCCTCGTTGCTCTTTTTCATTTTAATTAATCAAAGACAAGAGCGACAGAGAAAGCGGGTCTTTTAGTCTCTGTGAATGCTTTTGCAGGAGGAACAAGAGTCTGTCCCGTAAAGCAGGATTAATGAAATTAGTTGAAGAGCTGATCTGAATAAAATGTGGATCATGTTCAAACCTGCAGCATGGACTAAAGTTTGAAGAGCCGCTCTGGGCTTTAATCTGTCCACTTACCTACAGGTTTCCAGCGGATCCTTAAAAAGTCTTAAAAAACAAAAAACCAAATAGGATTTTATGGATCTTTTTTTGCATTGTAAAATCTCAAAGTAAATGGTGAGATCTATTTTTTTTTGTAAAATACTTTCATAAATTCATTTGGTTTAACTTGTTATGGTGGGAATCCAGGCAGTGGAATCTCAAATGAGAAACACAAAATCGCCAAGAAAACTGACCAGAAATGCCAGATATTTCTCACTTTTGTTGGTAACCCAAATCGATACTTTGATGATGATATAATATAATGAAATGGAATATAAAATAATACATGCATTTTTTAACCTCATGTGTTCCACTCTAAAAAGTTTTCTTTTTTTAAACATTTGACATTGATAATTAACTTTTCCACTGGACAAAAAAAAAATAATCATGTTTTATGGCACAATGAACATTCTGGCAAATCTAAAAACTGTCCCTCTCCAATTGTGGTGATTAGAAATTTGCTCTTCGACTTAGTTTCAGGTAGCATTTAAAAAGTTAAATCCTCACTGCCTCAAGCAGCAGGACACCTGTATCCAAGTAACTCAGTAATCCTGCTTTGTGAAGCAGGTCTGCGTTGTATAAATAGCAACGATCTGTTGTTTTTAAATCTCTCAGACCAACCCTGGTATGTCTTAATGACCTTGTGTCCTCTCCCCTCTAGCCTCCCCCAATGCGCCACCGCTCCATGCGCGTCTTCATGAACGATGACCGCCACGTCATGGCCAAGCACTCGGTCATCTACCCGACTCAGGAGGAACTGGAGAGCGTACAGAACATGGTGTCCCACACAGAGCGGGCCTTGAAGGCCGTCTCCGATTGGCTCGATAAGCAGGAGAAAGGCACCTCCAAGTCTGACTCTGAAAGCACAGAAACCGATAAGGAAAGGTGAGCAGATGTTATCCATTAGTCAGCTGGTAAGAAACGTTTTAATTCCTTTTGTATAACCACTTTATAACCGCTGTTCACTTTTTTTGTTTTTCTTGTTCTGCTTCTGCGTACCTGCTGTCTTTCTGATAGTGAGCACAAAGATCAGGCCACCCGATCTCTGCGTGGCGTCATGAGGGTCGGCCTAGTTGCCAAAGGCCTGCTGCTGAAGGGGGACCTGGACCTGGAGCTGGTGCTGCTCTGCAAGGACAAGCCAACCATCAGTCTGCTGAAGAAAGTGTCTGAAAACCTTGTTTCGCAGCTCAAGGTGAGAACTTGGCTCAGCTTATTCAGTGCACTGATACCCCTTTTCCACCAAACATGGAGCTGGGTCTGCTCCAGTTCCCACACATGAATTCAGGGCATTTCGACCAAAAATAAATTGGTTCAGAACCCAGAAAGTTGGCTGTCATCTAGAACCAAAAAATAGCAGGTATTCCTGACCTGAAGTGAGACAGGTAACACCATCTGTGGGCGTGTATTATTCTATAGGCTGGAGAGACAGGATGGAGATGGCAGGTGAAGGAATTGTCAGAAACAAAGCTTGTGTGATGGTCTCCTGCAAGTTTTGTGTTGGAGTTTATTCATTTTTAAATTTTAAATCTTGACAGACATTTTTATTGTAAATGCATATTGGCAACAAATATTTTATTATTCGTCTCATTAACTCCTAATAATCAGAAACAACAATATTAGTTCATCATAAACAGTGTCATCTTCAACATAAACACTGAATGTTTTGTGTTTATTTCTTTCACAGGTGATCACAGAAGACAAATATTTGGTGACGCAGAACATCCGCGAGGCCAGCATCGTCATCAAGAACACAAAGGAGCCCCCTCTCACCCTCACCATTCACCTGACCTCCCCTCTGGTTCGGGAGGAGATGGAGAGGGCTGCGTCTGGAGGTAAGCTCCTACACGAGGGCCTCAGTGTTTTCATGTTAGTGCCGCCCCCTCCTCCAGCAGGGAGAACAGGCAGGCCGACAGGCTAGACAGATATTGTTTATTGGGCCTTCAATGGAGCTAGGGGACAAGAACGCACCGTCACATAATGAAACTGTGCTATGCTTATAGCTCTCTAGACTCTCTCGTAGTTCCATGTGATGTAATTGTACATTTTTGATGGCCCAATATACAGTATAGGGCAGGTAGTTCATTGACTGCTGAAGACATGGCTTTCTCTCCCCCCTTTAATGATCAAGGACACCAACGAAATGAAGGCTTACTGAGAATTTAACCAAAAAGAGAGACCACTTTGTTTGCATGTGTTTTATCATTGATGATGAACGGTTTGCATTGCAGCAAAAATGAGTAGCAAAACATGTGGTGAAACTGTCCTTGGTTGTTAGACCCAATAGTGGGCTATTGACTGTCTCTGGTGTTCATTTGCAGGGAGGGTGTGGGGTTACAGATAACGACAAGGGACACTTGGACGCTGCATGTCTGTCCAACCATGCTCAAAATGCAGTGGATCGGCTCCAGTCGTTAGGTAGTGATAGACGAAGGCATCGTGAAATCGGTGCATCATCATTAAACAAAGTAAGATTTGAATTAACACCCAATAGTAGAGAGGATTTTAGTTTCAGCAGGTGTTGAACTTTGACCTTATCTGTAGCCCTGTGCTAACAGTGATGCCCAGTTTGGGTCTTTTTTCTTTGAGCCATCAGTTTTGCTGCAGTGTGGACTTGTTTTGATACCCACTTTTTGTGCATCTGATAACTTCTGCCTGTGGTTCCAATTCTGATTCTCTCTGTCAAGCCTTCTAGTTTGTCAATTTTTAGGGACGCTGGACCTTTGACCAACTGGCCGCTCTCTGTCTCGGAAGGGGCAAAGTGCAGTGTACCCAGTATAGGGGCGAAGGGGAGGGGCTCTACCTCCTGTAAACGCCAGAAAAAGAAAAGCAGACCTTTTTGAGCGCTGAAACGTACATTGAAGTTGGAGACACAACCTCCCATTTGATAATTAGCCCTTAATAAATGCACATTTTTATTATGACGGTGATTTTTACATTCACATCCATTTTACAGACACGTTTTTATTTTTACTAAAGCGAAGTTCACACTACATGACTTCCAAATTCGTCAGATAGCAGTATTGTCCACACTACGCAACTTTGCGTCTCATAATTACGAGTCTCGTAGATAATTCATCAGGAGAAATCCCTGAATCATGATGTGCAGACGAACCATAACCCAGGTTCAGGCGTACTTACTAAAAAATCTCAAAGTTTGAATAAGTTTTAAAGCTAATAACTTAATGAAACATTGCATGCAATAGTCAACCTTCCACCTTGTCTCCCTCTCTCTGTCACTTTGGTTGCGTTCAGACTGCAGGCAAATCAGATTTGTTTCTCAAATCTGATCTTGACTGTCCACATTGTTAATTGCAAGTAATCAGATCAGATTACAGATCACAGAATTGTGATTTATTACCCTTTTTCAAACATAAATTATTACCTCCAAAGGAAAAAAATGTCAAATGTTTGCAAAAGTTTTAAAGATTATATTTCTCACATAAATAAATTTTATAGCAGAAAATGTATCTAGGTGACTGAAGAGGCATTTGATTTTTTTATTCTAGTAGGCTGCCAACAGTTAAATTTGTATTTGCAATATTAATGAACTAAATGACAAAAAAAAACAATATTGGCATCCATGTATCAATACAGCATTGCCAAACAAAGAAACCTGATTGGAGTCGTATTTCAAACCAGATTTGCTTTCGACCATGTTTGCAAAAACATCAGCTTTTTTGCTATTCAGACGTCATTAAATAAATCTGGATGCAATCTTGATTTGAAAAAAAAAAAAAAAAAAAACATCTGGCAGTCTGAACGAGAACTTTTTCTTTCTTACTCACACACACACACACGTTATTCAGCATGCTTTATATCTTGGAAGCATTCGCAATGCGTCAGTGAGCCTCTCGCGTCTTCTAACAGTTCACACGTGGCGCTTTAGCACCGAGCCAACACAGCTATGCGCCTGATCTGGGGCTCCAAAAAAACTGTAGACGAGCAGAAAATCCAGAGCTGAAGTCGTGCAGTGTGAACTAGACATGAGTAAAGTTATAACCCACATCACAATACTGTCGTTCTGGTGGGTTTTTAAGTCTAATCCTTGTGAGCCGGGCCGTGCAAAAAACATATTAACTGGGAGGTTGAGAGCGATTGGTGGTTCTGCAGTGGAGGGGTCCCCCTCCCCTTCCCCCTCCTGCCTGTGGTTTGGGAAGGCTGCCTGTGTTCCCCCTGGCCGGCTGACAGAACTCCCCTTGGTCAAACTGTACCTTGTCTTCTTATTCCACCTGCCAATAGAATCGCTTTCAGTCATCGATCCCCCGGATGTTCTGGACAGGCAGAAATGCCTAACTGCCTTGGCGTCTCTCCGCCACGCTAAGTGGTTCCAGGTTTGGATCTTGTCTTTATTTGTCTCTAAAACAGAAGTAGTTTTGAGTTTGGTTTTATGCTGTTTGTTCTTTTGTCTTTTATTTGGGCGTTCCATGTGTTGTTTTTTTTTCTTTATTTACTCTTTTTGAAGTGAACTTCCTGTAGTAATACTTGATGATCTGGATGTTTTGTTTCTTAGGAAACCTTTGTCATTACACTGTTGTAGAGTTGCTTTGCTCACTTAACAGGTTCCACCGCAGTGCCATTTTTAAAAAAGTTCAATGCTGCTTTTTAGACCCCGAGTTTCTTAGTTTCCCTCACAGCTGCTTAACTTAATCAGTAAACAAATCTGGGACTAATACATCACAGGTGCAATATTTCTACAAATATCAGTGTTGGTGTGAGTGAGTTGTTGTTATTTTCACATTTATGTGAGCTACCTGTAGAGCACTGCTGCCTCATTCTGTAGTTCTGAGGAGAAAATGTTTTCTGTAGTGAACCATGTTGATAATAACTCATTATAGCTCTGTGGCGTGTGTCGTCTTTGGCTTTCACACTTTAACAACCAGAAATCCATCTCTGCAGCTTTTGTAGAGTATGTGGCCTCAATTTTTCCTGCTCTCTGGCTGTTTTTCTGTCACTCTGTGTGCCACAAAACCAACAGGAATATTGCACCTCGAGTAGTTTTCTTTTTGACTGTCACTGACTTTAACCATCACCCCTCTCAATGACAGCACACGTAAGGACACCCTGTCTTAAGCAGTCCTCTTGGTTCTCACATTAGAGCTGGTGTTAAGTTTGATGTGGCTTTATTGACACTTTTCTTCCTGAACTTAATCCATAAGCATGTTTTTCAATCAGAAATGTTTCATGTCTGGTAAGGACACCATCAGTCACGTTGGCTATTGACTCACAGCCATGAATGTCAATGATCATGAGTAGGGTCTTCAGACATTATTCTATTATACAATATTTCCATAATGACAAAGCTAAGCTGTTATAGTCTGTGTGGCTTCATTTTTATTTACTTTATTTGGATGTTTATGTTGCTTTAAGCCTCACGCAGTCTTCCTCTTTGACTAAGGCTGCTTGTGCTCCTCGTGCCCCTCCCTCCCCCCTCCCTGCTTGTGTCCTCAGGCCAGAGCTAACGGGCTGCGCTCCTGCGTCATCGTCATCCGGACCCTGAGGGATCTCTGCGCTCGCGTCCCCACATGGGCCCCGCTTCGTGGCTGGGTGAGTGAACGACTCCTGATTAAGGCCGTCTTATAGTTGTACGTAGGTTCTGCGCTGTAGTTAACTGATTCAGATTTCACCTCAAAACATACTAAATATGTCTCAAAAGGATCATTAAAGTGGATCACCACCTAAACTAACGCCTGGAATGCAATGCATGCGTGAGCAGCACGTGTTTGCACACTTGCCGAGCTGCAGCGTGTTTCTGTCAACAGATGTTGTCAGAGGACTTTTATTTTGAAATGGAAGCAGGAATGTTAAAGTAAAACATATATATTTGTATTTCCTCAACTCTGTAGATGAGAGAGGTGGCATAAAGTCAACATAATTATCAAAACGCGATTTTGACTGTATGTTTCTGCTGCACGAGCCATCGTTTCTCTATCTCAATGTCTTATTCGTCTCCTACGATCGATGTAGAGCCTACACAATAGCTACAGCATCAATTCAACGCAAAAGTATAAACCCTGCTTTACTATGCTTGAGTGTTTTTGAAGGTTGGTGATTGTAGCTTCTGTGAACTGTCAAATATGCAGCAGGTTGTTTTCACAAGTCTAAATCTGCTGCTCAGAGCTCCTAAACTCTCAACATTTTACATTTTAGATTTCCTCTGATACTGCTTTGTCTGCCTGGACACAAAAAGACACCCCCGTCCCAGTTGTTAAATTGCAAAGATCCTATCTAACGCAGTGACCTAAAATCTCTCCATGTTAGTGGCCGAGCTTAAAAATAGCATCCTGACACAAAGACTCTCTCCCTGTCTCTCTCTCTCTCTCTCTCTCTCCTGCTTTGCAGCCACTGGAGCTGATCTGTGAGAAAGCCATCGGCACAGGGAACCGGCCCATGGGGGCAGGAGAAGCTCTGCGGAGAGTTTTAGAGTGTCTGGCTTCAGGAATCCTCATGGCGGGTATGCATGTGGGATCTCCTCTCCAAATAATATCCAATCGTTCTCATTGCACTTTTTCCTTTTGTTAACATTTCGTTTTATTTGTGTTGTAGATGGTGCTGGAATCTCTGATCCATGTGAGAAAGAGCCCACAGACGCTATCGGACATTTGGACTACCAGCAGAGAGAAGACATCACAGCGAGTGCACAAGTGAGTGAGAGACAGTGTGTGTTTGCATATTCACAATTTAATCTAAATGCGTAACTCACGCTGTTTGTCTTGAATCGTCAGCATGCCTTAAGGCTGTCCGCTTTCGGACAGCTTCACAAAGTGCTTGGAATGGATCCGCTTCCCTCAAAGATGCCCAAGAAGCCTCGGAGTGAGACTCCTATTGATTACACAGGTAAACCACTCAAGCATGAAGAGACTGACGCTTATTTCTTTTAGATTCATAGTACAGATGCAAAAGCATTAAGGTGCCTTGTGCGTTCTTTTAATCTAATTCTGTGTCTGTGATGCAGTGCAAATCCCACCCAGTACAGCGTACGCCCCACCAATGAAAAGGCCCATTGAAGAAGAGGAGGGAATCGATGACAAGAGTCCAAACAAGAAGAAGAAAAAGCTGCAGAAGAAATGTAAGTGTTCTTTTAGCCTCTGTATGTGTGGAGATGTACTTAAAGCTCAGGTTAGAAACCATTCCTGCATCAGAGTGACCCTCCTGATGGCCTTGTTGGTGAAGAAAATAGTTGAGATCAGGGATGTCAGTTGCAGTAAACTTTGCTTTTGATAGCTTGCATCTTTTAACCATAAACTAATTAGTCCATTTTTAAGGAGAAAAAAAAGCAAAATGACTTAAAATACAAACGGCATTTCCTTTTAAAATGGCGCTCCATCGACTCAGTGAGCGCCACATTTTTTCTGTTGGCTCTCCTGACAGACAGGCAGCTAGCTGATTTAACAAGTGATGAGAGGAGTAGCTGCTCCGAGCAAATGCAAACTTTTAGACCCAAAATAAACAGTTAAAGGTTTCACTTTAAACACGTCTGTTGGCAGTGTACGCTCTGCACTCCGTGAGTGTGGTGCAGTAAATAACCCAACAGTAGATTATTATTTCAACTGCATTCTTAATGAACGGTCCAGTTTCAAAAATAGAAAATCTATTAGTGGCAGCAGATCTTTTGTAAGTGAAAGAGAGTTTTAGGCCGAGCAGAGTGAACAGTTTACTTTCACCTTTTAATGCGTCTGACGTTCTGCTGCTCCCCTCTGCCGTTACTGCGCTATAAATAACCCAACGGTGTTTTAATACCGCTCCTAAATAACAGTTCATTTTTTCTCTTTCCTTCAGTTTTGGTTTTTGTAAAATTGGTCCCAGATCTCATTCTGAGTGGCGTTACAAAAGTCTTAGAAAGTCTTACATCCCACCTGCCTGAAGCTGTAGCAGTCTGGCAGCTTGCTGTGATTAAAGGATTTTTCTGTCAGTCTGTTAGCGAACTGAAAGAAAATATCAACAACAATTTTGATAATGGTGTCATTATTGTAAATTGAATAGATTATGGTTTTGAACAATTGAAGCGTTTTTAAAAATGTCACTTCTTATAAGTGACTTTCTATCATTTTTTCACGCTGTGTCGACTAAACGATTAATCATCTAACTGAAAGGAAAAAACAGATCAGATATGTGTCTTACTGTGTGTCATGCTGTTAATCCAGCTCCAGAGGAGAAGGCCGAGCCTTCCCAGGCCATGAACGCTCTGATGAGGCTCAATCAGCTGAGGCCAGGCCTCCAGTACAAACTGGTGTCTCAGACCGGCCCAGTTCACGTTCCAGTCTTCACTATGGCTGTAGAAGTGGACGGCAAGACCTTCGAGGCTTCTGGTCCATCCAAACGCACTGCCAAGCTGCACGTAGCTGTAAAGGTGAGCATTCACAGCAAACACCTTCAGTAAATGATACATTTGATAACGCCTCAAACTTTGCTGCTTTTCCTTTTATTTTGCATTTTTGAAATGAATCTGTGGACGTTTGCAGGTCCTCCAGGACTTGGGCCTGCCCACAGGAGTGGAACTAAAGACTGCTGAGCCGGTAAAATCAGAGGAGGCGGTGGTAACCGCCGCCGTGGAAGAATTAAGGCCAGTTGTAACACCCATTGAAACGAGTACTACTGCCACAGCCAATGCAGACACGACCGATGCTGCAGAGGTACAGAGCTCCTCTCCGTGTGTCAGCCGAGACGATTATGTGCTTTAATTGGGACTTTTTTGGAGATTGGCTAATTTTACTGACGTTGTCTCTTAATTGTCAGACTGCTCGCCAACAGGGACCAATCCTGACTAAACACGGCAAGAACCCCGTGATGGAGCTGAATGAGAAGCGCCGCGGTCTCAAGTACGAGCTCATTTCGGAGACCGGCGGCAGCCACGACAAACGCTTTGTCATGGAGGTGGAGATCGACGGTCAGAAGTTCGAGGGGACAGGATCCAATAAGAAGGTGGCCAAGGCTTACGCTGCTCTGGCTGCTCTGGAGCGACTCTTCCCCGAGGGCTCGATGGCAGAGGCTGCTAAAAAGAAAAAGGGACCACCCATGGTAAGAACCCAAAAAACAGGATCAGATCTCTTATTTCAGACTCAAATCAAAGTTTAGGTATCATCTAAATTATTTAATGTGAAATCATGTTGAAAACGTGTGAATCAATTATGACACAGTAGGTATATTTTAATTTAAGCAGGGGTTAACAATAAGTAGAAAAACTACACACAGGGTTCCTTCAGTTATGAAGAACCAGGCAAAGTCATGAAATTTGTAAATAAAATTGTTAAAGAAAAAGAAATGGCTAAAATCCTTCCCCAGTGCTCGACTCTGATTTCATGACGAGAATTAGACTTGAGACAGATGACTTGAAAGGACTTTAATGTTTTTCTAAATATGGAGAAAAGTCCAAATAAAGTGTCTCTTTCCTCTTCAGCACTCTCCCGGCTTTGGCATGATGGGGGCCTCCGGAGGAGATGCTGCTTCGCCCAGGGGCCGAGGAAGAGGAGGCCGAGGTCGTGGAAGGGGCAGGGGCTTCAATAACGGAGGAGGCTACGGCCAAGGAGGTAAAAACAGACTTTTACTGTATCCGACAAACTGTATTTACCGATTTAAAAAAATATCAGACATAGGTGGCAGGGAGTCAGATCAGCATATTAAATGTTTTTCGTCCCACCAGGTGGCTTCGGAACATATGGCTACGGGAACAACGCTAACTCTGGATACAGTGAGTATTTATTTCACTCATTATAATCCTGACTGAAGATTATCTGGTTGTCTGAGCTGCAGTTTGGGTTTCATTTTCAAGTTGTTGAATATTTAGGCACCCCAGGATTCAATTACCATTCAAAGGGCTATTTTTCAATTCTAACACAATTACCAATGCATCAAAATTTTTGATTTCTATTAATGATTTATATTTCTCACTGTGTGACTACTTGACATTTTTAAAACATAGTATATTTGTATTTATCCAGAAGTAATGACACAGATTAATTTACTTGCTTACAGTGTGGCTCTTATCCAAGTCCCTTTTCTATTCAACTCCATAAAAACCAAACTGCTTCATACTCTGATTTTTAAACCAAGGGGTGACAGTCAAACTGTAACTATCTGTGTTTGCTCACATTAACCCTCTGTGGTAAATTTATGCCAATTCATTGTTTGAATACCGTCATATTTCACCAGAAATTATATGTGATGCATGTTCTGCTAGTTTCAGACTAAGAGTTTGGGAAATAGTAAAAAAAAATAGTTTGATTATATACACAGATAAATGAAACAGAATATGAAACATAACTATCAATTAACATGGGTGGTCCGCAGACTTCTTACTCTTAAAATTAATTGAAGTGATTCATTTGAAAGTGACTGCGCGAGCGTTGGACGTTGCGTGACGGTTATTTCGCTGCACGCCTGCGCTGTTCACACAAGCAGTGTTGTTGCTGCAGTGCTGCTGCAGATAGAGTATAATTTCAACATGATCATTAGAAGACCATTTTCACTGTCTGTTTTTGGTAAAATGGCGTGCGACACCCGGGGAAAGTAAGGCATGACTGAACCTGTTAACACAGGCACTAAAATAACAAACGAGCGGCTCTGGTGTTAGTCTCTTGGTGATGATGTAGAAATGATTTTCAGCTTACTGATTTTTTCACCTCATAAATTTAGTTATTTAGACATTAAATTAAATGATGCTTGCAACCACTGCCTTTTAAAAAAATAGTTACCAACTCTCTTGTTCCCTAAACATCCTTTTATTAACATTCAGGGTATGATTTGTACTGCAAATATGAAATACGCATAATGGAAACATGTCAATGTTGAAAAAAGTCCCACTTAATCGATCACATGATGTTATGTCTGTGTGCTAGTCAGTAGGAACTGGCTCCCTCGTGATGCAGCAGGAGCTACAGGAGCTGTTATTGCATCGCATAACGTTTTAAAAGTTGAGCGGATCATCTGGAAGTTTTGAATCCACAATTCCTCTGTGAAATCGTGGACTATCAGCTCCCAGAAATCCCTCATACGTGGCCGCTCTAACGTATAAGGGGCTCGCCTTTCTTTTATCGCTCCAAAACACGCCAACGTCACCTTTGATTGAAATAATGGAGGCTAGTGCGGTGGCTGCAATAGAAATAAAGCTGCTAATCTTTTGAACATCCATCACCATGGTTACTGGGATGTTATCATCAGAGAAGTCTCATAAACTCACTCAGTGGAAACGAAACTGTGTTTTATTGACATTTCTAAAATATTGCTTAAGTTTTGCGCAAATCTGTCATGGAAACCTGCCTAGAATCGTTTGTTCCCACCTCTAGGCTGCAGTTAGACTTTTATTTTACCGTCTACCATGTGAGATGTTTTGTGTCCTGAGGCAGGATGCTGCATCTGAGGAGACTGTGGGGGAAAAAACCTGCGTTATATCGACCTAACTAGGGAACGTAGCATCTAATAGAAAACGGTTTCACTCCAGAGCAAACACATACAATGATAAACATGTTGGGATGTTCCCAGTTCAATGATTTTACATTTCTCTGCTTTAAGCCACAGGATTGAATCTGTTTTTGACAAGCTCCCCTCTTAAGAGAACATCTTTCCTTCCCTCTGGCAGCCTGTTCTGAGGACTGACCTACCTGAGCGTGACAGGAGCAGAGAAATCTAAAAAAAATAAAAATAAATTTAAAAAATCCAGTCTGAATGCAATCTGACCAAATGACTCATTCAACTGCCTCTTTTATGGCAGAAAAATCCAAATAAACAAATCTAATTTTGATATTTTTTTTCCCTTCTCTGCCCTGTCTCACTCCTTTAGGTGACTTTGTCTCAGACTGCTATGGCTACCACGAGTTTGCGACATAGACGTTCCCCAGTCTTAGAAAAAAACACAAAAACAGTCCTGTAGAGAGGATAAAAAATGGACAAAAATCTCAGTAGTGTTCCAGCAGCATCATGAACTCCCTTCAACACCAAGTCCGCAACCCTGGAATAAAGCGACAACACCCCTCCGCCCTGTCTTGCCAATCCACTTTGTCCGACACCTCGGGGAGACGATCTGCCACTGCATGCATGTAGCCATAAGTCACCTTCCGTGGATGCACCCGAACGCCTGGACCTCCCGAAAACTGCAGGGCTGATTTATTGACGCGTTGGAGCGGAAACAGGGCTTTTGTTTCTCTGACATGATAGGCCTGTGGGAGCTGGACAACATACTGCCTTTTGGATTACTGTCCTGACAGCATCAGCCTGGTCTCTCTGTCTGCATACTGTTTACTTAGAAAACTGAGAACATCTGAACACCGGTTGTTTTTATTTCATTTCAATGCCTTTCTGTCACCTCCGATGATGATTGAGCTGTTTTTTTTTTTTCATTTCTGTCTAGCTTTTGAAAAAACTGTTTCTGTAGATTTTGCCGTCTTCTGTTCTGTCAGCAGCACTGTTGAGTCTCGGCTGCACTGAATGCATGATACTTTTGGCAGAGTGGTAGTTGCGGCGTTAGGCACCGATGAAGTGAGGCTGTTGGTGCTGAAGTTGGCAGACTGTTGCTGAAATAGGAAATCTGATGGGATGAGAAGACTTCTTGCTCCAGCTGTTTTTATATGTTTTTGTTTTTTAAATAAATGTGACGTCACCATTCATTACTGTGTTACTCTGCGGTCTGAATTAATTACTGACAGGACGCTTTATGAAAGCAGCAGCTGTTAAAGTGTGTGTGTAAGATTTAAGTGGTGAGGTCTGCAGATCTCTACCAGCTGGAGTTTTTTCCTGGTTACAAATTCCTTCAGTGTTCAGGAGGTTTTTACAGGGAGCCAAATTATTCTCAGACGTCTCTTTTACTCCAAAACAAACAGACCAGTGTGTAGGAGTCATAATATATAATATAGTATTTAAAGACAACAGCTGAAAATGGCGTGCACCAAAAAATATTTGCATTTATAAAACTGTGTGCATGCCTGCAAGTACACGATTTCCTTTTAGAATCTCAAATCAAATTGGCATTTTTTGCACGTGAATCAGCCTCACATCCCGCCCTCTACACGCCCACATTAAAACATAAATGGTTGATGCAAAGAATTTTGTGGATGTTAATGAGCCTCACGGCTACACTTTCACAGCTTTCCAAAATGATCGCACAGCACGGACCCTGGGAAATTATTGAGAGTTTGACTGTTATTTTCAGACTTTTCTAATTTACACAATTGTTCGTGTGTCTTCACCACCTGTACGCGTACAGTGGCTGATGTCTGCTCTGAGCGCAGTCGAGTTTACTGCAGCAAATTACCCACAAAAACAGCTTCTTCTCTGTGATATATGAACAGTATTAGAAAATGTTATTGAACACTGTTGACGCTCTGTTTTGCGATCATTTCATGCTGTTTAATGTGCACATTACAACAGCTGAGTGTCGGCAGCTCACAGTCCAGCCGTCTCCTCTGTGACGAAGCTGATGAAATAATGAGTGAAGTTCAATGTGGAGTTGTCTTAAAATCTTACATCGGAAAGGTGCTGATGGAAAAGACAGCTGGACTGCATGTTTGTGATAAAGTTGATTTAAAAGTAGAGCGATGTGAGGCGACATTTAACGTGATTCATAGGTATCATTATACGTAGGGGTCCTCTCATATTTGATTTCTACAGTCCGTCTTCACCACCTGAACGCTGAAGAGCTCTAACCAGGAGAAGTTTCAGCTGGTTGAAATCTGCAGTCCTCACCTCTAAAATCTCCCTAAAACGTACAAAGTGCCCCTTTAAAATCTGTCTAAAGGTTTGCCGTATTTAAAGATCGCACCTTGCTGTTGTTTCTCAGATTACTACAACAACGGCGGCACAAATGGAGGATCCGGGGCGTCGACCAGCCCGTCAGGTGGCCCTCCGGCCAGCTCAGCTCCAGGATCAGCTCAGGGCTCGTACGGTTCGTACTACCAGAACGACGGAGCCTACACTGCCACTGCTACCGCCAAAACCCCCAAAAAGAAACCCCCCATGCACAAGGGAGGGAAGCCGCCCTTTGCAGGTCCCCAAGGAGCCAACAGCGGATCTGCAGGGGGGTACCAGTCCAGCAGCCCCACTGGGCAGAGCTCCTATAACCAGTACAGCCAGGGCTACGGGCAGGGGAAGAAGACTTTCAACCAGAACCAGGGGGGGGCGGGAGGATACTCGTACAGCACTGCCTATCCCAGCCAGGTGACGGGGGGAGCGGGGAGCAGCCAGGACTACAGTTACGAAGGTGAGATGAGCGGATTTAAAATGGATCAGTTTTGAAACTATTTTAATACAAAAAATTGATTTTTAACTTAGCGTGTATTTATTTTTGCAGCGTGTTGCTGTTAACGTGACAAAAAAAATTACTGTTTTTTTGTTAGAAAAAAAATTGTTAAAACAGCGGGGTGTCAGCAGGTCCTTCAAAATGTTAGTGTCTTTAATTTTATAGATATTAGTCCTTGAAAATCATTAAATAGTCTTAAATTTAAATTTGTGGGAAGAAAATGACCTAAAAAAATAATATTTGGTTAAAATAATAATAGTAATAATAATCTATTTTTCTGGACATTTTTACCAATTTTTTAAAACCATTAACTTAGAATAATTTCTCTCGCTCTCTCTTAGTATTAGTTTTTTAGTGTCATTATTATAGTTCTTTTTTTAATCATTATTAACTTAGAATAATTTCTCTCTTTTAAAACTTTTTTTCAGTTCATTTTCTTTTCACCTTTTTAAAATTAGTATTAGTATTAGTTTTATTTGTGTCATTATTATAGTTTTTGTAAATCATTATTAACTTAGAATAATTTCTCTTTCTTTTAAAACTAATTTTCAGTTCAATTTCTTTTCGCCTTTTTAAAATTATTATTAGTATTAGTTTCAGTTTTATTTGTGTCATTATAGTTTTTTTAAAATTCATTATTAACTTAGACTAATTTCTCTCTCTTTTAAAACTAATTTTCAGCTCTATTTCTTGTTACCTTATTCTAATTTCATGCAATTTGTGGGGACACCTTTTGCCAAATTACTCATTACCTTTTTAGCCATGTTTCCTAAAGAGATAAAACCCATTTTCTCACGCTTAAAAGGTTTAATTGATGCGAGAGCGTCCAAATGCAGCTCAAGAAAACTGATTTCAAAGGGTTAACAAGGTCTGTCACCCGTTTACTGCAGGTTTCAACAGCCAGTCCAGTTACAACGCACAGAGCGGAGGAGGAGGAGCAGGAAACAACCAGGGCTTCGGCTCCAGCCAGTCTCAGTACCACAACCCGGTGGGCTACGGCCGGGGCGACGGCAGCATGAACTACCAGTACAGATAGACTCTGTGGCTGCGGACCGTCGGCACCCTGCGTCAGCGTCTCGAGCCTCCTCCAAAGAACGGCTTGCCTGTGCTCTCTGCCTTCTCCATGTTTGCTTCTTATGTGCTTTTGGGTTTAAATGTAGCACATGTGGGCACGAACTGAGTGTCTGGACTTTTCTAAGAGTCAGAGCCGAGCTGCGGCTGAATTTAGTGGTCTGTGTCAGTGGTCTGGTCAGTGCTTAGTCTGTGTTTTTAGGTTATTTTTATTTTGTTTTTCATCTATGCTACCAGTCCTCACCCTCGTCACCAAATATGAAGGCTGATTCTACAGATTACTCATCAGCTCTGGCTTGGTTTCCTTTCTTTTTCTCATGTGAAACTAGTAAAATCTTGTAGTTTTAAACTGCAAAGGTTGATGTATTTTTTTGTAATATTCAATAGACCCAAATGGCTTCTCCTTTTCTGCATTGCTTGTAAGTTTGGCTTATTTTGTATTTTACCTAATGTGATGTAGTTATTTTAATAAATGGTTTTGGAGATTACTGGAAAATACACTTTCATTCTGATGTTAAAGCCACATTTCTGCTCAATGTAGCTTTTTTTCATTGGGTTGGATTTGTTCCTGTTCATGTGTAACAAAGTGTGTTTGTATTAATAAATGATTTTTATTTTGAAATTTTGAATAGACGTCTCGTATAGATTTGACTCAAATGTTTGTGCAACTGACACTGTTCATTTGCAGGCTTCAAGTGGGATGTAAGACTTTCTAAGGCTTTATTAATGCCACTCTAAATGAAAAGACCAGTTTACAAAAAAACAAAATTGAAGAAAAAAATTGAACATGAACTGACATCTATTACTGAGGACTGGGGAGAATTTTGCCCAAATATTTATTTATATAAAACATTGCTTTTTGGTGTCATTGATGTGAGAAGCATTCAGTGAATTTTATTTTTAAAAAGGTAAATTAGAAAGGGTAATTATGAAAATATTTTTCTGGGCTCCATCAGTTTCTAATTGAACACACAAAATAAAAATTAAAAAAAAAAATTCACAGCATTTGGATTTATACCATTTAAGTAGACTTTATATATATATATATATATATATATATATAATTAACCAGCCTGACCTCCGCCGTGTCTCCGCCGGTGTCTCCAGCAGAGTCCCCGAATGTCCGCTCTGCTCTCATTCTCAGGATGATTGTCAGGATGAGAAGAAGTGCTTTACAGAGTAATAAAATATAAAAACATAAGAAAACATACAGATGTACAATAAAAGAGAAAAGAGATAAAATATTCAAGGTAAAAACAATTATGCCTACTAAATGATTTAAAAACACATAAAATAAAAATAGCAAAAGTGCAGTAAAGATAAAAACATTATACAAAAATAAAGCAATATACATAAGTCAAACTATATACAAAAAAAATCAAATACTCCATACAAATTTAAAAAATAAAAACTACAGGTCTACACAAAAATAAAGAAACCATAAAAAATGTATATAAAAAATTAAACCCTATACGGAAAAACTACACACAGAAATAAAAACTACCTAAAAAAACAACAAAACTAAGAAAAAAAAAAAAAACTACATTTTTAAAACTACAAACTGTATACAAATATTACAGTATTTACGGTAATCCAATTCCTATTATTGTCGTCCCGCTGCTCTGATACTTTCGGCCTTTAGGACCGCGACGTCACATCCGGCCTCTTTCGGTCCTCGCAGGGATCCAGCATGGCGGACACCGGTGTGGTGGAGACGCTCCTCCGGCGGATTGAGAAGGCGGACGACGGGGTGGACAGCCTGGAGGCGGCCGGCAGCCTCGGGCTGGACCACCAGGTCATCGTCGGGGCCGTGAAGAGTCTGCAGGCGCTCGGAGACGTGAGTGTCCCGGCAGGACAGACGGCGGAAGTCCGACTGTCTCCGTCAACAGCTGAATGACTGATGCAATAATGTCGCTGTAAAGAGACAGAAAACTGTCAGTCTCTGTGTGGACAGACAGGATTTAAGGACAACACTGTCCACTCAGGCAGCGAGGGTGATTATTTAAAGAGACAGCAGTGGAGGAGTGTAACGAAGTACTTTTACTCAGTACTCATGGGGAGTAATCAGTACTTAACTTCGCAAAACACAACTGAAAAAATAGCAAGAAATGAATGAAAAATTCACAAGAAAATTACCCGAAAAAAGGTAAAAACAACACAGAAATGACCCAAGATGTGCTGAATACAGGTTTGCAAATTTTAAACACTTTTCTTAATCGATTAGTCTCTAATATTAACGATCAATTAATCGTTATTTAAAAAATAATAATAAAAACTTTGCTTGTTCAGGTTCGTTTTATCCTCGGTCAAAGTTTACAGCAACATATTTCATATATTTTGACAGCAGCCTACACGTAAATCGATTAAATTTCACATATTCGGTTTAATCTCTTAATGACTGATTAATCGATCATCGATGAATGATCTAAACTAAAAAAATAAAAAAAAAAACACACATGCACACATGTTTATTCTGTGATTTGATGTTAAATGTATAAAATAAAAAATAAGTCTAAATACATATTTTCTGGGGACTTTCCTGGCACTTTTTATAATTTATTACATTTAGTTTTTTTTTTTTTTCAAAAAATCAAACTAATTTGCTCAGGTTTCAAAGGGTTGGGTACAAATTTGAGGCAAAATAACTTAATTAGAGTATTTAATTTCTCGTGCCGCTTTCTGCTTCTGCTCCACTTAAACTACATTTTACCGGAAAATATTTACTTTTCATGTCACTTTATTTCTCTGACAGCTTTAGTTTCTTTCCATATTAAAATTTCTGCACAGAAAACATTGAAAAGTAAAAGTAGAGCTAAAATAACCAGTCGATTATTTAATTGATAGAATATTAACTATTATGAGCCACCAATTTCATAATCATTTTGTCATTTTTCATAGAAAAATGCAGAAAATAATTGAGTATTTTAATAATTTCAGTAGACTTTTGTTGAGGTTTGGACTGTTGGTTGGTCAAAACAAACATTGTAACGTGTCACTTTGGGCTCTGAGTCATTGAGATGAACATTTCTTGGTGCTGTTTCTTCCGTTTTTCCCGTTTCGGGGGTTGTTTTCGGGGGTTTGTCCTCTGAGACTCTGTGATAATGAGCTTTATAAATAAAATGACTTGACTTTTTAAACCAAACGATCAGTTAATGGAGATAATGAGCAGATGAATCCATCCCTGAAAATACTCGTTAGTTAAAAACATGAACTCCATCTCAACCAACTACAACAGTAAAATTCGGCTTTTATTTAAACGCGTCATAATCGTCTAATGAGATGATACATCGTTTTACAGTCACACAGGCCGTTTTCTACATTGAGTACTTTTACTTTTAACTCTTAAAATACTTTAATTTTTTTTTTAATTATATTAGCTGGATGTAAATCACAAGGTACAATATTTTCTATTTTATTTAAAAAGAGTTTCGCTCTGACAGAAACTGACACAGTTTGGGAATTTCAAAATAAAGGTTTAATTTTAAAATGTCGATGTTCGTTGACGTCTTACACTTTGCTGATGATTGATGCAGTTTGATGACGTATTATTACATCAAATGATACTTCACACTTTTACTTAAATAACATTTAAAATGTGGTACTTTTAGTAGTTACTGAGTATTTTTACTGTGTTATTGCTACTTTTACCTGAGTAAAGGAGCTGAATACTTTCTACCACTGGCTTACAGTCTTTTTTTTTCTTCACCGTCCGTCCAGCTGATCTCAGCCGAGCTGCGCTCCTCTAAACGCTGGGAGCTGACGGATGAGGGCCGAGAGATCGCCGAGCAGGGCAGCCATGAGGCGCGGGTCTTCAGCTCCGTCCCTCTGGAGGGTCTGCAGCAGAGTGAGCTCATGGTGAGTGACACACGGCCGAAACTCGTGGGAACTTTCAGTCTTGTTTTGGTTCGGGTGTAAACACACAAACAGCAAAGAAAGCTGTTCTTTAAAAAGCTCCCAAACGCAGAGAGTTTTCGAATCCTTTAACACAGCAGGGGTTGCTTTTAACTGAAGTGAAATAAATATAAATTTGAATGAACAAATTTAAACAAAAGAAAAGTGCTTCGGGGAAATATTCCCTCCAAAGATCTTGAAAGTAGAAGCTTTAAAACAAGTTTGTCCTTCTTAAAGTCATTTTTTGTCCCAAATGTAGTCACGTATCTGTAAAAAGTTCACGTTTCCTGAGGCCCAAAAACAGTTCCTGTGAGTCTCAGTTCCTCCAGCAGCCGGATCGACCTGAACGGTGAGATTTCTGAACAGGTGTAATTAAAATACCTGCTGAGACTCTTTCAGACACATTTTCTTCCATCAGTTGAGCCTGACGTCTTCTTCAAAATCTGTTTTTGTCCAGATTTCTGCTGGAATTCAGCGTTTAGTTTTTCCAGACTTCTGGTTTTGGACAAAAGAAGGAATCTGAAGACTTTGGGAAATTAATTTTGCAGACTAAACAGTAAAGCGATTAATCTTAAACAACTGACAGATTAACCCTTTGAACATGCTGAAACTTGAGCAAACTGGCAATGAGCAAAAAAAAAAACACCCAAAAATGTGCAAGAAATTAGTAAAAAGTACAAGAAAATAACCCGAAAATTAGTAAAAATTAAAAAAGAAAGTAAAAGTAAAAACAAATGATCCAAAAATCTGCAGGAAATTAGTAAAAAGTACAACAAAATAACCCGAAAATTAGTTAAAAAAAAAAAAAAAAAAAAAAAAAGAAAGAAAAGAAAAAAAAAAGAAATGACCCAAAAAAGTGCTTAAAAATTATAATTATTTTGTAACATGATTTTAAATATTTAAATATCCTGATTAAACATTTTGTCCTAGCTTGTTAAATATAATTTGTAAATATAATTAGTTGCTTAATATTTTTTTCCCATGTTTTTGACAGAAATTAGTTGTTTGAGGTTCAAAGGTTTAAATTCTTGTGAAATGAGACGATAATGACGATAATCTTTAGCAGCAGCTCGAGATTATTGGCATTCCTTTGCTTTTTTATTGTAATTTTACTGGGACTGAACAAACTGTTGATATTTTCAGTGATGTGTCTCTTGCGTTTGTCCCCGTGCAGAAACTGTCCTTCGGGAAGATCGGCTTCAGTAAGGCGATGTCCAACAAGTGGATCAGAGTGGACAAATCATCCGAGGGCGGCCCGCGGATTTTCAGGACTGTACGTGTTTAACAAACTCTGTAAAATTGTTTTTTTGAGCGGCCGTCTGAATGAGGAGTGTTTGACTCTGTGTGTGTGTGTGTGTGTGTGTGTGTGTGTGTGTGTGTGTGTGTGTGTGTGTGTGTGTGTGTGCTGTGTGTGTGTGTGTCTGTGTCTCTGCAGGTGGACAGCATCGAGGACCAGGTCAGAGAGAAGCTGCTGCAGGTGCAGAACGGAAACACCTCCGAGCTGGAGGAGAAAGAGAAGAACGAGCTGAAGAAGAGGAAGCTGCTCTCTGAAGTGTGAGTCCGCAGAGTTTTAACCCTTTCAAACCTGGAGCCACATCGCTTTTCTTGTGCTGCTCTCGGACGCCTTTCACGAGTATTTTAACCCTTGCCCCCTGTGCAAACTGGTGCGATTTTTTTTTAAAAGCACGTGGGAAAAAGTCAGTGAGCAAATTTTTAAGAAATGTTCCAGAAATTGCAAAAAATTAGTAGATATAGATTTTTTTTAAGTTAAGGGAAAAAGGAAAAAAATCTATTTCTAATTTTCTTTGTCATTTTCATGATAAAAATATGTAGCAGAATTAATATATATTTTTAAAATACTTTTCCAATTCTTGTTTGATTTTTTTTAGAGATACACTGTGTCAATAAAAAAAAAATATGGAACCTATTTTAGTAATTTCCACGACACAAAATAAGTATTTTTAAAAAAGAGTATTGGGAAAAAAACTCTTTTACGATTCTGTTTGCCTTCTTTGTTTTTTAAACTTTATTTTTTTAATGACTAATTTTCAGGTATTTTTTTTGTACCTTTTACACTTTTCTTGCTGTTTTGAGGGTCATTTCTTTGTTTCTCCTCCCATGTTTTTGAAACAAAACAAGCCAAATTGCTCAAAGGGTTAAACACAAGCTGTGATTGAGTCCTTTTCTCTGCCAGAAGGTGGCAGCAGCAGAAAGTTTGTTGTTTTCCCTCCAGGAGTCGGCGTGATGTTTGCATCAGAGCTGAGACGAAAAACCGTCCGCCGTCTGCTGCTGTGAGCAGAGACTGTGATTGTTCTGCTGCTGACGCCTGAATCAAACTCCTCATGAGAGTTCGGCAGAGATTTGGGATTTCTTTTTGGCTCCTGTGAGAGCTTTGGGTGACGGACGTGTCGTCAGATGGTGGATGTGTTTCATCACATTGTTTCAGTCGATGAGGTTCCTTTGCTGTATAAAAAATGTGAGGTATAAAGACGGCAGCAGTGGGTGCTGTAAGGATCGCCGGTTATGAACCGTAGAGCCGAATGTCCGCAGCATCCAGCGACTCGAGCTTTTCCATAAAAGACATCACCATGATATGAAACAGATAAACGGCTGCTGCCTGACTTTGTATTCACGTTTGTGTCTCTTTTTTTTGACAGTTGCATGTTTTAATCTTGTTCTCGTGGGTGTTGTCGTGGCAGTTTGGTGCGTCCAGTTGGCTTCGGTTTGAGTGACGAGTCGTGTAGTCGGTGATCGTTCATCAGGCGCGGTCGTTAAATGTACCCGCCGTTCTTAAGTCTGCTGAATCCAGTCGGTTAGTGTGCACTCCCTGTGTTTTAGGATTGTGAAAATTGTGACGTTTATTCCAGATTTTAAGATAAATCTGGACCAGCTGTGATTTAGAAAATCATCAGAAAATTAATTGGCAACTAATTTGATTTTCTGTTATCTTTTTTGTCGAAGTTAAAATGTTCTCAACATTCACGCAGGCGTGAAGCCGTCCTCTGTGTCTTTGGGGTTTTCTGCAGCGATGTTTTCTTTCTGTGTTCAGGACGGTGAAGTCGTACTGGATCAGGAAAGGCGGCTCGTTCAGCACCACCGTCACCAAACAGGAGACGGAGCTCACTCCCGAGATGATTGCCAAGTGAGTACAGCTGCTGCTTAATCCGTCTCTTCGGTGTCCCGTCTGTCCTCCTCCGTCTGTCTGTGACGGTGTGAAGGACATCAGACCGAGGACGCAGAGAAACCTCTGCCCATTAAAGGGGACACGTCCAAAGGTGTGGACTTTGTCCTAAAGGCAGGGCAGGACAAAATGATTTAAAAAATAAAATAAAAAAAGCAACGAAACAGAAGCAAATGATTGATTTAGACTGACGTGTTGACCACAAAATGCTTTTTAATTGTGTTTATTAATGGTTTTGTTGAACTTTTTTTCTGACAAGAAATTAGGTCATGCACACGTAAAGCTGCTTTTGATTTCTATAATTTGAAGAGGGTCCACGTATTTTATTTTCATACAAAAATCTAAAAATGTATCTTAAAGAAACTTTTTGACGCAATGTTTCTGTGAGATACTTTGAAATAAAAAATTACGACAATAAAATAACTAAATAATAGATGCAGTCATAGTACAGCGGACATTAAAATGTCAGAATGAAAAAGTTGAATTAAATCATATGATAGAGGGGATTTAGCTAAAAGCTGCAGCCAGATGTTCCTTCATCCAGATGTTCGACGTGTATTTTACTGTAACGTCTCTGTTCATCAGAGATCTGATGCTCTCAGTCATCTCAGACTGCAGATTCAAAACTGAAATATAATGTTTTGTGGAAAATCTGCTGATTGCAAAAAAGATTTTCTTCCCTTAATAACTTCTCTTGTGTTTCAGTGGCAGCTGGAAGGAGAAGAAGTTTAAGCCGTATAACTTCGAGGCGATGATGGGCGTGGCTCCTGACTGCGGACACCTGCACCCGCCCGCTGCTGAAGGTGCGGACGCAGTTCAGGCAGATCTTTCTGGAGATGGGGTGAGTCGCTGGAAATCTCACAGCGGAGGAAAAAAAAAACATTTCTTTCACACTAACGGTATTTTGACTAATTATCGAACAGTGCTCATCAAAACAGACGCCCCTCATGAACACAGTCATCGACAGCGTCCTGTGTCCAATGCTCCTAAAAAAACATTTATTTCTTTATTTCTTTATTCCGTTCGCTCCCTGCATGTACGGCCCAGCTCTCCTCACCGCTGCTGTCCCTCTTTCAAAAACCGAGAAAGAGAGACTAGGAGCGTTTTCAAACTGAACCCTCCGCAGTCGCACTCGGTCGTGTCGTGTAACTCAGTTTGTCGTCAACCTTCACAGCTGATTAAAGCTCCTTTGATCAAGGTGTCGGGAAAAAATACGACAGCGAGCTTCGAGACAAACTTTTCTCTCTGCAGCGACAAAAAGGAGCCAATAAAACTTAATCCCACTTTATGTTCTTCACATGTTTAATTTGAGTTTATATATAATCTGTGTGTGTCGCTGTTGTTTACCTGAATGTCTGTGTGTTGTCCTTTTGTCATTAAAATATACAAATAATTTGCTAAGTAAAAAAAAAAAATAATGAATAAAAAACATAAATAAAATAGAAATAAAATTTTACTTCTAAGATCCTTATTTGGCATTTCTTTTCTTTTTTTTGTACATGTCTTCACATTTTTTACTCAGATGTTGTTAAACTGCTTGTTTTTGACAGTCCTAATAATAATAATAATAATAATAATAATAATAATAATAATTATATACATTATATACAAGTGTGTATGTATATATAAGAGAATAAAAAAAATGTAAAATCATTACACAGCATCTGTAAATGAACACTGATGAACGTGACTGTTTTCCAGAGAGAACGATGTGTTTGTTCCTGAATGCAGTGTGACCTTAAAGGTGTCACGTCTGTTTCTTCCATGACGAACACAATACGCCGTTACATATGATCAGTAAATCGGTATCAATGCAGGCTCGCCGTCGGAGGCTTTAATGAGCCACTTCCACGTCCTGCTGGTTCAGCTCTTCAGGTGTGAAATCAAGTCGAGGTTTTTGGTGTTCACACATGACTTTGAGCTAATGCAGGAGTGGAAGGAGTACTCTGAAGTTTTATTGTAGTAAAAGTAGTAAATAATAATAAATTGTACTCACAGTGCCACCGAGCGGCTGCACTTAATGCGCTTATTATAGCACCATGGCGAGATCGAAAAAAGGTTTGTTGATGAACACGTTTAGTGGAATAAAAATGAGCACACTGACGCACGTTTAAAAAAGCCACACAAAATGAACCTTCTGCTTCCTGCAGCTTCACAGAAATGCCGACCAACAACTTCATCGAGAGCTCTTTCTGGAACTTCGACTCGCTGTTTCAGCCTCAGCAGCACCCGGCCAGAGACGCACACGACACCTTCTTCCTGTCCGGTGAGGCTGCGGGTCGCACATTTCTCTCCACCTCGCTGGATCCAGGTCACTAATCATCTTTACTCTGTCTCCAGACCCGGCACTCGCCCACGGGTTCCCGCAGGACTACCTGGAGAGAGTGAAGAGGGTCCACTCAGAGGGAGGCTACGGCTCGCAGGGGTGAGACAGAATCACACGTTTAATTAATCTGCGTTCAGCCTTCGACGATCTGATCTAACGTCCCGCTTTCATTCAGGTACAAATACGACTGGAAGATCGAGGAGGCTCAGAAGAACATCCTCCGCACTCACACCACAGCGGTCAGCGCACGCATGTTGTACAAACTCGCACAACAGGTGAGTTACACACACACTTGTTCACATGTTGAGGAGAGTCGATGCGCTGTCTCCCGTTGCCATGGAGACAGAAAACATCTGAGTCCGGCCGAGTCGTTTCTAGTCCACATCTGAATGTTTGCAGAACAGAGACGTACACAGAGTTCCTGCAGATCCTTAAATGTCTCAAAAGGCTTGAATTCAGTCATTAACAAGGTTCCCCATGATTCTAAAAGTGAAAACCTTAATAGGCATTACATTTCTTCAATCTGTTTTTCAGAAGTCTAAAAAATTCTCAAACTTAAGGGCTTTTTTTTAAGCTTTTTTTCTGATGTTGCATTGAAAAATCTCTCAAAATAATTGGCTACACCTATTTGTTTTTAGTTAATTTACTGAATTCCTTTTGCATAAACGTCGTGCAGATTCAACAAAAATTGTTTTAACCAAAATTTCACATAGTGGCAGAAACTAACAATTCAATGCACACAAGGCTCTGTGTATTTCATGCAAACAGTTTTTCAAATTCGGTACGATGGCAATCAAGACAGAAGAGTCAACATGCAGAGTGAGAAACACAAAATTGCAAAGAAAACCAGCCAACAAACAAAATTTTCCTGAACCATATGTGACTGATATCAGTTGTTTTTTTTGTTACCCTTTATTTTGATTGTTGTAAAATTAATGCTTTATTTTATTTTATTTTTTTAATTTAATTTTATTTATTTTATTTTTTATTTTTTAAAAGTCTTAAATCTCTCACTGGCCTGAAACTGCAGGAACCCTGTTTATTCTCTCTGAGGACACCAGTGTTTTTCTTTGAGCGTCTTCAGAGCACGCCGCTGTCTTTTTGGACTCACCTTTGGATGAACCGCAGCGCGGGCTGCGAGCCAGGACACATGGCTGACCTCACTAAAGCTTTGTGACTGAAAGGGAGTAAATCCCTGCAGCCAGTTTCCAAACGCTGGTGAAAAGCTTTCCTAGAAGAGCGGCGGCGGCGTCACAGCAGCAGATACTCTGATGTGCTCACCACTCACATGGGCGTCCACATACTTTTGACATTATAGTGTTCGTGCTTGCATGTCTTGTCACTAAACGTGGAGCTTTTCTCTCCGTCCAGGAGAAGTTCACCCCCGTCAAGTATTTCTCCATCGACCGCGTGTTCAGGAACGAGACGTTAGACGCCACCCACCTGGCCGAGTTCCACCAGATTGAGGGCGTGGTCGCCGACTACGGACTCACACTGGGAGACCTGATGGGCGTCCTGCATCAGTTCTTCACTAAACTAGGTCAGCACGGCTCCGAGACGCTGAGAAGACCTCAGCTGAAAGTCCTCATGAGGAGGGATGTCCTACAGAAGTTATTTTGTCCCAAATCCTGATCCGAGTCATGAGATATTGATTATCTGCTGATACCGAGTCTCGATCAGATACTTGTATTTACCCAGAAAATACAGCTGCACAATACACACTTCAGGTCCTTTAAAGTTTTTAAAATCAGTCCAGTCCAGTGTATATGTTTGACAGCTTAATTTAAAAAATACTAACCTAAAGATATTTTATATGGCTCGTATTACAATTCCATTTGAAACAGTATTTGATTTTTTAGTAAAATAACAAAGTAACAGAAGTAAAAATGTTTTTATTCAGCTTTTAATCACAGTTCCACTTAGTGCAGCATTTTTTTCAACAAAAAAATATTTGATATGGTTATTATCACAATTCCACATAGTGCAACATTTGTGTTTTCCAAAAAACAAAATAAAAAACAAACACACAAACTAAGATGTTGCTCTCAAATCCACTCAGTCTAACATTGTAATAAAAACACAGAAGACTTTAAATGAGAAATATCATCACACTTCACTTTTAAACTCGTTCAGTTCAGTTTTCCCGCTCGACTACAGCATAACAATAAAACTAGTTCCCTAAACATGAAATCAAAAATGTTCATTTCACTCAAACTGGTGTAGCAGCTTAAACTGAACATAAGCAGCAGTGTTACAATAAAACCCGAATATCTGCTGAAAATCACACAAATAACTGAGACCGATCCGAGAAAACTGCATTGATCAGGCCCGATACCGATTCTTCTGATCAGACGGAAACATCCCGACTTAAAGCAGCTGTTTGAATGTTCCTGAGGAGTTTTTATGTTGATAGACGTCTGCATAAAACATGCAAATATCACGTTCATTTGAAATTAGCAGCTCCAGTTTTGCTGTGTGATTGTTTTAAGACCTGAAACACACAAAGTGATGATATTATTTTTGCACACTTGTTATTGTTATTTCTTCCTTCACAAGTTTATTTCAAGCCACATAAATCCACCTTTTTATTTATTTATTTATTTATTATAGGAATCACCAAACTGCGCTTCAAGCCCAAACTGCGCTTCAAGCACAACCCGTACACAGAGCCCAGCATGGAGGTGTTCAGCTACCACGAAGGTAACACGCAAACCTGCGACATAATCCACAAACATCGAGTTTCAACCTTTTCATGTTTTTCCTCTTTTTTGTGAATGTTTGGCAGCTGGAAAGCAATGAAATCAAAGTTTTATTCAAAATATTTAAAAGCAAAAAATGGTTGTAACAGTTTTAACAACAACAGCTTTATTTGTTAAGCACATTTTACACAACAGGGCAGTTAAATAAAATCTAAACACATAATAAAGGATACAGATTTACAATCAAAGGGTAAAGAGATACGATATAAAATGAAATTAAATTAATTAAATTATTTTGAAAATTGATAAAAGTTAAAACCACCATTAAAAATAGCAAAAGTGCTAACAAGAGGTGCAAAGATGAAAGAATTCCTAATTATTTAGAATAAAATTTAAAACATGTTTGTATTCATAGTAAAAATTTATCACTGAATTAATTGTAATTGTAGTAAATTAATTTAAAAAAATATCATTTAGTGTGTAGTAATTTTGTGGATGAAATTTCTTTAATTTCTTCAACACTTTCAAAAGCATGTGGATTGTTGTGTATTTGTTGTGGTTTTTTTTTCGCTGCATTGCACCAAACTGTGACTCTGCAGTGACGGATCAGCTGAACCACGACTTCTGTGCACTGTTACACTCCTGTATCAACACAAAACAATCAATGCAAAGTTTACTTTTGTAAACAGACTCATTTATAATGCGCAAAGGAGCCGAAAGAACACATTTTGGCTTTTATGATGATCAGCCTAAAGAGACTTAAAATGAAGATATTACAGCTTTTCCATCCGCGCTGTTGTGGTGTCCGTGTGAACGCTGCAGGACTACAGAAGTGGGTTGAAGTGGGAAACTCGGGCGTCTTCAGACCGGAGATGCTGCTGCCGATGGGTCTGCCCGAGGACGTGTCTGTGATAGCCTGGGGACTTTCTCTGGAGAGGTGAACACACACACACACACACACACACACACACACACACACACACTGAGATCACAGCTGACCTTCACATCTGCAAACTTTACCTTGTTTTTTAATCTCGTTCAATTTAAGGATTAAAGTTGCGATTCAGTCTGCGGACGTCATCGAGCTCACATCTGTCTGACGCACATCTCAGATATTTAGAATTAATGTCTGAGGAGGATCATTTCTTTTTATTCCTTAAATTTATAATTTTCATGAGTTATTTGATGTAGTTCTTGTTAGATTATTAACTTTATGTCCGTGCAGACGCGTTGACTATTTGTCGCTGTCAAAATCCTGTTAATTTGCTACAAGCAGTCATGGAATTCTAATTTTCAGGCCTGGAAAAGTTTTGAAATTTTAAGTATACCCCCAAAATTTTGGAAAAGTTATGGAATTTAGTGTCCTAAACCTGTATAACAACACATGAGGTGTCGGAAATGTGAAAATCCAACAATAATTTCACCTCCGCCCATACGAGTTTCTGACTGATAGATGTTGTAATTTTTGTGATTTTTTAAAGAAAACATGCCTCCCAAACCTGCGGGTCTAGGATTTTAGGATGTTTCTATGATTTTAGGAAATTTCTTGGATTTTAGGACATTTCAAGGATTTCAGCATGTTTCTAGGATTTTAAGGATGTTTCAAGGATTGTAGGAATTTACTAGGTTTTTAGCATTTTTCTGGGATTTTAGGACGTTATTAGGATTTTAGGACGTTATTAGGATTTTAGGACATTTTTGTGATTTTAGGACAGTGGGGTCTTAGCTAGGACCTCTGTTGGGGGTGCGGTGGATCCTCCACTTGCAGTTTTTTGATCAACAAGCTCTATTTTGATGCTGTTTTTTGCACGCTGACACCTTATGTATACTAAAAGTATAAAGACAATTCCCAGTGTGTAATGACTTTGTTTTTATTGTGAATTAGAAACGGTTGGGGGGCCACCCGGCACCCTGTAGGGGGCCAGATTTAGCCTGTGAGCCGTAAGTTGAGTATCACTGTTGTAGATAATACTTTGGCTTAAAAACTCATCATATCTGAGGACGACTGTCGCGGCTAATTATCTCCGCAGTTATTAGCCATCGCAGTTATCCTCAGTGAGCCGAGAAAGACTTTATAATCCGCAGAGTAATCCTCCTCGCCCACCAGACCCGCTGTTGTTTTGTCGGACCTGGAATAGACGCAAACTCTGTTGTGTCTCACTGAGCCTGTCCTCTGTCCCGCAGGCCCACCATGATCAAATACGGCATCAACAACATCAGAGAGTTGGTGGGACACAAGGTGAACCTGCAGATGGTCTACGACGGCCCCATATGCCGACTGGAGTCCTGAGGTTCACTTTATCATTATTATTTTTATTTTGAATGGACGCGGCTTACCGTTACCACGGGACACCTCTTTTCTACGTCTCACTCTCTCCAGCCCGAGCACGACCGGTGAAACCAGCTGAGAGCAGTCGACTTATTTTTCAGCTTTAACACATAAGACTTCCCTTCTGCTGCCAAACATCAGTGCGACTAAAAACGGATTCATGACATCAACCTTCACAGTTTATACAGAAAATGACCCACCTGTACAGGAAAAATACACATTTTGGAACTTAAAGGTTCAATAAAAAGCTTTTTTTCCAAATAACATCACAGCATGACTTTTGTTTGTTGTCATAAACGTGAGATATTATAATCTTAGGTTCTATCTGACTTTCAAAAAAAGTTATTTAAATAATATCATTTTTGAAAAGTTAAGATTTTATTGGATAGTTTAGAGTGAGGTTCTCAGTCATAGTCAGTTGAAAAGTTGCCAGAAAAATGGCGGATGTTGGATGGCAGATGTTGGATGTTGGATGATGGATGATGGATGTTGGATGATGGATGGCGGATGGTAGATGGTGGATGGTGGATGATAGATGTAGGATGTTGGATGGTGGATGTTCGATGGTGGATGTTGGATGGTGGATTTTGAATGGTGGATGTTGGATGGTAGATGTTGGATGGCGGATGGTAGATGTTGGATGGCGGATGATAGATGTTGGATGGTGGATGGTAGATGTTGGATGACGGCTGTTGGATGGGATGGATGGCGGATAGTTGGATGTTGGATGGATGGCGGATGGTGATGTTGGATGATGGATGTTGGATGGTGGAGATGTTGGATGATGGATGGGATGTTGGATGGGATGTTGGATGGCGGATGGATGGATGTTGGATGGCGGATGTTGGATGGCGGATGGTAGATGGGATGTTGGATGGCGGGTGGTAGATGTTGGATGATGGATGTTGGATGGTGGATGTTGGATGGTAGATGTTGGATGATGGATGTTGGATGGCGGATGGTAGATGTTGGATGATGGATGGTGGATGTTGGATGGTAGATGTTGGATGATGGATGTTGGATGGCGGATGGATGTTGGATGATGGATGGATGGATGGGATGGTGGATGTTGGATGGTAGATGTTGGATGATGGATGTTGGGTGGGTGGCGGATGGTGGATGTTTTTTCTCAAAATATTATGACTTCTTTTTGGCCCAAATCCTTCGTCGTATTCATGTGACTATATTTTAGATTAAAAATGTTGCCAAATCGTCCTATCTGCACAACAACTGATGTAGAAAAAAAGTTAGGACTTTGATGTTATATATTAAGAGTATTTTTAAGGCAACTGTTAGGAAGTCTGTTACTCTTAATATCTAATATCTTAAATATCTTCAAACCTCTCAGTTTACAGATCCAAATGTCTCATTTTAAGGCCATGATAAGCTGTGGAAGATTTCAACTGTGACTCGTTTACACAAATATATTTCTGAACATTTTTATATCCAGTTGCGCTGTAGCGTTTGTTGTGTCTGTGATAGAAAAGAAGCTGTTTGTTAATCCGTGATTTGGGATTACAGACGACCGTCTTTAACAACCTCATGTCCTTAAAAGTTTGTAGCTGACATCTGACACCTCATCAAAATGTGGAAGCTGCTTTATAGACAACTCTAAGGATGTCCGAACATCTTTGAATTAAAACATGTTAAAATACTTATTATTGTGTTTTGATCTCCATGTAATCCCCCATCCCCTGTAATAACTTTTTTTTTTTTACAATATTATGTTAAAGTACATGTTTAATCTCATATTTAATGAAAGTTTTTCCGTGAAGTTTTCTTCATTTCACGGCTCCAGACTCGAGTTCAAAGACAGTTCAGCGCTCAAATTAACCTGCTAAGCTCTCCGTGAAAGAACAGACCACATGACATTGATTAGACATAAAAACGGCCGCAAAAACATCCCAGAATCTTTTCACCTCCGTCCATACGAGGTTTGTAGTTTCCAATCTGAGGGGAAAAAATCCAACTTCTGTTTTGGATTTTGCATTTAAGATGCGTTTTAGGCCAATCAGGAGCTGGAATTATAATTTTGTTCAGAATTTACTGTAGGGAAAATAAAAAGACATTCAATAAATAAAAAAATATCCATGCATTCAAAATGTTAGTGAACATATTGAATTAATATAGATATAATTAAAAGACATTTAAGTATTTATGCGCAAAAAAATATAATTAATAAATAAGCTTGAAAGCTCTAATCAGTAAAAATGAGTATAAAGCATTATCATGTGTTTAAAATAATTTTTTAAAATGTAGTTTTTGGTGAGAAAGGTGAATAAATATATTAATTTAAAAGAAATTTGCTGATGTTCTCATGGCATTATAAAATAGATACAGAGAGGGAATTACTTTATATTATATAATGTTGAAAAAAAGGCATTGATTCTTTTTTTAAGGATGTTTTTCGTGTAAAAGAAGTTTTTTTTTCAAGGTTGTTTATAAATTAGTTTGATTGAATTTGTTTTTATTCAAAGATAGAGTAAATGAATCGCGCTGAATGACTGTTTTTATACTGAAGATTTTTTGTTTCTCTGGCTCAAAATAAGGAATAAAAAACAAAAATAAAATAAACAGCAAAAAAAACAACACATCAGTATCAGCTATCAGCCAAATTATTATTTCAAACATCAGTATTGGCCCATAATCTCACAATCAGTGCGTCCTCATCTTAAAGCATCAAAGCAGCCAAACCAAAACTGCAAAATAAGTCACGATTTCAAACTTTTCTTCACCTTTTATTAAGTAAAAGTTCACATCTAAGAATAGCAGCTGCTGTGAGCCGGTATTTACCGAGAAATTAGCTCACTCTCCCAGCATACATCCAGTGATATAAGCCGTGCTGGTCGTCGTTTTCCACACTGAGGAATCCGTGAGTGCGTGAGACACCTGCACTAAAGGCGGCAGGATTAAGTGGAGTTGTGTACATGTTGAATTGCTGGAACTCCGTTAAGTCTCCCTCTTAAGCTAATCCCTCGGTGTCTGGAAATAACATTTTACTGAAGAGTGCAAGACAGTCAGCGGGTTGGCTGGTTTACAGGCTGGGAGCAGCTTCGTTGACTGCAGATTGTGTAGTAACCTCCACCTACACTCTGATCCCCTGCGTCTGCAGAGCAAAAGGTGCTGGGCAATAAGGCAATGAGCAACTTTAGAAAGAAATGACCAAAAATAGCAAAAAAAAAATGTAAAGAAAAAAAAGCATACGAAAATTACCTGAAAATTAGTTTTAAAAAAAAATTATATAAAATAAAATAAAACATGCACATCAGCAAACAAAAAAGAGGGAAATTATCTGAAAATAAGCACGTACACACACAAAAAAAAAAAGAAAAAATAAACAACCAAACAAAGAAAAAAAAAAAAACAAATTTAAAAATCCCAGGAAAGTAAAACAATAATAAAAAACAATGAAATAACCTGAAAATCACCACACATAAAAAAAATGCAGACAAAGAAAGAAAAAAACCAAAAAAAAAACAGCAAAAAAAAAAAACATCTTTAAAATTCATAATTACTATTACAAATTTAAAATATATCATTATTGAAATGATAAATATAATTCTCTGAACATTCTTCCTTAGCTTTTTGAAAAATATTTCTTTTAAATCCACCAATTCTTTGCAATTTGCAGGACATTTCTTACCAAGTTGCTCATTGCCTTTTAAACCCATGTTTTTTAGAAGAAATGCACCAATTTGTTCAGAGTTCAAAGGTTTGAATACTTGTGAAAGGCGTCTAAATGCAGCACGAGACAGATGACGTCGATCTGGGTTTCAGAGAGTTCAGAGCAATGACAGAAAACAGTGAGTTTCACTAATAAGACACACTTTATACTCAGAAAGAAAGATCCGTCGCTGTCGGTACAATCATGAGTCCTTCACCGTAAACAGAAAGTATCTGGACACTCAGATTGTCTCACAGCCTCGTTAGGCTTCATTAAACTTAATGTAACTTGTTTATCAGCTTCTCTGCGAAGCTCAGGCACACAGAGACGATGTCCTCTGACCTCCAGTAATCTCCTCATGTCCTTGGGTCGTCCTTCAGTTTGACTTTTCTGCTGATGTGACGTGTGAGAGGGACAACAGTCTTGAGTCATGTTGCATTATTCTGAGAAAAAAATTCTATTATAAAACCAGAGCAAATAGGTTTAATTTGTTTAAAAACATGGGAAAAGAATATGAGCAACAAAAGAAGAAAAAATATCTAAAAAAAAAAAAAAAATTGCACATGAAACTATTTGGACAAATTGTTTTTATACATACATACATATATATATACACATATATATATATATATATATATATATATATATAAACGAGGAAATGAATGCTTAAAAATTGTAATTCTGTGACATAATTTTTAAATTATTGTTTTTTTCCCCCTAGGTTGTTTCTTTTTTCGCTAAACCCTTTTCCCTGGCATTTTAAAAATATTTTTCTAAATCGACTCATTTCTTACTAAATTGGCTATCGCCTTTTTTCCCATGTTTTTGAAAGAAATCGCACCACTTTGCTTTATTATCTAAATCTAATAATTTCTTGCAGTTTGCGAAACATTTCTCACCGTGTTTCTCATTGACCTTTTTTTTGCCCATGTTTTTGAAGGAAACCACACCAGTTCGTTCAGGGTTCGAAGGTCTAAATGCTTGTGAAAGGCATCTGAAAGCAGCACGAGAAGAGACACGTCAACATCACGAGTCTTATTTTTACTGGGGTTCCACCCTCTGGTCCCCCAGGCTGTTTCCTGATCTGGGTCAGCCGTCACGGTCAGAGCTCGACCTCTCTGATGGGCCCCGGGCTGCTGGAGAAGGCCAGAGAGCTGTGGCTGGTCGGGCTGTGCGAGTGCGGGAAGAAGGACGGGATGTAGGGCATGGCGGCCAGCAGCAGCGGGCTGATCTGGGGGCTCTCGTCGTACTGGAGGGGGATGACCACGTCGTCCTGGTCCCACACGTGGAAGGCATTGTGGGCAAACGGATGCACTGACGGAGCATGGCTGGCGGCCATGTGCTGTTGGTTTTCTGCATCTTTGTCTTCATCGCCAACCGGACCCAACAAACAATCTAAAAGAGACCCAGAAATTATTGATTTATTTTAAAGATTTATTACCAACAATTAAATATGAGCTGGGCGAAGTTCACGAGGTTTTACAGCAGGGATACTCAACATACTTCGTTTAGGGTTTCTAGGATTTTAGGATGTTTCTAACATTTTAAGACTTGTCTATCATTTTAGGATGTTTTTAGGAGTTTTACGACACTTTTAAGATTTTAGGATATTTCTAGGATTTTACGACGTTTTTAGTGTATTAGGACATTATTGGGATTTTAGGAAATTTTGAGCATTTCGGGATATATTTCTGGGATTTTAGGACATTTCTAGGATTTTAGGACGTATTTAGGATTTTAGGATGTTTCTAGGACTGTAGGATTTTTTTTTTAGCGTTTTAGAATAGTATTAGGATTTAAGGACATTTCTACGATTTTAGAACATTTTAAGGATTTCAGGACGTTTTTAGGATTTTAGGACATTTCTCAGATTTTAAGACATTTCTAGGATTTTAGGACGTTGGGTGCTAAGCACTGTCTTGGGTTGTGGTGGATCCTCCACTGGTACCTTTTTTGATAAACAAGCTCTATTTTGATGCTGTTTTTTGCACTCTAGCACAAAAGTAACAGGTGTCTAGGAAATTAGAGAGTATTATTATTAAAAAATATATATTATTATTATAGTAGTAGTAATAGAAGTTAATTATCATAATTATAAGCTCCATACAAGAAATTAAAATGATAATTCACATTTCACTACAGGTGTAGTTAAATAGTGTGCTGACTCAAATCAAACTGTAATAACATTTTATTTTTATTATTTCCAGAAGGCAGTACCTGCTATGTCTATGGCCAGATCCTTGATGAGATGTCCAACAATGGCATAAGCAACTCCAACAACCACCATACCAGCCATGAGCAGATAAACCACCCCTTTGGGCAGCGGGATCAGGTCCTTCGGAGGGGGTCTGTACTGGGTGTACAGCGGCTCGTCGATGGGCATGGAGTACGGGTACGCGTGAGCCTCACCGGTGGAGTTCAAGTGCGTCAAATTATAGCCATCCATGATCAGAAAGTTATTATCCCAACCGAGAGTGACTTGTTTTTATGTCCTCAGTCAGACGTGGACAGAGACATGACAGAGACGCTCCTCACGTGCAGCAAAAATCAAACCCTGCAAAGAAAAACAGTGTGAGGAAAAAACACACACGTGAGTAACATTCAACACTTTGCATTTCACTTCTAACCTTGTTCCGAAGCTCTAAATCCATCCAAATGTCTCGGTAAATATTCCTCGTGTCCTTATGTAAGGTGCGCGCGAGAATCCCTCTCTGTCCGCGGTGCTGAAGTGAAGCGCGCGCGCTCTCTCAGCAGGTGTGAGCAGTCAGCTCCGCCCACCCGGAAACACCAGCGGAGCCTCTGGAAACACGCAGACACCGGCGGCGGCGTGTCCTTATTTCCTTTAAATTACCGAGAAGTCACCTCGAGAGGAAATTAATCACGACGTCTGATACCAGGAGGAGTATTAGCGCTGATCCGAGGAGTTTCCCTGATGTCAGGGCGCTGGCTCACAAACTAGATTACGGCCTCAGTGCTGCAGCTCAGAAGTGAAAACAGCAGGTATTTAAGGTGACACACACACTGAAACAAACCGTTTATTTAGAGGTTATTTAGGTTTCTGACGCTGAAGAGCAACTTAACCCTTAATGACAGTTTAGTGCATTTTGCGTGCTTTAGTATGATGTGGGCTGTATACACGTATATGGCATCATTTCTGGCGAAATTGTGTACTTTTGTTTAATCTGTGAATTTCCAGCTCAGCTCTTCATTAAGTCTAAAATAAACGGTGTAAACAAAATTGTTATATTCAGACTGTTAAGTGCAATAAATAATAAATAATAATAATAATAATAATAATAATAATAAAATAATGAATGAATAAATAAATAAATAATAAATAAATAAATGCTCAATTGAAACCCATTCAAACTGACATTTTTGATCCCACAGCCAACAAATCATAAAACATGCATTTAGAGTAAGAATAATAAGAATAATTCATATTAATGTATATTTAGAATAATTAAATTTCTGTGTTTTGTGGGTTTTTTTCATCTGAAAACATAGTGCCATCATGACAGAAACTTGGCATTTCATATTTTATGAAAAATGATAACTCATTTGAATGAAAGTATAAAATAATATAAAATGTCTAATGTTTTTAAAAGCTTTTTAAAGCTTGATTTTGATTTTTGAAGTGCAGAGTGAAAAGTTTCTACAGTCTTTACAAGTTACTTGTCGTCTTCTTCCCATGTTTTTGAAAGAAATCGAGCCAATTTGCTCAGGTTTCAAAGGGTTAAATTGAAGATTTTCCCCGCAAAAGATGCACCACCACAAATCACAAATCTTAACTTTATGTTTTGTTTTTGTCCCTCTTACTGTGAAACATTATCGAGAGTGAAGTTCAATCACAAACTTGTAACTCACTGAAGTTTTCATCCAGATGATTATTTGACCTGAAAAGCTTCCTAATTATCAGAGTATGAGATTTCCATAAAATATGAGAGACACAGCAGCCGTCTTTCTGTCCAACTTTCAATTCATGTCACAAGAGACCGTCATGTCAGTGTCCATCATCCACAGAGGACACAGGGGACACAGGGGACACAGGTGACACAGTCTGTCCAATTAGTCACAGAGTCACATCTACACACTCATGAGAGATGAAAGGTTGGTCCAAAAAATAAATAAATGGAAAAGCAATTTTCTTATGTAAGCGCCATGTAGAACACGCGTGGCCTTCGTGTACGAACACGGATTTGTGTGTTTTATAATTCCCTCACTTCAAAGAGGCTGCAGCAGACATGCAATGAAGCCGGAGAGGATGGACGTCTTTATCTGTCCAGCAGTGCAGCCCACCCCCCAGTGTCCCTCATTGTGTCCCTGATGGATTTAAAGAGGGACAGACAGATTTTGCCCAGCAGTAAAAAACATTTGCTGTGGTTCAACTCTCTTTAATCGTACAGAACGTGAAGTGAGGAACTTGATCGCTAAAAAAATATATAGTTCATATATTAAACTTGATGTTTCAGCAACGTTATAGTTAATTTTTGGTTAAGTTTGGGCAAAAAAAATACTCAGTTTTGGTTATAGAACATCATATTTTGGTTAAAATACCAACTTTTTGTGGCACTATACTTGCAGGAAACGATGAAAGCAAAGTTTCAGCAAAAAACAACCTCTCTATGTGGCACTGTCATGGCTGGAAACAATGTTTTTGTCAAAAACATTCACTTTTCATGGCAGTAATTAAACCCAGAATGTCTTTAAAAAAATCACCCATTTTTCAAAGCACTATCCTGGCAGGAAACACAGAAATGTCTTGGACAAAAACAATCACTTTTGGAAGCACTATCCTGGCAGGAAATGCAGCGATATCGCTGTTTAAAAAATGATTTTAGTGGCACTATCTTATATAAAAATGCACCAGTTTCTTGGCTGGAAATGCAGTGATATTTCTCTGTAGAAAAACAACCGCTTTTCGTGCTATTACCCAGCATGAAACATACTTTTTGCCTTGATAAACAACATTTTTGTGGCACTGTCCCGGCCATAAAGACAAAACATCCACAATCAAGAGCTAAAAACTACAAAAACAACCACTTTTGTTTTGTAGTGATCTTGATCGATGGCCTTCCGATGAAAAATTTAGCTCGTGTACTTTGTCATTTAGGAAATACTGATGTGATGTGAAGGAAACGAGCAAATGTAAATTATCCGTGGTTTGCAGAAATGCACAAGGCCAACATTTCTCTGTGGTGAATGGACGGAGTGTGTGTGTGTGTGTGTGTGTGTGTGTGTGTGTGTGTGTGTGTGTGTGTGTGTGTGTGTGTGGGCGTGTGTGTGCTCTCTCGTCTCAGGTGCTCCTGATCAGCTGATTGGCTGTTGTCTCTGCCTCCATAATTAAGCGAGTTTGGAGGAGAAGATTTGGCGCTCTGACCTCTGAGGTGTGTTGCTTTTTTCTTGCTTCTTATGTTGTTTAATTGTTTGGAGGATGGGCGTTTGTTTGTTAGATCATAAACTGTTTTGGTAGTTATCGGCTGTCTAAGACCTTAGACTGTCTAAGACCTAAGACCTCTAAGACAGGTTTTTTTGTTTTGTTTTTTTTTTATCTGAGAGTCATCAGATTTTCCACATTTCTGTCATTTCCCTGTTCATAATTTAAATATCAGCGATAAAAAGCTTTTAGCATTCGTGCTCCTGCCTCCTTTTTGTTCATATCTTACGTAACAAAATGCTCCAGTCAGTAAAATCAGCCCTAATGCTATTTTTCATAACTAAAGCTCGACTCTCATCTTCTCCATTTCACTCATGATAATAGCACGAGTTAATGTGAACAGCAGAGGCCAAACTGGGACAGAGTGAGAGGAGGATTAACGGTAAAATTCTCACACAGCAGTGTGGCAGCTGATACAGATGTGCATTTTGATGAGGGAGGAGAAATGCCGGCTGCAAAGGTTCAGCACATCGCAGAGCTGGATCAGTCTGAAAATAAGAAAACAATGTTGATCTGAATTTACAGTAAAGGCAGTGGCAAGTGTCTTTTTAACTGCAGCTATAGTTACTACTCAGTTTTCAGTTCAACATAAAAAAACGGTTATAAGATGCAAGGTGAAAAATAAAAAAATAAATAAATAAAATAAAAAATTTCCAGTTGAAACTTCCTGTCATGTTTCAGATGTGAGTTTTTAACCAGGGAGGAGTGCTACATTGGTTTAAATCTTCTAATCGGGGATGCATTAAGCTTGAAAAGTGCTAAATAAATAAATATTATTATTATGATAAAGTTTCAGTGTATCCACTGCATAATAACTACAGTTTGTAGAAAAGTTCAATGGCAACATTTTACAAAAGTTAGTGTTCTTTTTAGCAGAAAAAGTTTTTGTACATCGATCTTTGGAATAAAACTATGAAAAAGTTTTAATGTGGAGCTAAAATAATTTCCAACCATTAACCAGTTTAAAATAATGCATAAAAACATGATTTTCATGAGGTACGGGGATGAAAATGGGGTTTGACAATCACCAGGTGTTTACAGGGTCACTGTTCATTTATTATGTTACTTAATATTTGTTTTTTCATAGTTTATCTTCCTCTTTTTTCTGCAAATAATAATGTATAAAATTGCAGATATTTGATTTGGGGTATGTGGGTGTGTGCATATATGTTTAGTTAATTCGTTTAAATCAATAAGGAAGGCAGTTAATTATAATTTAATGATTTATGGAGAAGGGTTCTTCTCGAATATGTAAAGCATTTCTTTCTCTTTATGTTTTTTATTGTCTGTAAATATTTTTCTGTCTGTCTGCTTATTTGTGTGATCATTTCTCTATTTTCTTTTTTACATATTCGAAATAAATTTCCAAAATCAAATCAAAATCAACATTTTTTTCTGACAGTTAGGTTGCTTTTGGTTTTGAAATTCCCTCAACGACCTCAAACTGTCTTAGAAAATATGTCAGAATTTAGACCTGCATAGCTGTTTTCATGAATCAAAAGGCGTCATGCATCGTCTGGGACGCGCAGTTTCAAATATGAACTCAGGATCTCAAATAAATTAACGTATCAAAGAGATTACACAAAAATAAAAAAAGTCCAAAACTTTTCTTTCCCATTAATGTCTCACCGATCAGATTTATGTTGTGCTGGTTAGAAGGATTTGACTCTTATTTTATCAAACGTATACATCATTTTTCAGCAGACATTTCAAATACTTAAATAATTTTATTTATTCAAGCTCTGATCAACATCCTTGACCTCTCAACGAACCATGCGGCGTTATTACAAATTAGTGATAGAGCCAGAAAAGTGCAAGACAACAGCAAACGGTCTTCTCATCTAAGTTACATCTCACACTAATTACACAGTGACGACTTTTGTGTCATCGGATCAAATCAGGATCGAAAAAGCTTCACATGCATTTTTAAAAACTGGTGGGAATTTATGCTTAGTGTGATAATTACAGTATTAACGTTGCATTAGTTGTCAGCAGAAAATTTGGATCTTGGCGTCATTCTGAACCGTCAATTCTTCACTACAGTCAATTAAAGTCTATACAACTGAGAACCAGGGAGCAAAGAGACATATCTCACATAGTGCTGTGATTGAGCGTAGAAAAATAGACCTTTTTAAAGTTGAAAAATCAACTTCTGAATTAATTACACAGGCACGAGACACACTTCAACTGTCTCTTTAAAATAAAGCGCTCAAATATATATTCTAATAGCTTGAGTGAAAACAAACTGTCACAATACAGATGAAAATGAATCAGAATCGTCTCCAAACGGCTGCAGAGTCGACGTCAGTTTTCTGTCAGCAGCAGGTTCCTGTTGGTCGTGCGGCGGGACGTCGGATCTATTTGTCCACAGTGAAGGACTGCAGTCCCGTGATGGCTCTGCCCAGGATCAGAGCGTGGATGTCATGGGTACCTGCAGGAGGACACCGCCACGGTCAAACAGGTGAGTCTCACAAACTTATTTACTCTACAACAGGAACGAGCGTGGAGCACAAACCTTCGTACGTGTTGACAGCCTCCAGGTTCATGACGTGGCGGATGATGTGGTACTCGTCTGCGATGCCGTTTCCTCCCAGCATGTCTCTGGCCTGCCTGGCGATGTCGAGCGCTTTACCGCAGCTGTTCCTCTTCAGCATGGAAATCATATCTGGAGCCGCTCTGTGAAGGAAAAAAACAAACAGGTTTGTTTGGATTCGTTTTAGCCAGCTGGCTCGACGTGGTTTTGGGACAGACTGGCAGGTCTCTAACATAACGAATGACAGTAAAGGAGGTCTTTTTATAAAAAAAAACAAAAACAGTTTTACAGTTTATATCTTTCTATCCACTTTACCCTCCTTTAGGATTGGTCCTAAGCAGATCAGGGGTTAAACTCCACTGTCTCATCAGCGCTCACTCAAATCAATAAGTCGGCACTTTGTGTTGTTTCCAAAGTTTCGTCACACCGTCAGCCTGCCCTGATCTACTGACTGACCAGAATTCAACCTGAGTGAGCTGGCGACTTTTGGGGAGAGCAGGCAGATAAAACAAAACAAAAAATAAAGAAGGAAATGAAAAGTAGTTTGGCCCGAGAGAAACACCAAACACGCTGAAATCTCTTCGCTCAGACAGTTTAGATGTTTTTAAATGGGGTTGAAGCTGAACAATTTACTGCTGTGGATGGTGCTATAACATGTTTTAGTCTCCTACTGCAATCAATACCAGTTTAATTTTATTTATTTATTTACATTTAGAACATTTTCACTGCTTTACTTTACAGAAAGACAGCAACTCATAACGGAGCACTGAAGCCGACTCCACTGAGAAAAACAGCGATTTAACATCTCCTGCGTGTGCGTTAGAGTTCTGCGTTCTTGCACGACTTTGGTGTTTTAAAGAGTTAGTTAAAAAACACAAACAAACCAACACCAATAGAAGCAGCTTCTGTGTTCTGCAACACAAAATCACAGTTTTTCCTCGGAGGATAAAGTCGTTTTTACCTCTTCGCGTCGATCAGTCTGCCCAGCTGCAGACAGGACTGCAGGCCGATGGTGATCTCCGTCAGCATGTCCGCCATCTTCTTCTGCATCAGCTGATTCCTCGCCAGGGGCACGCCGAACTGGATTCTGGTGGACAGACAGATACAGACAGACAGATATTTATTTTGAACTTATAAAACAAAAAGAAAAAAAATTAAACAAAATGGCAAAAACAAAAAATGTATAATTACCTAAACAAAAAAATTCAATAAACAGATTCAAATAAGCATCAAGAAATTGCATCTCACATGTTGGAAAAGGAGTATGAGGAATATAAACGTATTATTTCCTTCCTTTTCTCAGCTAATCAGTTAGTTTGAACTTCATCTCTAACACATAAACATACACACACACATATCCAAACATACATACATACACATGCATACATGCACACACACACTCAGAAACAACAAAAACATTTTGTTATACCTGTGTTTAAAAATAATCAGGAAAACATCAAAATTGGACTAAAAATAAAGCATTTTGAAACATATGTAATTACATACAAGTATGACCAAATAAGCTACGAAATTACACAACTGTGGCGTCTGACCTGTCGAGTGTGTACTGTCGAGCCGCGTGGAAACAGAACTCCGCAGCACCCAGAGCGCCCCACGCGATACCGTAACGAGCGTTGTTCAAGCAGCCGAAAGGACCCTGGAAGCAGCAGCAGGAGAGTGATGAAAGATAACTGCAGTGTAGAATTTCAGCTGTTTAAATTATAAAATGCTGAACCTAACTGTAAACTGTCCCCCTCTAATTTTAAGGTTCCTCCATGAACACTACATCTAAAACGCTCGCGGTTCTCCTCCACTCACCCCGAGGCCCGAGGCTTTAGGCAGCAGGTTCTCCTCAGGAACCTCCACCTCGTCCATGACGATCATACCGGTGGCCGAGGCTCTGAGGGAGAACTTTCCCTCGATCTTTGGTGTCGAGAGGCCCTTCATGCCGCGCTCCAAGATGAAGCCGCGGACCTTCCCATCATCACATTTGGCCCAGACGACAGCGATATCCGCCACAGGAGAGTTTGTGATCCTGAAGAAGCAAGCAGGAGGGAGACACATTGGTAAGTCGAAATGTTTTATATTTAAAATAATAATTTAATAATAATTAAAATAAAATGTATTAAATAAATAATAATTATAATAATAATCAAAATAAAATGTATTAAATAAATAATAATTATGATAATAATCAAAATAAAATGTATTAAATGAGTAATAATTATTATAAAACATTAAATAAATAAAAAATTTGAATAAAATAAATTAAGAATAAATAATAATTTTGAATTTCTAATTCTTTACTCGTGTGCTGTAATGTGTGAACAATATTGTGACACATTTTTTAAATATTTCTTCAAATATTACTTTTGACTTGAACCAACAGCATGACCGTTTTTTTTTTTTTTTTAAAGTTATAAAAATCGATTAACCAAATCTGAAAAAATCCTAGAAAAAAAAAAAAAGTCAGTGTCACTCTGAGTGTCATACAGTACTTTACCTGCACAGAGCTCCACCGTGTGGACAACTATGACAATAAGAGTCCTGTGCAAACAAAAAAACACTTTATCTTGAAAACAAAAATACTACCCCAAAATTTAAAACAATGTATCAGATGAAAGAAAAAAACAAAACAAGAACGAATGTCTCTACTTAAAAAAATACCAATTAAAAAAAATGTCAGTGGTTATAGTCAGGGTTCCTACAGCTTAAGGAAAGTGGGATTTAAGACTTTTTAAGACTTTTTTTTTAATGCACTTGGAATGAAACTTAAGATGTACAGGCATCAATTACTTAAGGGTAATGGGAAAATTAAAGATATATATATAGATATATATATATATATATATCTTTAATTTTAAAGAGATATATTAAAGATATATATATATATATATATATATATATATATATATATATCTCTTTAATTTTCCCATTTACCCTTAAGTAATTGATGCCACCACATCTTAATTTTCCATGTGCCATTAAAAAAAAAGTCTTAAAAAGCTTTCCTTATATATTATATATATATATATATGATATATTGTATCTCCCCACCACCACTCACCTGTCTTTTGGGCCGGTGGAGTTGTAGGTGCGACTGGATGGATTGTATTTGGTCTCCATGCTGCCCGGGTCACTGCCGTGGTTCGGCTCCGTCAGGCCAAAGCAGCCCAGAATCTCTCCAGTAGCTGAGGGGGAAAAAACAAGAGCTCAGTCACTCGTCACCGAGTTTTAATACATTATTATCAACAAAATCCCTTCAAACCATTTTAATCTCACCCATCTTTACTGCTGATTGGTGATAGGGCTGGGCAACATAAAGATATTATATCGTATCGTGATATGAGACAATATATTGTCTTAGATATTGGATATTGTTATATTGGGATATGGAATAAATGGTGTTTTTTTTCCCTGATTTTAAAGCTTACATTAAAGTAAAATGATGTACTTTTCTGACCTTATAAGACAGTTGCACTTCTATTAATACTTGCATTTATCCACATGATCACTTAATCTATATTAGTAATTAATATTGATCAAAAATTAAATTGTGTTAATATTTTTTTCAAAGTACTAATAGTCATTCCTACAATACTGTCACAACAAAGAGGGATTATAACTAATATAATAATAACTAATACATTTTTATTTATAAACCACTTTTAAAAGGAGACAGAAGTAAAAAGCAATAAAAACAAAATTACGTAAGCACACGCAGAATAAACAAAAGTAAATGGATAACAAACAAACACCTGAAAAAAGCTTGTTTTAAGTTTTTAGGAGGGCTTTAAATTTGGATGTGTCGGTGCAGGAGTGAGGGGGCCGCTACGGAGAAGGCTCCATAATTTTGGAAAAGAAAATTTCGTAACATTCAATTTAGATTTAAAAATATCGATATATATATATATATATCGTGTATCGCAATACAGCCTAATAATATTGCAATATAGTTTTCAGCCCATTTCGCCCTTTGGTGCTTTCTCTTCTTACCCAGCCTGGGGAGGTACTTCTGTTTCTGCTCCTCGGTACCGTAGGCGTTAATGGGGTGCATGACCAGTGACGACTGCACGCTCATGACTGAGCGATATCCGCTGTCCACCCTCTCTACTTCTCTGGCAATCAAACCGTAGGCCACGTAGCTCGTCCCAGCACAGCCATAACCTTTATTCCAAACACAGGAGGACGGTTTATTATCGGAGTCATAAAGCATCAAATGAATTCAACTTAGGAAATAAAATGAGATTTAATGGGCTTAAACCTTTGATCAAAGACACACTTAGAGATTTAAAAAAAACAAACGGCACACAGGTCCCGTGTGCACATGGCCAAAGTCCATTTTAGACAGTCAGACAGTTATTTATGGAGCACATTTGAAAACAGCAACGTGCTTTACAAAGAGATGAAATAATACAACACAGGAATGAAAAAGATTTAAGTGAAGGTAATGTGGCTTTTTTTTTCAAGAGAAATATGTTGAAACTTAAATGTTTCAATATACGTCCTGTTTAAGTTATCAAAAAAAGTATACAGAACTGCCTCTTAAACATGCAAGCAGTGAGAAGTGAACAGTGTGTTCAGACTCACCTTTAATTGTTGGGCCCAGGACTCCCAGTTCTCCCATTTCTGACACAATTTCTCTGTGGAAAACTAAAAAAATGACAACCAGCTGTGATATGAGGTTAAGTTAGAGTATTTAGTATGCCAACAAACTGAAAAATTGTTAAGGTGCTGCACACATTGCATATCAAGATACTACTACTACTACTAATACTAGTAATAAATAATAATAAAAACTGACAGGACTTGTATAACGCTTTTATAAGTACTTAAAGATGCTTTACATGAAATGCAAAAAGAAAACAAATACAAAATAAAGAATATAAAGTACTGACAGACGCTTACATGAAACAGAAGAACAAATACAAATCCAAAGAACAGAATACAAAAATCAAAATGAAGACGATATGACAGGAAAAGACTCAGGCATGTAGAAAAATGAGTCTCTCACCTTCATTCCTGTTTGCCATCAGGATTCGCGGCATGAGTTTCTCTTGGCAGTAGGTCCTGAAGGAGTCTCTGATCATGATCTCCTCCTCCGTCAGCTGGCCCTCCAGGTCCAGAGCGTCACGCCAGTTAAACTGGACCTTAGCTGTTCAGACAATAAGAAGAGGAACAATTTAAAAACCTTAAAACCATTGTTAAAAATAGATTTTGGTGAGAGAGCTTCAAATTTAAACAATTATTTCTGACATAAATTTCAGCAACAAGTAGCCGATAACACCTACGAGCTTTAGACTTCTGCTCAGTCTTCTCTGCATCTGGAAAATTCAAACCAGAAAAATTATTAATATTAAACAAGAAAAAATAAAACACTGTTTTTCCTAAAAAATCTAAACTAGCTAAGGAAAATACAAGTGTAATTTTTAAAAAATTATAACACATTTACTGCTGTCTAGGGTAGATATTACTCCCTTAACATTTAGTAAATAATAAATTTATACAATTTTTAAACTCTTTCTAAAATTACAGACTTCAAAGCTTCAAATACAGCTTCAAATTAATCATTAATACCATGGGTCTCCCTGTGGGTGTCAAATAATTTTTGAGAACCAGTTTTTGTTTGTGCAAAACAAAAATAGAAAAAAGTGACAAAAGCAATTAATCTACCAGATTAATTTCGCCATCACTGATAATGTTTATAGACATCAGCTGCAGCCACATTGCTGCTCATTTTTTAATACTTTTTTGTATGTTCTCAACACCAAGCACAGATTATAAAACAAATAAACAAAAATATAAATAAATAAGTAAATAAAAAACTAACAAACGACTTTATCTATGTAGCACTTTTCAAAACAAAGTTAAAAGGGGCTTTACAAAAATAAAAAACAATAGATAATGATAACTTTTTATACAGCTTGGGACAAAAGGAGCTACAGAAGTCAGAGTTTGATGCCACTGGCTGCACTGTAATGTCGGTGCAGCTAAATCCTTCAACCCTTTTGCAGATGACTCTGAAACAATCTTGTTGCTTGACGGAAAGATGCAGCTGTTGGCGGTGATCATGCGTTTGTTATTTCAGTCTGACAGGGTGCAGAAGCACTGACCCAGTCTGGCAGCTGCTGCAGTCCCCTGAGCTCTGGAAGCTGAGATGACGGCACATCTGTGAGGGCTGACCAGGAGGCGGCACACAGCGCTTCTTAATGCCATGGTGAGGATGAGTCTAAAACATCAACGTTTAATTCACATACATTAAAAAGGACACTTAAAGTCATCATGTCGCTTGAAGTGAAAGCGATGGCAGTAACTAAGGAACCTCCTCCCTCAGGTGCTAAAACTTCCACTTTAATGAGTGGTTATGTTTGCCGTCTTCCTCCCTTTGTCCTGTCTTTTGGATCTTAGCCATGATGTCTGTGAGTCAGTTTCCTTCTATGAAACTTTGATTAGCCTCATTATCACATAATATTTGTTGTTTTGTTGAGTTGATCCGATACCACTTTTGAAAAATGCCTCTGATATTGCCTAAAATCAGGTATCTGCAAGTGTGTGAGTCTATGCACCAATACAATACCATGTAATTTATTAAACTTTAAATTAGTTTCACAGCTGAATAAAACTGCAGTTTTCCTCCAAATCAGTTCTTCTTCGCTGCTCTACAACAGTAGCCTACAGAAGTTGCACTGCACAGAAAATGTTTCCAGTAAATAATGCAATGTTTGCTGCCCAAAATGTCTCCAAGCTCCTATGGCATTTATTCTGTGTATTCATGTTTTACAAAGGGTTTACCCTGATCCATTTTAATGGTATCAGATTGGTACTCTGTATCTGAAGATATGCAAGTTAAGGCATTGTACTCACAGGAAAATGGAAACAGAACATCTCCTGTTTTGGTTTATTTAAATGTTTATTCTCTCTTTGCAGAGCTAAAACCACACACAGAGGTGACCGAAGAAAAAAAATCTGTGAAAAATAAAACCGGGCTGAAGAAATGGAACCTGACGACTGCTTCTCCTTGCTTGCTCATATCAGTTAAGTCCAGTGCTTTCACACACACACACACACACACACACACACACACACACACACAAATACAAATTACATGAAATTAATAGTACATGTGAGTCTGTGATAGAAACATGTAATGGCTTATTTAAGAACAACCACACCAAACGGACACACAAGAAGTAAAATATAAACCAAAAATATAAAGTCGCCAGTAAATGTTAAATATTACACGATTTAACATAAAATCAGTGTATAAGAATATTTAAAAAGTCAGAAAACAATGGAAGAAGAGCCTGTCTAGTTAGGTAATTATGGAATTGTAAAAACAATAATTAACTAGGGTAAATCTGCATTATCTCCTTTCAGACAAATGTACAGGTTTGACGAATGTTGATGTCAAAAATTGTCCACAGCTGCAATGCGGTGTACTTAAAAGCTACAACTTTGTCATTTGTCTTTCTAAACTGAGAATTAGGGCATCAAGAGCTGATCTATTGATGCCATCAGTTGAAGTTGGTCTATTAATCTGATTTAGTGTCTCACTGCATTGCTCCAGAGTTATTATAGGTTTGTATTTTTCATTAGTTTTTCAGATTTTGTTCTTAATTCAGTTTAAATTACACAGTGGGTTTGCTTCTGTCAGTTTAGGTTATATTTGTTTTTTTTGTTTGTTTGTTATTAGATTTCTCTAGTTTTTATTAGTTTCAGCATATTTAAAGGCAATAAACTCACAAATATGTAAACAGTCTTTATGAACATATGCTTCAATCTTTCTTCCTCCTCAGGTTTGTTGTGTTGACAAATTTGACCAAATTGACAAACACTCAAACTAAAGAATCTTCCTCTATACTTTTTAGTAGGTTTTGTAGGTATCCAATATGTTTTTTTAGTTAAGAGTTTATGTTTATGTCTCACGATGTCTATAAACCTTTAATACATACAAATTAGATTAATATAAACGTCAGGCTAAAGATACAGCTGTAGATGGGACATGGCAATACTAACTGCTGTAGCTAACTGTCAGTAATTTAACTATAATAGCGGTTTAATTCTCAGTGATTCGTATAAAACTGTTCACTGTAATAAATGAAGAAACCTGTCACAGAGCCAGACTCAGTGAGCTAACCTGTGGCCTCAAATGACATTATAAAAGCTACGCGCTAACAGCGCTAACTCACGATATCTCGCAGTTAAACGGATTTTTAACGGCATAATTTCGATATTCCCACAGAAACAATGAACTGAGTGAGCGCTGTGTGATCAGAATAGCTGTAAAAACAAAAGTGACAGCTGTGTTTTAGGAGCATTTACCTGCGTTTAGTGTCACAACAATCCTTATCCTGCCTTCCACTTTTGGTCTACGGCGTAGTGACACGGAGCGACGTCAACCTGACGTCATCACGTAAAGCACGCCGAGTAGGAAGTGCCACGAGTGTGGCGTCAGAAAATAACAATGTGCCAATACAAATTCAGTGTTTTTGTCCACGTGAAGGCACCATATATAGAGAAATCTGAGACAAAGACATCAAATATTGATAATGTATTTGTTTGTGGACGTCCATCGTCATCATCAGGACGCTTCAGCAACTGCAAACGATTCTGATTGGCTTATTATCGGAGGCGTGATGTTGGAGGAGGGACTAGTGTGCCAGTTCCCAAAATTAAAGTACAGGGAAGACTCCAATTTGATCAGTGGGTTTAGTATGGAGCCAAAGCCAAAATGTTAAAAAAGCCAAAGCCAAAAAAAAAAAAAAAAAGGTGGAAAAAAAACACGAAAGTTCAAGTTGTAATACTGAATTATAAAAAAAATCAAAAAACATTTTTTAAAATAAGGATTAATTCATTTCAATTTAAATATATATTTTTGAGTCTTTGAATAAATTACTTTTTAATTTTCACTTATATATAATTTCATAATTGAGGTCTTATTCATTTTTAAGAAGATCTGAAAGTGGAAACAAATCTGAAACACAAAAAAGAGATTTTAATACAACAAAAAAGATCTGAATCTAAAAACATCAAATCTGCAACTTGAAAACAACAAAACCTCAAATAGGAAATTATATATAAGCGAAATTACACTTTTTTCTTCACTTATCTTTATTTTGAAAATGTTTTTGATTTTTTTTTCAGTGCAGCCATAAGGGTGCAGCATTTGATCAAATAATGACGTAAAAAGAAGAAAGGTGTTGCTGGGGTACTTTTTAAAATTTGTTTTTATTATGACCCTCTCCCGAGCTTCACATATTCATCCCGGGTCCTCCTGACTGACTGACTGACAGAGAAAATGCGTGACCCTCCCTCCACCATAAATAAACATTTTTTACAGTTTCTGGCTATGATAAATATTGTGATTTTAGATATTTTTAAAGAAAATATGCCTTAAAACCTCTTGCATATTTTGAATGTTTTGAAGGTGTGTTCAAGGAACATCGTAAAATTTGAAAAACCAATGATTTCTGTTTTTAGTTTCTGGCTATAATAAACTGTTATTTTTCATTTTATTTTAACAACTGGTTTAATGATGCTTTCTGTGAGTGAACCTAACTTGATGTGTAATAAGGACTACTTTTATTCTCTTTTTTCATATTTATTTATTGATTTGTCTTGCTTTAGCCTTTGCGTAGTATTTCTGTTGTTTAATTGCCTCTGAGTATCCGGCTATTGTTTTGTCTTTTTTAAAAAGAGCTATAAAAATAAAGTGTTTTTTTGTAATATTGGAGGATTGCCTTATATGCCATCATGATACAGTGCAATCTATTGATATCTATAAACCTATGAAAGAGGCCTATGTGCATATTGAATGATACTACTCAACATTATTCAAATCTGAACACATGATTTTTACTCATGATGGAGTATTTTGTGGTATTTCTTATTTCTCTTGAGAAATTTGGGATCTCCCACCTCTGCAGCCATCTAGCAGCTGTCGTGACTCATCGAGTGCAGACCAGGCAATGTTAGGTTGAATTATGGATGAATAGATTGCTTTTATAATTAATGTTGTCTTGAATTTCATCAGGCCAATATTCTGGCCTATATTCCATTGATTTATTGCACTCTTGGCTGATAAAGACACATTTTCACTGTGAATGAGTAATAATGGACAAACGCAAGTAATCTAGAGCTTGTTATATTTTCATTAATATTGAGATTAATTGTATCTGGTGCATTGTCACTGCCGATTTGGAACTTTGTCATATATTGGGTGGTGTGAAAAGGAGGTGGCATGTCAAATATTTTTAAGCACTGGGGAGCAACTCATGCTTTTTTAGTTTTTTTATTTTGCCTTTAAGGGAGGGGCATACAACTTTAAATGGCCGTATTTTGTGTTCATTGTATTGAAGATTTTTTTTTTAATTGCCAAAATTACACCACTCAAAACTGTAAACACAGAAATCATCACTGAATTTTCAAATTTTAAGACCAAATCTAATTGTGATTTTTCATCAAAACCTAATTTAAAATGTCTCACATAAAAGCATGCCAAACATTAACATTTTCTGGGATTTTAGGACTTTATAGTAGAACATTTCTCCGATTTTAGGATGTTGCTAGGATATTAGGACATTTGTTGGATTTAAGGACATTTTCAGATTTTAGGACATTTCTATGATTTTTATGACACTTCTTGGATTTTAGGGCATATCTGTTTTTTTATTTTAGGATATTTCTCTGATTTTAGGATTTTTTTTTAGGATTTTAGGACATTTCTCTGACTAGGAGGTTTTTAGAATTTGTGGACATTTCTTGGATTTAACGACATTTCAAGGGTTTGGGGCGTTTCCTGGATTTTAGGACATTTGAGAAATTTTCTAAGATTTTAGGATATTTCTTGGATTGCAGGACATATGATTTTGAGCCCTTTATTTTTTCTGTTTTTTATTATTTTTTTTATCAACAAGCTCTACTTTGATGCAGTTTATATACACTGTTTCACCTTATACTAAATGTACAAAAATAAATCCCAGGGTGAAACAATTTGTTTCATTGTGAATTGGAAAATGGTTTGGGGACCACCCTGCACCCTTTCGTGGGCCACATTTGACCCGCGGGCCTCGTGTTGACCATCATTGCTTTACCTGACCTCATTCTACCTGCATCTGTAACGGTACAAAACGAGACTCCATTCTGGGAGCACAAACTCCCACCCTCGCTCTGTGATTGGCTCAGCCCCTTGTCAATCACTCTGTGCTGCGTTCTCATTGGTCGCCACTCTCCTCAAGGAATCTCCCTTTAAATGTGAGCAGGACAGATTTTGGAGCGGATTTCTCCTCAAGTGTTTGAACTGACAGAAGCGACACACGATAACCTCCGATAAACCTGGGAATATGCTGTAGTTACCCTTCGTTTTAAAGCACATCGGACACAGAAAAAACACCTCGAAGTCATGGAACTGGAGGAGAAACCGAAATATGGTAATTATTTAAAGTCCAGCACTTGGTTTTGTTTGGGGTAGCTGCCACTCAGCGACTTGGACGTTAGCTAACTTACGACTGTAAACAAAGTTAGCTAGTTTTGTTTCGGCGCTAATTCTCCCGAAAACAGTTATTTGAATTAATTCGGTGTTTTTAACGTGTTTTTGTTTATCTGCTTACTTTTTTTACTGTCGTAAGTTCGCGGGTAACGTCGCAAGTTGACCACTTTCTCTCGTGTTTTGATTATCTCGTAACGTAATGTGCATTTCTGAATTAGCTTACACAGAAACACTGCATGAATGGATGCAACATTTTTGTCTGTCATGTTTTTAAAATTCGGCTTGTTTGTTTGTGAAGCTGCTGGTTTGTACAGAGTGTCTCGTTTATTATCAGGCTGTACAATGTCCCAGTATATCCTGTGCTTGACCAGTTGCTGCCACATTCCTCAGACTGGTATGGCAGCAACAGGAGCTTAGCTGACGCCCAGCTATGTATAGAGCTTATTAGAAAATACCTCCAACATGTGAAGAGGGTCTCTATATATCTACTGGCTACTTTCAGTCTTTTTTGGTAGTTTTATGTCAAAAATATTATACTTAGATTCATATTTAGCTTCATAAAATCCTATTTCAATATATCTTTATTGGTTAAAACTGTATTTTTGTAGTTTTTAGTCTGCAAGCCATGATCTGTGTCGTCGTATTTATGCCCACCTTACCCCCAAATATCTTATAAATGTCTGTATGCAGGCGCTAACAGGAGGGGAAAATTAAAAATAAAACGTCTTTTCTGATAGACATTACGGAGCTCAGTTTAAACCTCTGAAACCTGAGCACATAGGCGTTATTTCTTTCAAACACGCGGAAAGAAGGTGACGAGCAATTTAACAAGAAATGGCCCAAAAATTAGTGCAAAATAGATTACCTGCAAAGAAAAAACACCTTGTTTTGTAAAATGGTTATAGAATAGTATGGTATAGTGTATAGGGGTTACATGCATATATACATATATACACATAATTATATGTGGTTAGGGTTTTTTTTTTTAGATAATACCTAAGAATTACCCCCAGTTAATGGTCAGATCATATCCTTGTTATCTTTTACTATATTTTGCAATTTATTGGACATTTCTTTCCACGTTTTTTCCACATTATGTTTTCCCCATGTTTTTCAAAAGAAATAAAACCAATTTTCTCAGGTTTTTGAGGTTTAAATGCATGTCAAAGACGTCTGAATGCAGCACAAGAAAACTGATGTTGATCCAGAACTTAAAATGTGTTTTCATACCCTCCCAGAGGAAAGGAAAATTAAAAATAAGACCTTTTTTGTTCAGCCAATATGACGTCTTGACCATTTTCTCAGACTTCTTGAATTCACCTTCTGAGAAATAGCCTACCTCTTGTCTCTGCCCTAATTTAAGATCTTAAAATACTCTTTTTTTTCTCTCTCACTGCACTGATCTTTATTTGTCTGGAGTAATCCACTCCAAAAGATTTAAATATCTAAAAGAAAACTTGACTGGCTTATAAAAGGGCTTACACAATCTCATCATTTTGTCTTTGTTAACAAATTCAAGTCTTAACTCTGAGACTTCTGCTGATATATTGTCTCGCTCCTCAGGTCACAATTTAGTCATCTCCTTATAAGAAGCTGATTTCATTCTGATGAGTTAAAGAAAAGACTGTTGTGAGCAGCAAAATTTTCCTCTGGGCTGTAAGTGCTGAGTGTTTTTATGCAGCTCTTTGCTTCTTACACGGGAAGTGCATCTCAAAGAGAGAAATCAACCCATAAACAATTCACACGGCATGTTCGTGGAACATTTTACGCCCCTTTTGCTTCGTTTTGAGCTACTAACCCTCATTGTTTTATAAATAAATTAAATGGGCTCTTTCAGTCCAAAAGTAAGATTTTGCAATTGATATTTATTTCTGTAGCAACATGTTTTGCATGTTAAGCTTTTGCAGGATGTTAACGAAGTAGGAATGAAAACAATGGAAGGCACTTCTTCTGTCTGCTGGCTTTTATTATGTTTGTGGCTTATAGCGTTTTCCTCCTCCTCTCTGCACACACCCTTTTCCACTCTGCCTGCCACATGATGGCTAATTGACTCACATTACCAGCCCTTTGGGGAAGGCAGAAGATCCGTACATTTACTTGCTCGTTTATAATAACCAAAATACTTACTAGTTGTCAAGGATTCAGACAGCAGTTAAGACTGATAGAGGAAAATGGCTGAGACTTGACCACAAATTCACTTAAGAAATGGCTGTGGTTTGAGATAACAGCCTCTAGAAACAAACATTTTTATTTATCAGTGCAATGTCTCAAGACTTCAGGAAAATCCGCTAAAAAAATGACACAAGGACAAAATCCTTAACATGCAATTTCAGCATATACTTTAGGATTCACTATAGTTTTACATGTTGGAGTAATTTCAGGCTGAGATATAACAAGAAACCTCAATGACAGGATCCCAAGCAGCCATGCCCTGGTACAGATTAGGTGTAATTATAAGCCATATTTAGGAGAGTGGTTTGAAACCCGATGCTAAGCTTCTCTGGCCTCACTTTCATGTTTGACTTGAGTAGTTTGTTAAAGCTTTTCTGAGCTACATTTGCAGATTTAGTCCTATTTCAGTTCTGCGTTCAGTTCCCTGTGTGCTCTAGATTTTCCTCCCAAACAAACAGCCAAAAGCATCTCCATCATCGCAGCCACCCGCTTCCACTTAAATGTGCTTCATCATACCCTAACAACCCAAACCGGATCATGTGATTCTGCCAACTTGCAGTCTGAAATACAAAGACATGTTCAGAGCAGTGTGAGACTGCTTATTAAGGTCTGGGAAAATGAGTTAGAGAGAGGAAGAGATTCGAATGCAGAGTAAATTGAACGTGGAAGTAGGACCACCCCATTGAGCTGTCCTCCGCTGTATTTATCATCTGACTCATTTAGTTTCTTCTTCCAGTCAATAGCTGTTTGTCTTGGCTGATCTTGCTGACCCTCCTTATTGATAAGGAATGTTTTGCTTTGTTAAAGAAGAAAGCAACACATTTTTCTTTTTTTTCACCACTGTTTCACCAGTAGTTAAGTTGCTAAGTTTCATTTCCCATTTCCAGACAATCACTATTTTGTCACGATTTTGTCAGGCATGTCACGATACCAGAAATTTAGTAGTTGATACCTATACCAGTGAAATTCCATGATTCCTGATACTCAGTTTGATACCACAGTAAAAAAAAAAAAAAAAAAATGATAAGACAAGATAATTATAACAGCAGCAAAGGGATATTAAAGCAAACAATGTACATGATAAATAAAGCAAAAAGAACAATATAAGCAGTAATTACAAGATGCAAAACTCAATGGTTAAAAAAAACATTTACATCAATTGCAAAAGGATAACTCCACATTGTACGTTATGATAATAAAAAATAAACCTTTTATTCAATTACTACATCCAGACAGCAAAAAGTAGGTTCTGGACCAATAATAACAATAATAATAATAATGATGATGATAACAATAATAATGATGATGATGATAACAATAATAATGATGATGATAATAACAATAACAAATAAAACAGTGTAACAAAAAAATGATACCAACTGTAAAAATAAAATAAAAATGTGTAAAAATAGCGATTCAGACCATAAAAAAGTGTGTGTGTGTGTGTGTGTGTGTATAACATAGAAATAAAAACAAATACATATCTAAATAAGATGATAATAACACTCACCATACATTTTCTAGAAAATATAATTCTTTAAGAATAAATAAATAAAATAAATAAAGAGAATTACTATTCTGCAATTACTGAAAAGATCTGTAACAAAGGAGCATATGTAAACCCCTTCTATTTGAAAACGTCTGTTACAAAAATGCAGTATTTCGGCTGTCATACATTTGAGTGTACCTAAAAAGTTGTGAAAAAGCACTTGAGTGGACACCATACCTTTATTTTCGCGCCGCTGCATTAGACCCCCAAAACCACAGCTACAGTTATACTGTGCATGTGTGCAAACCCACAGCCCCCGTGGGGTCAAAGAGCTTGACCCAGACTTCTTTGAATAGTCTTGGCTGGTCGGCGCTCTTCATCCTTTGGCATTTAACAGCCGACTAGACTGCTTGTAGGTATATATGCTGCCCGGTCAGAGGAGTTATAACTCAGTTTCTTAAAATACCAGATACAAACAAGTACCATCACGTTGTCAAAATTTTGACATCAACTTGGTACCAAAGTATCAGTTCTTGTGACATCCCAAACCTCTGTGCACGGAAAGATGAAGAGAAAGCAATAGTGATAATAAAATTAAGTATAAAAGACTTAATCTAATTAAATAATTAAAAATAAATTCATAAATAAAGAATAAAATTGAATAAAATAGAGGGATGGCAATAGTGATATGAAAAAAACAACACAGTTTACAGTAAAACCAATAATATAATAAAGAATAAGAGAGAAAATAAACAATAGCATGTTTTTTTTTACTAAAATGAAAGGTCTATTTGTTAAAGTATTCTGTAAGTTAACAGTTAATAAAATAACAAAAACACATCACTAAAAGAAAGGAAGACTTGCATAGTGTCGTGATATTTTAATTTTTTTTAAAAACCAGTTATTTTTCTAAATGTTCCTTGAAATGTCTCTTTTATATAATCAGACTCAGGAGCTTTAGAAAATATTTAGTCTAAAGCACGTCTTCCTGTTTGGCTTTTGTGTCAGTCTTTCTAATTCAGAGAAATTCTCATGAATGATTTGGATCTTGGTTTCACTTTCTGTGTCTGAGTTACCGAAATAGCCACACCGGGTGTAACATCAGAGAACAGGGGCTGACATTATGAGTTCAGTAGAAATGAGAGCAGACGGTTCACCTAGTTATGAGGTCAGAAAGATCACAAGAGATGACACATTTTGAAGGTTAACTTTGTGAGAGGATTATGTCGAGACAGTGAGTGATCAGGTGTAGATAAAATACAGTTTCATACTCCTGTTGTTGTGTTGTGTTGTTTTGTTGCTTGATTTCTTCCCAGATATTATGAGACAGACAGATGAGCCAAAGGATGCAACATATATGTGTATATAGATATGGATATTATATATATATAAATATATATATATATACTTAGATGTGAGTGTAATTGTGGTGTTGCTTCCTTTTTAACAACAAAAATAGATCTGTACTTAAACACTCCACGTCCTCCTACTGTAATGAAAGACATGTGGGAGACAGGCAGGGAGGGCAGCAGCTGTAACCTTTTAGATGGTGTTATTAAAGTCTGCCAACTGTACTGCATGGCTATAATATTAAAGTTCTTTTAGATTTAGCCCTCGTATATTTAAAACTTATGGCTTTTTTTTTTTTTACTTTCTGTCTTATTCTAACTATATATTTCCTTGTAGGTCTCAGGAGGTAAAATCAAAAAAATGTGCTGCACTGTTGTGTAACACAAGCAAAATGACACCAGTAAAAATGACTCACGTCCCCGCCGTGAGTGATGACCACAAATATGTGTAGCAAATAACAGTACTAACTGCTGCAGTGCAGTGCAGTAATTGCTGACATTGTAAATGTTAAAAGTTTTAAATGTGCTCTTCCTACTTTGATAAGTCAGAATGTCTTATTGAAATATGTTTTGTTAATTTTATTTCAATCAAATGGCAACTTGTCACTAGAATAAAAAGTATTGCAGCTGGTGGATAAAAATATAATTAGGTTTATGCAATGAGTGGCAGGGGGGAAATTTCCAAAGGGAGGCATGTTAAAAACATATGAAATGTTAAGGAATAAGCTAAATACTGTTTATTTACACCTTTTAGTGGACCATAGCCATTTTTCACAATAGAGATTTTGGCATTTAGTTTCAAACCAAAATAGTGGTGTGCTTAACACTCTTCTGTTTTGCAAGCATGCTGTCTTTCTCCCTCTGTCTCTCTCTTTTTTGTCATTAGTGTAATTTCATTGTTATTTACGACACCTATTGCACGTCTGTCCGTCCTGTACGTCCTGTACCTAACTGCTACTGTTTAATTACATTAACCTACAATGTGTGTCAGCTGTGCGTCACATACATACGCTAAAGGGAGCCCTGTGCGTCGCTATAAGATGCCAAGGTGCATAACAAAGCCTCAGTATCTCATGATCTGGGAATGAGAACAAATTGGTTTAGACCTTTTTGGTTTATTTGGCACCAGTGCTAATTGGGTAGGACAAATCCACCAATGAGAGAAAATACACCTTGAATCTGGTTGCGTGTTGTTTGCTTATTTGTTTTCAGACTGAACACACCCCTTGACTTCTTGAACTAGGAAACGCAGATGTTACTCATATCATTAACAATGATGATGATCTATGCAAGCTTCCCAGTAAACCATGACAGAGTGACAGTGAGTCAGCATGAAGATTAGACCCCGAAACTGAAGCAGCAAAACTGAATTTTTATTAACCTCAATATTTACATATTGGGACATTTAGTAACGCCTTGGATAAAAAAAAGGCCTATCGGATATCTTGATTACGGATGTGAAGGGCGGTGGCACAAAAATAAAGCAGGGGACACGGGAATGTCAGGACACATATGACAATGTCCAAAGTAAATACTGTTTGAGAAAAAAAAACACAAGACGAAACAATGCAAAACATCAAGTCTGGCTTCAGTGTCACCTTTGATTTTGTTTCTGTGAAAATAGAACTCCTAATTCAATTGTCTATGTCTATCCAGGAAGTTTTTCTTCCTTTCCAACAGTGATTAATTATTAAATTATAATTAACACAATGGAAGCACTGTATTTCATCACATTTTTAGGTACTTGTTCTAATGATTTATTTTTTCTACCACTTAATTCTTGTACTCAGTCAGATTTAAAAGACATGTTTTTTTTTTTACTTATTGAAAAATTTGATTTAACTTAATGTATACAAACTAATACAAAGTGGCCTACTTTTTTTTTTTTTTTACCAACATTGATGTGTTGTGATGAACACAATAATGCATCAATAATAATAATCCAGTCAAATACATGATTATAAAATGAGCCATTCTGCCTATTGTATACTGTTATTTTTGGTACTTAAGTATATTTTGATGCTGCAACTTTTGTACTTTTACCCAAGTAAAAGTTTTAATGCAGGACTTGTAATAGTGTGTTTTTACACTGTAGTATTGCTTCTTTTACTCAAGTACAAGATGTTAGTACTCCTTCCACCTCTGATTGATACTTATAATCAAAAGCACAGTACGAACACAGGTAGTTTCTCTGTAAAGTGCTGTCCTTGTAAAAATGTGAAAAACAGTATGCATTTCATAATTAAATCCACGCCCTTACACACATAGCAAAAGTCATTTATATTTTTTAATAGTTTTAGTGAATGCTCAGGGGTTGTCTGGTTGCACGGTGGAGGCTCATTGGAATTAGATTAGATCCCTCTTAAAGCTTTTACCAGATTAAAACAGTTGCTCACTGCCACCAAAGAAAAAAATATATCAATAATTAATTTAACCTGTTAAAAAACCAGAACGGTGGGTTTTACGTCATACGTCACTCGCTGCACCGTCCCATGAGTCAGATTAGCTGTCAGCCAGTCCAAGCAAAATGTTCAGCTTTGATTGTACATGGATGTTAAACCTGAAGTATCAGTTCAAGAAATCAAATTCCCCTGAAACTAGTTTCAGAGTAACTTGAAAAAGTTTTTGTTATGGAAATTACAGTTGAGCCAGGACTCCTAATGGGAATTCCCATGAACAGTAACATTGGCAATAAAACAAGAACAGAGCAGATGGAAACTTTCAGTCAGTTTCTGTTAAAAACATTTAGTCTCTCTGTGGACTCTTTGTTAGGATTTTTAAGTAATCTGACATTTTCTGATTGCCTTTGGCTGTTGAATACAGAACAGAGAGTGGTCCAAAATGTCTACTGCATGAAAGCACCATGAAGGAAAGCAGGAAAAAATGCTACTTTTTTTCTTGTTTGGTCTCGGTGCAGTATCTCCATGTCTCCACTAGATGGGGGAAAACAGGAGTAGATCTACGTTAGCTGCTCCATATGGCAGTTAAGTGGCAGTTATTTAATATCACAAAATCATCACTTTTTTACTTTTTTCACCATTTTTTTATTTAAATGGGCAACATCTGTATTTTTCAGCCTGGATCATATTTCATGCAGGTTTTTGCGTCCAAGTGACTAATAGGAACAACATTTTTTCAGCCTTGAAACAGACTGCAGTGTAAACACTCGGGACATGTTCTCACAGTAATTCAGGTGCACTGAAAGTGCTTGTTTTTGCCACTGACAAACACAGATGATTATTTGACAAAATTTTAGAAATGATCCCGAGGGGGGTAGCTCTTTTTGTTACAGAGTAAGGTATTGTTTTAAACCAGCAGCAACCCTGAAAGTGCCCTTAACGAACACACCAGACTCAATTTAAATTAACAGTAATTTTATCATTGTAAAACACATCATTCAAAATCGACATAAGCTAAATAAAACTCACAAAAGCTGTCGTGGACCTTAGTCAGAAGAGGGTTTGGTAGAGGAACAGCTCTCGGTCCAAGTCAGGTCAGCCTCACCCTGATGCCGGCTCTCCTCTCTCTCTTAGTCTGGCGCTTTCAGTTTGGTTTCTCCTCTATGGTCTCACTAGCCGCTCAGCAGATCCTTTCGCGGTCCAAACCCCACACAACTTTTCCCATTGTTGGTACGTGCTTCTCTATCGTAGAAAAGTCGTACTTCAGCAGAAGAGGCCATGGTGTTGAAAAAAGTAGAAAAATATAGCAAAAAAGTAGCAAGCATTTGAAGAGCTACAGGATGCTGCATCTCAGGCGCTGCTGTTGTCATAGCAAACATTTGACACAGCTAAAAAAATAATAGAAATACTACTAAAAACAGCACAGTGACTATGAAAATATAAAGGAGAGTTCCTTAATGATCATATAGTCAGATATTAGTTAACAAAACATCGTATTTGAGAGGGGCTGGTGTTCAGTGTCATCAGGTATTTCTTCACCCTCTTTTAAAAAATAACTGTATTTGTTAAATGTGCAATGTCAGATGGTTAACTATTAAATTATTGAATTCCTCTGAACAAAGTATGACGCCTTGCTTTAGTTTTTTAGGCTGGAAGTGAAAACAACCTCTTGATGCTGCCTAGTATTAACCCTTTGAAACCTGGATCAACATCACTTTTCTTGTGCTGCATTCAGAAGCCTTTCATGACTATTTAAAGCTTTGAACCCGAAGTAAATTTGAATTGATTTCTTTCACAAACATGGCAAAAAAATCTATAAGCAACTCAGCAAGAAAGGCTCCACCAATGTTAAGAAATTAGTAGACTTAGAAATGATTTTTTAAAAGCAAGGGAAAATGTCCAGATAGTTCCAATTATAATAATTCAATTTTTATTTTTATTTTTTATTTTTTCACAGAATTATTTAATTTTAGCAGTTTTTTTCAAGTCATTGCCTTTTTAAAAGAAATCATCTTTTGTGTGTGCTAATTTTCAGTTCATTGTCTTGTACTTTCACATTTTCCTAATTTCTTGCTAATTTCTGGCTAATTTCTTCTTAATTTGCTCATTGCCTTCTTTCCCTGTTATTTTTTTCCAAGAACATAAGTCAATATGTTCAGTGTGAAAGGGTTAATGTTATGGTAATTACTACTATAAGAAGATTGATGGAAAATGGACATAGCACACCAGAATCTAATCATGCCTCCTCCTCCTCTGCAGCTTCAAAAAACACCACTGGAGGCACTGGTGTAGTTTCTCCTTGTTGTCTCCAAACACATGTTTTTGGTTACTTGACTTAAGTTTTTTTTCCTAATAAACAACACCAGTCCCCACCCTAACGCCCACATGTCCACGCCTCTTTCCTTTCAGCCTTGCTGTTGATACGTTAATTTGCATGTTTGGACTCCTTCATCTTCAAACATTGTAAAAAATCAGACAGAAAGAGGCGTTTTGTAGGTGGGGGGAGACAGAGGGGGATGCACAGGTGGGGCGCAGATTGGAAAGAGGCGGTTGTTTCAGTATAAACACAGGAGGGATGTGTGAGGTGAGGTGGAGCGTTTGTTGCTGCTCAGGCTCTCAGCTATTCAGGGACAGGTTGGACTGGTTTCTCCCTCCACAATAGTCGTGTTTCCCCCGCTCTCGCTCATTTATGCCAGCAGAGAGGGAGGAAGAAGCGAAGCAGATAAGGTGTAAAGAGCTCAACGAGTGAAACGATTCTCTGTACATTTCAACATTTGGCCCAGAGAGGAATTTCACCATGCCTGAGGAAGGAGAAGGAGAAGGGGAATATTATGGAAAGCATGGTAAATGCTCTTTTTGCTTTAGTTACGTGTTGCTTCACGGCTTTTTTCTTTCTGTATGAGAAAAGTCAAATGATCACCAGGAGGATTAGTGGTTAATTTCTAGGTGTTGCTTTTCTTCATGCTTAAAAAATATGTCTGTAGTCTATAATCTGAAGTGCGTAAACTGTTTTGAGTGAAACTGGAGCGGCAGTATCAGCATGTCAACATTGTAGGGCTGGGTGTGTGTGTTTGTGGAAGCTGCTGCTGCTGCTGGCTGCTCGGCTGATTATACAGGTGTGTGAGAGCAGGGAGCTCTTTTATCAGTGTTTTCTCTTACACAAATATTAACATGTTTCCTGTAGATAATCATTAAAAGAGCAAGCCTTTCCACTACTGAATCAGTGCTGTATTAAGCTTGTTGCTGGTTAAGTTAACAAGACCTCCTCTTTCTTTGTTTAGTCTGTAATATATTATTTTTTTAATTACTGAAAAGGCTCAGATATTGCAGATTATCACAAAACAGTGAAGATACTACAGGTGAAAACGCCGGTCAATTTTGAGATTTTCGGCAATTTTGCTTCCATGCCTTCTTCTTTCAGACTAGTGTAAGAAAACATCCAAAATACACGTTTAGATGTTTATTTTAGCTCAGAAGTACATTTTTAATTAGATAATGTGTCACTTGCGTATTTAAACATAACATTTCAGAAAATGTGTTATATAAAAAGTTTCATGGTGACATCTATTTGTTAAATTTTGTACCCTATTCATCTTTAGTGTCTTATTTTTGTATAAATTGTATCGAATATTTATCTTCTAGAAATATATCTAGGCTATTTTCTCATAATGAGTTCTTTATCAGACTCTGAGAAATCAGAAATCTCCCTTCAGTAGCACATTTTTTTTTATGGCCGTTGACAGTGTTTTCATCCAAAATACACATTTAGGTGTTTATATTAGTTCAGATTTCTTTTCTGGAAAATATATGCAACAAATGCATACAAATCATGTTGTTTTTTTCTCATACTGTGAGCCAGAAATGTTCACTTCAGTAGTATTTACATACACCAGACTTTTATAGTTATATTCCTGTCTATGATCTCTATTTTTTTTACAGAGGGATTTGTTCACATTTCATTCATAGCTTGATTTAAATAACATTTTATTCCTAAAACATGGCAATATTTTTTTCCTTTTGTGGTTGCTGAGTATTTTCTGACTTATTGAGTGATAAAAGGAGAGTTTCTCTGTAAAAACCTTTGACTCTAATATGTCGACAAAATGAAAGAAGAATTTTGAACCTGGCTTCATACAATGTTCAGATTCCTGTTCTGGAAATGGTTATTTAACCTTTTTTTTGTAGTAAAATTAAAAAAGAATAGTCCTAATGTAAATAATATAAATGAATATGGTATGATAGAAATAATGAAAAAAAACCACCTGTATTTGTCTTAAATATTCTTTTATGCTAGTTGCTAAATTTGTGCATTACAAATAAAATGTATTATTATTATTATTACAACTACTAATAATCAATTCGTAAAGTTGCGTGTTTATTTATTTGTTTTGCCCCTTTCACCTGCAGTTTTCCCCTAAATATTGCCTGAAATGGTCAAAAATGGCACCTTAGAGTGACATCATCACGCCATGAATATGAAATGCAACACTCATGCTCTTTCTCACAGGAAGCTGTGACTTCTCTTAGAGCTCATCTGCTAAATGCTTACTGCAGCACTATCCCGCAGACCATATTCATAATTAATATGGAAAGACGCCACGGAGAAAATCATACTCCTGTGTCTAGACTCTGAGCTATCAGGAGCCAAAGCTACACATGTACATTTACGTGCTGTGGTAGTGTGGGGTTGATGTTGGTGCTTTTGGGGATTTAAAAGCCTAAAGAGACAGTTTATCTCAAAATCCAAAAAAACATATTTTTCCTCTCACCTGTTGTGTTGTTTATCAATATAGATTGTTTTGATGTGAGTTGCAGAGTGTTGGAGATTTCGGCTGTAGATGTCTGCTTTCCCTTTAATATAATGGAACTATATGGCGCTCGGCTTGTGGTGCTCAAAGTGCCAAATAATACATTTTACAAACTCAATATCAATGTCTCTTTCCAGAAATCATGACCTGCTTACTCACAGTAATTCACACACCTTGTTGTAAGCAATGTAGGGACTATTTTCTTTCTGTAGAACTTCATTGTATAACTTTGCAGAAGGAGGCGTCAATCTACTCATGAACACGAGACTCGTGCTCATTGCAGCGTTAGATGTAAGCATTAATAGCGTCCTTGACTGAGCTGAAACATTAGATAGCTCAGTGGTGCTGTGAGCTAGCAGTAGATATACGCTTCAGCCGATGAGAAGAATTTTTCAAAGATTACAAAGATTAACTTTTGCAAACTGCATTATTTAATGCATTTTCCATCATCCAAAGCCTCCTGTTATGATCATCTTTAAGGAACAGCAATCATGTTCCCAGATTAAATTGACATGTTTAACCATCTAAAAGTAGTAGATATTTTCTCCTTAAATGTTATCTTTAGCTCAATTAACGTCAGTTTTGTGAATAATTAGTGTATTCAAGTTTTTTTAAGATTATTTTTGGGTCTTTTTAGAGTCAAACTGCTGCTGCGGTGAATACTTAGCCTTTGTGCACGGGGGCACCTGCTCTACCATGTGAGCTACTCAGCGCCCCGTTGTTGAGTTTTTTAAATGTGTGGTGTTTTTTTTTTTTTAATTTGTTTTTGTTTTTTTTAACTTTGAGTACCACAAGCTAAGTGCCATCTAGTTCCATTATACTGGAGAGAAGGCAGACATTTCTCCTGCCGATATCTCCAACGCTCTGCAACTCACTCCAAAACAGTCGAGCTAGATAAATAACACAACGGGTAAAAGGGATTTTGATTTTTGGATGATCTGACCCTTTAACAAGGCAGCCATGGTGTCAAAAAGTTGGCTATTTTCAATGCTATTTGTTTGTTCTTCAGTAATAAAGTGGCACTTTGCCTCCTTATTTCTGTCCTGGAGAGCACTGACCTGCTGCTGAGTGAAGTCATATTCCCCGATGAACTGAATTCAGAGTTGCAAGATGAATTTGCTTATGATAATAGCTGCTCTGCCTCCCGCCTGTGACCTCAGATAACCTGCAGCAAACTCAACTATATGCCTGCGCCTGCAATAATTATGAGAACCCGCAGACCATCAGTTCAGCACTCAGAATCTCAAATGACATTAACCCCTTGAAATCTGGAGCAACATCACTTATGATACTTGTGCTCCTTTCAGACACCTTTCACAAGTGTTTAATCCTTGAACCCTGAGCAAATTGGTGCGGTTTCTTTCAGAAATATAGGGAAAATAGTAGTGAGAAACTTGGTAACTAATGTTTCACTAACTGCAAGGAATTTTATACATTAAGAAAATTATTTTTAAGAAGCTAAAGGGAAAAATGTCAAAGGAAGAAAGAAAAAAGCTAGAGGAAACCTATAATTTTGCAACGTAATTTTAAACATGTATTTATGATAATTATAAATGTTAGTTTTTAAGCATCTTTTCCAGGTCATTTCTGTTTATAATCTTTTTTTCTCTGACTAATTTTCAGGTTATTCTTTTTAATTTTTGGGGTAATTTCTACATTCATTGCTTATTGCCTTCTTCCAGTGTTTTTAAAATCAATTAAGCCAATTTGCTCAAGTTTTGAACTGTTAAGTTAGACTGACTAGTGAAATATTGTACCAACATTTAAACTGCATGCATTGGAAATGACAAATACATGTGATTCGCTGTCTTACATCCATTTAGAGGACGTCTCCTCCTATTGTCACATCTAATTCTTAACAGATAAACAAAACTTACTCTGAGCTCTTTTTCTGGTGTGAAGGAGCGACTTCAGTTTTTGGCTTTGATTTTTATAGAATGTGTTTAACATTTCTAGGGTTTGTTATAAATCATGTATCAACATGACAATAATTGCTTTATCAAAGTGGATGTTCTTCAATAAATGATTTAGGTCCCCTCTAGTGGCTCAGTGAGTCATGTTGTCTCTCTCATGGGTTTGCCTCTGTTTAGTCACCAGGGAGGAATTTGTCGGGTTGCCAGGCGTGTCTGCCTGCAGGGAAGAGTCATCCCACAGAAGAATGGGAGGAAAGAGGGGGCGTACTGTTATTTAACCTTAAAAAAAAACACAATCTGGGTGCAAGGTGCATCTCTGTTTTTAACATTATGTTGCTCGTAGACCTCTTGCCATGCTCCAAAGAGTCACAATGCTAAGAGTGATAAATGCACTGCTTTTATTTTTCTGCAGGCGAGCCGAGAAAGTATGACCCGACCTTTAAGGGCCCAATCCAGAACAGGTGAGACAGAGAGATGATTGTACTGTACTGAATTTCTGTCTTTTTTTGAAAATTGTGTTGGCAGCCAGAAGATTTACAAAAAAGACAATTACAAAAACTTTTCTTCAAGCCTGTTTTGGCAAAAATAATACACTACAAAATCAAGTTCTTAAAGGTAATTGATAAAAATACAAGCCAAAAGACTAGTTTGCAGTTAAACAAGCAAAGGCACACATGGATACATAAATTATGAAAATAAAAAAAATAAAATAAAAGAATAAGAGGAGAAAAAGAAAGAATGTTTTTGTTAAATAAAATAACATAGAAAAAGGGAAAAATAAATAAAGTAAAAATAATTGCCATTTACTTTTGACTTGTTACTTTGTTTACAGAAAAGACATTAAGATTTCCAAATTAAAATAATTGAGTGCCTTCCTCATTAATTGCTGGTGCCAAACAAACATGTATACATTACAGAGCAAAACATGCAGGAGGAATGTTGATATTCACATTATGCACAAGTTTCTCACATTAAGTCTTATCTTTGAGGTTTTATAAAGTCCATCTAGACCATTTATTGACGAATTTATCTTGCTGTAATCTGAGGGAAAATGTCAGTTTCCTTATAATATATATTTTATGAGATATTTCTATCCAATCCTCCGTCGAGGGAGCGTGGGGCTTCAGCCGCTGACGAGGTGTAGCTTTTATAAATGCAGCCAAGAGGACTCTAACTCCTGGAAGTTTTCTCTTGTAAAATACTGCATAGATGTAAAACATTGAATCTGAGAGGAATAGTGGCTCTAAATACCTTCACTAAAACCGGATGAATATTCGTCCAAGAGTTTCTTTTTTTAACCATTTGAACTCTGCTCTCTCCTCTGCAGAGGCTGCACAGACATCGTGTGCTGTATTTTCTTCATTATTGCCATCCTGGCTTACATTGCAGTGGGAATACTCGGTAAGAAAACAGCTCTGCAGTTTGAATTATCTTAAAAAAACAAAAACAGTGTGAAATAGAAAAATAACCTACTATTTTTAATCTTTACTGTCTATTTTTGCGCTTCCAGCCTGGACTCAGGGCGACCCCAGGAAGGTGATCTATCCCACAGACAGTCAAGGCCAGTTCTGTGGGCAGGCGGGCACCCCACTTGAGTGAGTTTTCCAAGTATAGATCACAATTACAATTGTCCTTGTTTCTCTGCTGGACACACACACACACACACACACACACACACACACACACACACACACAGAGTAAGGACGTGCAGACTGGTGTGAACTGTTCTGCAAATGTCAATCAAAACAAAATACAGGTTACAGAACTTGTTTTAGTCACCAACTGTTTCACGCCATGTCTTCTTCATGAGGGTAGATACCAGCATTATCATCCTTTTCCTCAAGAATATTTTCTGGCAATTACAGTCGTACTTTACGTTAACCCATGACTGCATAAAATGATTGAATTCTGTTTTTTTAAAATACAAGGCAACAAACTTTGCATTGTTGCATCCTCATTTTTGAAATATGCATACGAAGATCTCTTTATGTCTTAGGCTGCAGTTGGTAACTTTAAAACAACTTTTTGTCATATTTGCTGAAACTCGCTGTATCCACAAAGTAGTACATGAGACGTAATCTGTGTAAAAAAAATCATATTCCCCCGCCTCCTCGTAATGCTTCTAATGGCGTTACGGCTGCTGAATGAAAACAGCCAATCGGACTTAAGGAGTTTCAAACCCAAACTTACTGATCGTTAAATTGTCAGACTAGACAAATATGAATCAAGATTGTGTTACTTTTTTGCCTGTTTCTCTCTTTAAATGTTTTCAGAAATAGATTATACTTTATTAATCCCACACTGGGGAAATTCACACAGTATAGCTGCTTAAGAGTCAGAACCAGACCAAAAATATAATAACATAAAGTATAAGATCTATATACACTATACACACCTTTTACTTACACAGATACTGTAAGTACATGATTGATAGTTGCACCGGATAACTTGAATACACAGTGTGGTATTTTTACTGCAAAAATATTGAAATATAACCTTTAAATATTTTCACACGGTAATTGGTAAAATGTTGCACAGCAGAAAATTGCCTGGCATACGACACAGTGTAAATATAAAGAAATATGTGTATATGGGCATATATAATGTGAATGTTCATTATGATTATCCAAAAAGTAAGCGTTTTCTCCTTCTGACCAGTTTGTTTATGTGTGTTTTAAACAGGAACAAGCGACTTCTGTTCTACTTCAACATCATGAAGTGTGCCAGCCCGATGGTGCTGCTGGAGTTTCAGTGCCCGACCACACAGGTGTGTGAACTCCACTCTACTTTGTCTTTCTTGTGGTGCAAAACATAAACTTTAAACTGCTGCAACTCAAAATCTAATTAGATTTAGTGTGTAATAAAGATTTGGGACACAGATATTGTTTGTTCCTTTTATCATCATGGTCATGACCAGTGGATGCTTTTCCTGCACTTGATGTTGACGTTTCCTGCTGTAAATGTTGCTTCCTCCTCAGATGTGTGTGGAGAAGTGCCCCGAAAAGTTCATGACGTTAGTCAAAGCCTACAGCAACAGAAATGACTTTGAGTACTACAAGAAATTCTGCAAGGAAGGTGTGACGAATACGATGGTGAGTCTGAAGCAATTTGAGACTTTTAGCCTCCTTGGATTCTTCTTTTCAGTGCCATTCAGTCATTTACATCCACAAATTATAGTCATAGCTTGATTTGGGCATTTATTTGGACTACTGTCCTTGTCCCAGTATACAAGCACCGGGGACGAATCCATTTATTGACTGAAGTATTACTGACTCCGTCACAGGTGGTGGAGATTTGCTCCCTTTCAGATAGTTGCAATAAACCTTTATTATTGATAAAAAACCGAATCACAATCATAGCTGTTTATCTACAGTAACTTCGACATCTTTACATGAATTAAGAAAGTCCCGTTTTAGTCAAATTTGACTTTGTCTAACATCATGTAAACGTACTGACTCTTTACTTACCTCGATTGTTTCACCATCCAAAAGTTTCCTCACACCTTCTTATCTGTTCTGGATGTGCTGTGTTTCAGGGTATACCAAAAATCCTCCAGTTAGGTCTCTGTCCTGCCATGCTGACCCCCAGCAAGCCCTGTGAGTTGGATCCAACATACACATTACATGTTGTATTCTTGTTACATTTTTTTTTACAATAATTTATATTTTCTGCACTTTCTCTGCCCTGTAAAGTCACTCGTAGGTGTTTCCCAGCTCTGGGTGAGAAAGGAGGGGTGATAACGGTTGGAAACAACTCCCACTTTGAAGATGGAAGCGGAAAGATCAGGGAGGCGAAGGACCTTGTGGACGGAGTCAAGTGAGTACATCACAGAATGACGCTGCTGTGTGGCGTGGCCGGTCCCAACCTGCCACGTTACATCATACAAACACACAGATAAACACACAGGAATCTCTCCTTAGGAACGCCACCGTGGTTATCGAGGCTCGTCAGGTGGTCATGAAGATCTTTGAGGATTACACGCAGTCCTGGTACTGGATCCTGTTGTAAGTCACTCACCCACATTTCTAAATCTTTTTGATCCAGTTAATGAACGAAGCATGAGCTGGTTTCACCGCTCACTCACGCTCTGCGCTCTCCTTCCCTCCTCCCGCCGTCATCTCTCTGCAGAGGGCTGGTCATTGCGATGCTCACCAGCCTGCTCTTCATCATCCTCCTGCGCTTCCTGGCAGGTATCATGGTCTGGGTCATGATTGCCTTGGTGATAATCGTCATAGGATACGGTAAGATCCAAAGTTTATAAAACTTATGTTTGTTATACTCAAAATAGTTCCTCAGGGGCTTGTTTTAGAAAGCAGGTCAAATTCTTTTTGGGGTCAGAGAAATTTTTTTTTACTGATTAAAAAAACTATTTTTTTGGCAAGAAAAAAACATTATTTTTTGCAGAAAAGTCTTGGGGGTTTGCGAAAAAAAAATTCACAAGAAAAATCATTTTTTTGAGAGAAAAATACTTCTTCTGCAACAAAGAACTTTTTTGTACGAAAAATTTATTTATAAAAAAATCCAATTCACAAAAATCCACAATAACATTCGCTAACAGTCAGATGCAAAGCAAGAAATAATTTACCTCCGACCAGACCAATAACACAAAAAAGTTCCTAGAGAGAGCAGTTATAATTTGTAGGGAGAGGATAATGTTTTTTTTAAAAAAACTCAGCATGCGTATAACAATGAAAAGTATGTGCATATCAATTAAAAGATGTAAAAACAAAAACTGTTCTTATGGTATAAGGACCAGGAAGTGGGTAAACTGTGTAAAACTTTATTGATTATGGAGCCTCCCTGTGGACAGAGGCGGTAGCTAACTCATAAGAAGAGGTATTATGGACCAGATTGCTGACTTTAATTGTTTGGTCCTGGTTTAAATGTCCTTCAGTGTGCAGGTTACCTTTAACTTTACACTGAAAATGACCACAGCAGGCTTACTTTAATGAATTACAGAGTGGAAGTCTATTTTAATGCAGGCTAAAGAGTGATCAGGCGAGCTGCATAGAATAAATCTCCATGATAACTTATGTGCCTCTGCTTTCATGCAGCTGAGTCAATGCTAAATTCAGCCTGGATACCTGGAAAATCCACTGTCCTAGTTTTGTGCAGTAGCTCCCAGTTTACTGGAAAAGATCTGTTTTCTTTCAGGCCCAGATATTTGTTGCCCAAAGTGCCGTCTTTCTCCCCTTATACATTCACACTGGAAGATTATTTTTTATCATGTTTTTTATTTCTTCTTTGTTGCACACTGCTTCCATTTAAAAGTTTGTTTTGTGCCATGTGTGTTTATTGCTCTTCAGGTATCTTCCACTGCTACATGGAGTACGCTGCCCTGAAAGGAGAGCCGGGCGCTGATGTGACTCTACAGCAACTGGGCTTCCAGACGGACTTCACCGTCTACCTGCAGATCAGACAGACCTGGCTGGCCTTCAGTACGTACACAACACATCTGTACTGACCGTCATATCCTCTTGTTAATGTCCATTTGTGTAAGTCACTCTTGGGCAGACTGGGAGTAAAAGACAATCGTGTTTGAACAAATAATGGACCAGAATAAGGTCCAGAATACAATTCACTTATGAAAATGAAATATAAACTACATCGTATTTGCTGATTTAGTGTAATAAACAGAAATGCAAAATTAAAAAGTTAGTAAGATGATTTATAATCCGCACAGCGGATGTTGCTGTAAAATGTGGACGCCTTTAAGACCTCTGCCACTCTCCTCCTGTAGTGATCATCCTGGCCATCGTGGAGGTCATCATCATCCTGCTGCTCATCTTCCTCAGGAAGAGGATCCTCATTGCTGTCGCTCTCATCAAAGAAGCCAGCAGGTCAGACTTCACGTCAGAGCTGTAGACACTTTAATAATAATAATAATAATGATAGAAATATTTTTAATCATTATATTTATAGAGCACTTTTCATATAAGGCCCGAGCTCAAAATGCTTCACAAAAAAATGCATCACACACAACAAAAAAAAGACAAGATCAGACAGTCAAAAGACAGGCATTGATAAACAAGATATAAAAGTAAAGAGATGAGTAACAATAGCAAAAATGAGAGTATTTCTATAAAATAATAATTACTTAACAGGCAGATTAATACATAGATAGATACGTCATTTAAAAGTGTTCATAGAGCTGCTTCTTGTTTAGCTTTTTTTTGCATTAATAATTTTGGAGGAATTTTTAGGTAACAAATCTGTGCTGCCTATTTTCTTGTGTGCTTTTTTAAACTCAGCAGCAGAAGATCTGAGAACTCGTGAAGGACTATAAAACGACAGAGAGGCTGCAATGTAGTCCAGTCCCAAACCATTAAGAGCTTTAAAAACATTTTACTCAACTGAGTTTTCCGAAGGACAGTAAAAAGTTTTGCAGTAATCTAATCAATTAGAAATAAAAGCATTGATAATTTTTTCAGCATCTAAGATGAGTGGATGGGAGGAAAAACAGATCGATGACAGTTGAGATGTTAAATTGTTCTGACTTAAAATGTGTTTACTGTGACTCATACTAATAAATTATTGGCACAGATGAAGTAATCCAATACAATTTATAGTGATGATTTTTTTGTTTTTGCTTGTTTGTGTTGTTGTGTTTACAGAGCCATCGGTCACGTGATGTCTTCCCTTTTCTACCCGCTGTTCACTTTCCTCCTCCTGGCCATGGTCATCGCCTACTGGGCAACTACTGCTGTGTATCCTTTCTAATTACAGAAAGTCAGCGATATTAGGCGCACTTCAGATGAACTGCACCTCGGCTAGAAAGCAGATGAGATCAGGCGGCAGCAGCATGGATCGTAACAAAAAAGCCGGACAGTTTCCAGCTGTCTGCGGTTGAAACTAAGAGCCAATCAGCTCCTGCGGTTATTGTTGCCCACGTGTAAATTATGTCAGAGCAAGTCGGCATCTAGATGGACCCAAATCTAACAAAAATGCATTGTGCGGTGATCGGCCGTGACCATTTTAGCCTATTATTTAGAATTGACTGTAGTCAAAGACGTAAGTAACAGGTAAGAAAATTAACACAGCTCCTACAGTGGAGTGACTGCTTTCAGAGAGAAAAACTAAAGCCTATGTGCCATAAATTATTTAAAATAACACCTTAAACTTTAAAGTATGAGACATTTTGTGACACAGCGGTGGAAAACAATTAAGAAGCCTTAATTGCCCTGATAAACAGTGTAGTTGTGGTAACTTGCAGCTGCTTGAGTGATTTAAAAAATGTACAAAGTCACCATCCAGTTTGTTCTGAGGGAAAGTCTGCGTGAGGTGCATATTTGATGAATGTGGACAGGTTTAGGCACTTCCCAAATGCGCTTGTTTTAGTTTGGGAGTCTGCAAGTTCAGTAAAGCCCAGAAATTTGGATTCAGGCTCATTTTTGCTTTGACAAACGTTAAATGTTAAGTGTGTGCAACTGTTTTAAGCAGAAATAAACTTTATAAAGTACATTTGGATAGGTAATACAGCTCACGTGACAGAGCTGTATTACCTATCCTTTGAAACTTTGACACTGAACCCTAAATTGCGCCCCGATACTGGTGTAAAAGTGTGTCAAAATGGATCTAATGTGATTTTTAATGAGATGTTGAACGATGTTTGAAGTCTTTAAAGGTTCTGGTGATCATCCTTAATAAAAGTGATCAGCTTCTTGTCTACCTCGAATGAACCCATCTACAAAGTCTTCAATGAGACAGAATGCGAACACTCAAGAAAAACTTGTGACCCTGCGGTGAGTTTTCACTTTATTTATTTATTGATTAATGTTGAATTCTTGTTTTCACAGTGGTGCCATCAAGAAGAAGAAATCTGTAAAGGATAAAGAAAATAAATGTGGAAATATAAGGAGAAATTATTTATTAAGTAAATAAAAATTGTGCGTTAAAAGAACTTGTTGGATATTTAACTTTGTTCTGCTCATGATGTTTCCTTTCCTGATTTACACCGTTAACACATTGACGTCGCTCAAGTTGGTGTTGCATCTACTTCCAGCTCGGCACTTCAAGAGCAAAAAGGATAAGAATTGGGGAAAAATAAAGGGATACAAATAAATAAATGACAGCACAGAAAAATAAATACACAAACTAATTAAACTAACTAAGGTTCTTTATCTGCAAAATAAATATATATTTTTAAAAACTGTATAAAAACATACGTTTTCAAATGTGATATATTAGGGCCTGAGTGAACGAATTGTGCTGTCCAAAGCGCAGAGCTATAGGGAATGTCGAAAATAGTCAAACTGCCAGGAGGTTTGGCTCAGTGGGTAAATCAGATGGTTAGTGTGTCTGAGGTCGCTGGTTCAAGTCTCACCTGGGTCAGGTGAATTTTGCTGTCCAAAGCACAGCCAAAGGGAACATTAAATACATTAAGTTGGTTTGAGAGACAGAAGGTTGGGGGAGACAGGAAAGTCAGTCTAGTTACAGGCAGGTGGGTTGTGAGACAGGAAGGACAGTCAGGACACAGGAAGTTGAGGTGAGAAACAGGAAGTTGGTTTGAGAGACGGGAAGGTTAGTCAAGTTACAACAAGTTAAGTTGAGAGACAGGAAGTTGAGTGAAGGTAGAAGATGGAGGTAGAGAATGAGAGTATAAGAAGTGAAAATAGGAATAGAAAGGTCAGAAAGTAGAAGATGGAGGTAGAGGATGAGAGTATAAGAAGTGAAAATAAGAATAGAAAGGTCAGAAAATAGAAAGTAATGGACTGGAATAGGAAAGTCAGGAAAGTGGGAGAGTATTAATGTAGGAAAGTTAGGCGCATAGCACGACGCAGCCCAGCGCGAGTCTGTAAACATGATACGTACCTTAAGTTTTGAATGACAGGGAGCAGTCCTAAAACGATCGATGGCGTACCTTGCAACGAACACTTAAAACAGTTTAAAAACAAACAATGGTCTCCTTGTATCCGGAATTTTTACTTATTGAATACTGAATTTTCCTGCCGAGAACTTAGTTGATTATCGGCCTGACTCATATATCAGTCGAGTATTCGACAGACGTCACTGCCGATACTGAATTTTCCGTTTCAACACCATATGATGGATATATCAGCCATTATCTTATTTATGCCATAAAATCTAGTTTGGCTGTAGATTCATACAGTTTAGACACTGGCTGTGATATTGCAGAACAAAATCAAGGAATATGGGCCTGACTCATATATCAGTGGAGTATTCGACAGACGTCACTGCTGATACTGAATTTTCTGTTTCGACACCATATGACCGGTATATCAGCTGATATTTTATTTATATGCCATAAAATATAATTTTGCTGTAGATTCATACAGTTGAGACACTCATTGTAATATTTCAGAAAAAAATAGGCACGTTAAGTTGAGTGATATATAGTTTTGGCTGATAAATCAGGTGAAGTTGTCACGAAACAGGTAAAACCAGTATCGGCAGATGCGTCTGACAAAATCAAGGAATATTGGCCTGACTCATATATCAGTCGAGTTTTCGACAGACGTCACTGCCGATACTGATTTTTTTCCTCCCGAGAACTTAGTTGATTATCGGCCTGACTCATATATCAGTCGAGTATTTGACAGTCGTCACAACAACACCATATGACCGACATATCAGCTGATATTTTATTTTATTTATGCCATAAAATATAATTTTGCTGTAGATTAATACAGTCAAGGAATATTGGTAACTGGTATACTTTGTCCATTAGAGAGTACTGACATGTTTTAATATTTAAATGTATGGCATTTTGTTTATTTGTTTGACACAACTGTCTCCTTGTCTTGAATATGTATAGTTTTTGCCAATTCTGGCATAATCCGGTAAATTTCAGCCATGGATTTTGTACTGTTGTCACCTTAAAAGTCACCTGTCCTAAATGAGACTTGATCCCACAACTTCAGGGACACCAACCAGCTGTTTAACCCACTGAGCTAAACCTCCTGACACTAAAACTGCTTTCGACGTTCTCTTTCACTCTCTCCGTTGGACAGCAGTCTTTAAAATACAGACAAAGTTACAAAAGTTTTGTCTCACAATCTGAAACACTCAGATAATCCAACTGATATTTAGACTATTGGTCTAGTGGTTTGCGCTGCTTGTAAAATTCACCTGTTTTGTATGGGATTTGAACCCACAATCACATGGTTTACAAACAAGCACTTTAAGCACCTGAGCTAAACCTTCACACATGGTTTGTGATTGAAGTTGCAGTTCAGACTCTTGTTTGGGACTCAACACTACATATAGGGTTTTTGTTTTGATATTAATAAATTTACATGAAGTTTTTTATGGTTTGGTCTACAACTGATGTACACCGAGATGTTGTGGAATTAATGTGCCCTCCAGTGACATCTAGTGGGCCCTGGAAGTACTACACCATCTGAAATATCTCAGTCCAGGGTCCAAAGTCCGCGTGCATAATCCGACTTTCACTGAGGGGAGTGCAAGGTTATAAACTTATTTACTCATTTCTTATCTGTTTATTTATTCCTCTATATATTTCCACAGATATTTTCTTATTCTTTTACAGATTATTTCTTTTGTATGTCACTCCTTTTACTCTATACTTTTTAATTTTCCTACAATTTTTAGAAATGTTAATATTTTATCCTTATATTGACCTTTTGGACTGTGATTCTTCCCTTTAATTTTTTCACTCATGAATGTAATTTTTGACATTGTCACAGACTGTGATTGAATTGATTGAATATTTATGGCTCCATCACATTAAATAGAAATCTTTCGGACTACCAGAGTGTGTATATAACGTCTCTATATAATCTTTGTTCAGAACTTCTCGACCAGTCCTGAGAAAACACAGTGTCCTGACTCCGAGTGCCTTTTTGCCTTCTACGGCGGAGAGACTGTTTACCACAAATACCTGATCGGCCTGCAGTTCTACAACGTCTTCCTCTTCTTCTGGTGCGCCAACTTTGTGACGGCTCTGGGACAGATGACTCTGGCCGGGGCCTTCGCGTCATACTACTGGGCCTTCGTCAAGCCGGATGACATGCCTGCCTTCCCCGTGTTTTCCGCTCTAGGGAGATCTCTCAGGTGTGTGTGTGTGGAGGAAGTCTCGGTACATCTCACATTTGACACTTAAAACCTTGTGTGAAAGTCACTTTTTTCTTGTTTCAGGTATCATACAGGAACTCTGGCGTTTGGCGCCTTTATCCTCTCAGTCATTCAGATCATCAGGGTTCTGCTGGAGTATCTGGACCACAAGCTGAAAGGTCTGGTGCTGTTTTTGACTATAACAACGTCTGTTCGTGGCTACGATCCTTAGTTTTCATAGCATTCAGTGCTGAATTCAGCACTGTATGCTTAACCTTTGGCGGTAATTAATTCAAATAGTTTCTGGTTATTTCTGATTGTTAAAATAATGACGTGCACAAATGTTAAAGGTCAGATATGAATGTGTATTTAAATCTTCAAATGCAGTGGTTCTTAACCGTTTTTCAATGATGCATTTGCACTTATTTTTTGCAGCGTACAAACGTAAACATGATAGTGTTTGTCGCAGCTGTTGGCAGTTGGATTTAGAATAGAAATATTGAATATAAAATGCTGTTTATCAAACTAGAACTGCAACAATTGAATTAGTTGTCAGTTGTTAAATTAATTGCCAACTACTCTGATAATTGATAAATCAGTTTTGAATGATATTTTTAAAGAAAATGTATCTGATTGAAGCTTTTTATATGTAAATATTATCTGGGATTTTTACTCTTCGATGACAGCAACTAAATATCTGATTTGTGGGCAAAAAAAGACATTTTAGGACGTTACTGTCAACTTTGCGAAACACTGATCTATATTTTTCTACATTTTCTCACATTTTTAGTACAAAAAAACTAATCCATTAATTGTACCTATATTAACATTTTTTACATTGAATTTAGTAGTGCATAATTCTTAAAATGATTACACTTTATTAACAATGTTTATTTTTTTAATACTTTATTGTCATCCTATCTTGACACACATACGCATTATTATATAACCTGTGCAGTGATGACATAAACAGTGATATTAGGTGCAGCATTTCATAACAGACACATGACAATAAGCTGACATAAATAATTGCACAGTTTACAGTAGGTTTAAATTACTATATTGACTTTACACAAAATCTGCCTTCTGTGTTCCTTAAAAATTCATACGCTCTACTATCAAGCATTGGCAACTAAGACAAAATCTAATTATAAATTGTACACAATAAAGGAGAAAAAAAAGGAAAGAAAAAGAAGGAAAAATAGAAAATACAGAGCGTTATTTAAGGTCGGGTCAGTCCCAGTGTCAGTTAAAGGTTTGCTCACCTGTCAATCATGGTTTCACTCACAGGAGCCCAAAATAAGTTTGCCAAGTTCCTGTTGTGCTGTCTGAAGTGCTGCTTCTGGTGTCTGGAGAAATTCATCAAGTTCCTAAACAGAAACGCCTACATTATGGTTAGTCGTTCACACATTTAAGTCCCTGCACTGCATCCATCATTCAAGCTCAAAGTTTTATTTGTATTGTTTGAGATTTTTAATGTAATGAGTGTCTTTGGACTCTAGGTGGCAATTTATGGTAAGAACTTTTGCACGTCTGCCAGAGATGCCTTTATGCTCCTGATGAGGAACATGATCAGGTGAGTGTCAGAGTTTTAATATTTGCAGTATTTTTTATTTTTTGTTTTCATTTCAGTTTAGCTTCAGCTAAAGTTTCTAGTGTGGGTTTGCATGTTTCACATAAGTTTTTATTAGTTTAACAATGTTAGTTTTTATTTAGGTGTTATTAGTTTCAGTCCTAGTTTTTTAAAATTGCTTAATCTGAACTTTTGTAATCTTGTTCCAGACAAACTCGACACTAAAACACTGTATTTTTTTTGTTTATTTTTCTTTTATTTATTTTTTCAGTTTTAGTTTTGCTTAACTATAATAGCCTCTGAAATTGTATAATTTTACACACACAAAAACATACACACACATTCATGTAAAGGCTCAATAAATCTGTTTAATCCCTCAGGGTGGCTGTTTTAGACAAAGTGACAGATTTCCTCTTATTTCTGGGCAAACTGCTCATCGTCGGGCTCGTAGGTGAGTCTGTTTGTTTCACTCTTTTTCTTCATGCATGCATTTGTCTTTGTAATTATACTCTGTATTACAGTATTTTTCCTGCAGAAAATGCATGTGAGATTTATGTGTGTGCCGTGATTCATGATTTGTGGATTTATAATCATATGATACAACTTATTCTTAACGTATTGGCTGGGTTATTGATGTAGCGGGAGCTGCGGGTCGTAACAGTGATCTTATTTACAGTCAGTCAGTGTGAAACAGCTCATGCTCGAGAGCCTTTGGGGTCGTTTTTGCATCGTAGTGTGGACATAGATATTTTATAAAACTTGACTTTGGGCCACATGACAAAGTTACACAATAATAAAGTTTAGGATTTCAAAAGTATAGTGTGTCACAAAAACTGTCATAGTATAACATGTCTTTAAAAAGATCATTATGTTTTTATTATTAAGTAAAAAAAATCATTTTGTATGTCCTTTATATTGTATCCATATAGTATGTCAAAAAAAAGCCATGGTGTGATATGAAAAAGCCAAAGTATCGGATGTCCTTAACACAGTCATATTAATTTGTAAAATAGTTTAGTATGTCATAGTTATCTTCGTTTTAAAACAATGTTCATGTATAGTAGTCATAAAGATCATATTGTATCGTTTTTCATTAAAAAATAAATAACAAGTCTTCAAAGTATATGGTATACGTGGACGTTTCAGGTGTCAAAAACATTTCCGTCAACAGCAGGGCGTTGTTTAGCGTATGTGTTGGTGCTGCTTCTCCAGATTAGGGATGCACCACAGAACATGGATAAGTGTCCCGTACAAACACATATACAAACAGCCCAACGTTCCCGTTAACAAAGTGAGGTTTCATGTTGTTTTTCGACAGGGATCTTTGCCTTCTTTTTCTTCTCTGGGAGAGTGAAGGCCTTTGAGGATACGGCTCCACATCTACACTACTACTGGGTGCCCATCCTGGTGAGTCTGCTGCTTCTTTCTTTCCCAAGAAAAACTGATCTATTGTGTTTCTTTATGTTTATGAATGAAATGTTTTTTTCTGGTTCTCGCCAGACTGTGGTGGTTGGATCCTACCTCATCGCCCACGGATTCTTCAGTGTGTACGCCATGTGTGTGGACACGCTGTTCCTCTGTTTCTGTAAGTCGCTCCGCCTCGGTCACTGTTGCCTCCCATGTTATTGCGTCCAGATTATGTAGAGTCCATCTGACTGTGGACAAAGAAACCAGCATCTCAGATCAGATAAATCCTTTGAAACCAGAGCAAATTGCCTTGATTTCTTTAAAAGAAAACATGGGAAGAGAGCAAGAAACT